>NC_067156.1:63558606-63916106 GCF_903995435.1 Acomys russatus
CGGGGGTGGCGTGATTCACAGTGGGCAGGGCCCTCTCATAACAATCATTAGTCATGAAAATGCACTACCGAATTGCCTACAGGCCAGTGCAATGAAGGTGTGCACACCTGTAATCCCAGCACTCAGGAGGCAGAGGCAGGCAGATCTCTGTGAGTTCGAGGCCAGCCTGGTCTACAAAGTGAGTCCAGAGAAACCCTGTCTTAAAAATGAAACACCAACAACAAAAACAGTCAAACCCAGGTTTTCTGTAAGACCAAAAGATGCTCTAAATCCCTGAGCCATCTCTCCAGTGCCCCCTCACCCCACTTTTTGAAAGATTCTTACCTGTCAATAATACCTGTCAATAACACATAACATGAAATGCTTTTTCATATGAAAACTATATTTAGGCCAAAAAAATTAAATGCAGGACCAAAACCTGTTATTTTTTTCAATATAGATATTATTATCTCCTCTAAGAACGGTCATTTACTTCTTGGGAGAAGGATGTCTACTTGGCTGTAGTCACAGTTCCATCATTTCTACTTTCTTTGTAAGTTCAGCTTCGATGGCATCCTAAAGGAAGGAAATAAGTCAAAAGGGAAGGCATTGAAAGAGATGCAATCAATGTCTACTGATATTTAAAATAAGAGTAGAAAGCCGGGTGTGGTGGCCCACGCCTTTAATCCCAGCACTCGGGAGGCAGATTGGGGTGAGTTCTAGGCCAGCCTTGTCTACAAGCATGTCCAGGACAGCCAAGATAACATAGAGAAACACTGTCTTGAAAAAAAAAAAAAAAAAAAGAGTAGAAAAGGAAAGTATTAAAACAAACATTTTGTTTAGGGACCAAATTGAGACACTTAAGTATGCTAGTCAAGCCCTTTACTGATGCTTTACATTGCTACCTTGTCATCGTGTGTGTGTGTGTGTGTGTGTGTGTGTGTGTGTGTTGTGTGCAACTGTGTCTGAGGAACTTAAGTATGCTAGCCCAGCCCTCTACTGATTAGCTGGATTACCATCTGTTTGTATGTGTGTTGTACACGTGTGTGCATGTGTGCACGTATGTGTGTCTGAATAACTTATGTATATTAGCAAGCCCTCTACTACAAAGCTACCCTGCCAATCCTTGTGCATGTATGTGTACATGTGTTCGTGTCTGTAGTTTTGTCTGTGTGTAGTTTTGAAAGAGAATCTCAATATGTAGCTTTAGGTATCCTGCAATTTGCAGTAATCTTCCTGCCTTGGCCTTCGGAGTACTGAATTTTTTTCTGAGACAGTGTGTACTCCCAAGCAGCTGTACCTCATCACTCGATACAACTTAGAAATCTTATTATCTCAATTTAATAATTGCTAATTTAAAAGGGAAAAATGAAGTAGGAAAAAATGGGAGCTACTTACTAATTCTCTCTTTGCCTCTTCAATTTTCACTTGAGCGAGAGATGAATTCTTGTAAAGAAAAACAAAACAAGGAAGGTGTCACGGTCTGATGAAGAGTTTCCCACAGGCTCTTGGTGGACACCGCTGGAGCTACTCTGGGAGCTCTGGAACCTTCAGAGGAAGGGGCCACTATACTATGGGTGAGGCCTTGGAATTACAGCCTTGCTTTAGTTTGGGTTTCTGTGGCTGTGATGGAACACCATGACCAAAAGCAGGTTGGGGAAGAAAGGGTCTATTTGGCTTACACTTCCATACTGCTGTTCATCGTCAAAGGAAGTCAGGACAGCAGCTCAGAGAGGACAGAAACCTGGAGGCAGAGACTATGAAGGGTGCTGTTCTCTGCTTGCTCAGCCTGCTTACAGAACCCAGGACCACCAGCCCAGGGACAGCCCCACCCTCATGGGCTGGTCTCTCCCCATCAATCATTAATTTAAAAAATGTCTTATAGCTGGTTCCTTCCACCCCCGCTCCCCCAAGAAAGGGTTTCTCTGTGTAGCTCAGGCTGTCCTGAAACTTGCTCTGCAGGCCAGGCTGGCCTTGAACTCAGAGATTGGCCTGTCTTTTGCCTCCCAAGTTCTGGGATAAAAGGTGTCTCTGCTTAGCTTATGGTCAAATCTTATGGAAGCATTTTCTCAATTGAGGTCCCTCCTCTTAGATAACCCTAGCTGTATCAAAGTGACATAAAACTATCCAGCATAAGTCTGGTCCCTAGTTTCTAGATTGTTCTCTGCTTCTAGGTCTGCTGTGTTGTACTGACCTGTTCTGCCTGCCTTTCCCACTACTATTGCTGAAACTATACAAATGTGAACAAATATGCTTTGTGCCCTTAAATTGCTTCTGTAAGATACCACAATCATAGCGATACAAAACAAATACTGAAAATAGTTCGCTCAAAAAGGAGAGCCACTTCACAGTATGAGCCCTTCAAAAGACCAGCAATGTTGGAGAGAGCACCCAGCATGCATACAATACTGAAAGTTACCAACAGCTATTTGGAGGAGGGGGTGCTAAAACAGGATCTCGGCAGGCAAGATGAGTAATGGCACTTACTTACAAACCCCAATAAGAGAAACAGCGTCTGGCCTCCATGTGTACTATGGCACCTACACCATAAATAATAAATAAATAAATAGATAGATAGATAAATGTAACAAGACAGGGTCTCACTGTGCAGCCCAAGCTTGCCTTGAATTCAAGATCCTCCACCTCCGAAGAGCTGTGGTTGCAGATGTGGGCCACCATGCCTAGCCTGCCACTGACTTTGTTATTCTTTTGGTATTCTAACACAAGATTTTATTCTGTCACCTAAGCTGTCTTAGAACACACAGTGATCCTTCTGCCTTGGCCTTCCAAGGGTCCAAGTTATAAGTATGAGCCACCACTCTGTTCTGCCACTGATTTCAAACCCTTGAAACGCAGACCCACTATGTGACATAAAGAAAACCCACAGCAAACAATTACCGGCATTAAATCTAAATAGGACTCCAATTTCTTCTTCAGAGGTACAGTCTGCTGTTTTAGTTCTGAGAGTTTCTGGAAATGCAAAGAGACTTACACAGTAACAGAAACATCCACAAACCAACTAAACAGCACTTACTACCAAATGAAAGTGCAATAAAGCATTACTATTTACTTATTTGTGGTAGAGATGGGGCCTATGACTTCCTGACGGTTGGCAAGTGATCTACTACTGAACTACACTCTTCACTCCACAGGGACTTTAAGTAAAGAATCAGAGAACTGGACTGGAGAGATGGCTCAGAGGTTAAGAGCACTGTCTGTCAGTTCTTCTAAAGGTCCTGAGTTCAATTTCCAACAACCACCAACAATGAGATCTGGGGGCCTCTTCTGCGTGCAGGTGTACACGTGGGAAGAATACTATATAAATAATAAGGAAATCTTAAAAAAAAAAAAATCACAGAACTTCAAATAGATCCACCTCATTTCTTTCTTATTTATTTATTTATTTTGGTTTTTCGAGACAGGGTTTCTCTGTGTAGCCTTGGCTGGCCTGAACTCACTTTGTAGACCAGGCTGGCCTCAAAGTCAGTGATCTGTCTGCCTCTGCCTTTCAGGTGCTGGGATTAAAAGCACACATCACTACACCCAGCTAGTTTCTAAAGAAGCAATTCTTTTCTAAAATGTTTAAAATAAGAATGCTATAGTCGACAAGTGGTGGTGGCACACGCCTTTAATCCCAGCACTTGGGAGGCAGAGGAAGGTGGATTGCTGTGAGCTCGAGGCCAGCCTGGTCTACAAAGCAAGTCCAGGACAGCCAAGGCTACACAGAGAAACCCTGTCTTGAAAAACCAAAAAAGCAAGCAAACAAACAAAAAAGAATGCTATAGCCCTACTTATTAGTATAGGACTATAGAGGCTAGCAAGAAGGTTCAGGGGCAAAGACACATGCAGCCAAGTCTGCTGAACTAAGGGTTTTGTTGTTGTTGTTGTTGGGTTGTTTTATTTTGTATTATATTTGTCTTTATGGGTAGAAGGTTTTGTTTGGTTGGCTGGCTTTTCGAACCTCTGCCTCCAGAGTGCTGGGATTAAAAGTGTGTACCACCACGCCTGGCTATGGTATAGGTTTTTTGCTGGTTTGTTTTGTACCTTTTTTTATGTGCCAATGGAGGGCAGATTATGGTACTGAATATTCTAGACCTGTAGTTACAGATGGTTGTGAACACCATGTGGTGCTAGGGAGACAACCTGGGTCCTCTACAAGAGCACAAGTGTCCTAGCCACTTAGCCATCTCTCCAGCCCCTTTTGTTTTTAAAATATATTTTATGTGTATGGGTGTTAGGCCTGCATATATGACTGGGAGCCCTATGTGTGCCTGGTGCCCAGAGAAGCAGAAGAAGCTATTATGTCCCCTGCAACTGGAGTTACAGACAGTTGTGAGCTGCCATGCTGATGTTGGGACTTGAACCCCAGTGCTTTACAAGAGCAGCCAGTGCTCTGTTATGACTCTGAGCATCCAACTAAGTTGGATTCCCAGGACCAACATGGTAGAAGGAGGAAGCATACTCCTCCAAGTTGTGTGCACTGTGCAGAGGCAGGAGGTTGATACTGGGTGTCCTCCTCATTCACGTGACACCTGGTTTTTGAGACAGTGTCTCTCACTAAACTTGGAGCTCACTGATAGGTTAGACTACCTGGCCCGGGAGTCACCAAGCTCATCCCACTACCTGTGAATCCTTTCTACACTCATACGTGGGGAGAAGGTGGGTGCCAGTGAGGGTTTGAACGCCTGAGCTGAACCTGGGGCTGCTAGCAGCTCAGGTTATAGGTAAACCTGGGCAGGCTACAGATCCTCCCTGCAGTCCCCTCATCTACAGATGGGACTGCTAACACAGGAACTGCCTGTCTCTAGCCCTCTCATTCCCCAGGGCTGGGTTACAGGACATGTGCAGCAGCCATACCAGATTTTACATGGGTGCCAGAGATCCAAACTCAGGTAAGCACTTTACCAACAACTGAGCCACCTCCCTCAGCCCGGGACCTGCACTGTTACTCTGCATCGGAGAACAAAGCAGAGGGCCTTCCCTGCAGATGTGGCCCTTGGAACTTAGACTTCTTAGCCTTCAGAATCATGAACCAAATAACTTCCACTTTGACTGCTCATAAATTACCCAGTCTTGGTATTCTGTTGCAGCAGCAGAGAACAGACTGGGACAGGGAGCTCACCTCCGAAAGTGCCACGAGCGACCGGTGAGACAGAGACGCATCCATGCCTCTGGCTGAAAGCTGCTCCTACAGTATGAGGAAAGGAGCTCAACTGAAAAACTACTCTGAAGGGAACCATCATGAAAAGTTTTCAACATATAATGAAGAATAGCTACAGATCACAAATTAAAAAGCACACATGCATCTAAGCTGGTTTATATAACTGGCAAATCTTTCTACATTCACGTGTGGGGAGAAGATGGGTGCCGGTGTGAGGGTTTGAATGCCTGAGCTGAACCTGGGGCTGCTGCTTGGTAGTTACATAAACATGGGCAGGTTACAGTTGCTCCCTGCAGTCCCCTCATCTACCAATGGGACTGATAATGCCTCCTCCTGTGAGGACAAAGGTCTAAGAGGCCAGCTACACACAGGTCTTCATACACACCTCTGCAGCTTTGATTCCAAACCTGAACTCCGCTGCCTTTGCCTTTAGGAAGTCCACGTTCTGAAGACGACTGTCAGCTTTGGTCCTTTCCGCAGACAGATGCAGCTCTGCCTTCTTGAGATCTCTTCCAAAAGCAAAATTAAAGCATTTTTTTTTTCTTCTCAGTAAATGATCATTTAAAAAACAAGAAAATCAACTCCCTCTTTTGGGATTTACCTCTCGCTTAGCCAGTACAGATAACCTACTTGCCAGCTATCCCATCATAAGCTTTACATTTCCCTCCACATTGCCATGTGAGACTTTTCTCAATGAACACAAAATAAAATTAATATTATGGACAAACTAAACCCGCTATTCAAAAAAGTGACTTACTGTATCCTAAGGCCAATTTGAAATACAGGATCCCAAAGACCACTGTACTAGTTGTGACATGACACAATGTCATGACACAACCATTTTCATTCTTTGTTAAATATATTCTGTGTTACCAATTACTCTGCATTCACATAAATGCTAAGCACTGGCTCTAGTCTCTGGCGCAATGAGAACCCTAATGTTCACAGCATCAGAGACGGACACTGGACCTGCAGTAAAAGAGTACACCAATGTATGGACTTTATGTGGTAGTTTGTAGTTAAAATTTTTGAAAATTATAAAACTCCACATTTTTAATATTGCAAGAATAAACACAAGAGTGGTAAACGGCATAAAGTGAGATGTGAAAGTCTGCATGTAAGCACCTGTTGTGCTGCCCCGCCTCAGCCTTCCAGTAGCTGGGGTTATGGGTCTGTGTCACCACGTCCCACTTGACAAGATCCTACTAAGGTCTTTATAGTTCAAAAATGTCAACATTTCAACTCACTCTTGTAGACGCTTTTCTAACACTAATGTTGCAGTCAGATTCTTTTCAAGTTTTCCCAATTCAAGCTTGATTTCTTCACTTTTGTATTTGGTACGAAAAATATCATTAGTCAAATCATTCACTGCAGGGATAAAACTGAAAGAAGAACATAGACAAGCCGAGGATGAGCACACCTAAAAAACAATCTTCTCTACAGTTTACGTAATCACACTGTTCCATCCATTTATACAGTTGTCACTTGCTGTCCCCATTGCCTGAAATGTCCTTTAGTTGGCAAAACTCCCATTTTCCCTTCAAGCCTTAGGTAAGGCTGGGTGTGGCAGTGCACACCTTTATTCCCAGGACTAGGAGGCAGAGGCAGGCAGGTCTCTGAGAGTCCTGGTCTACACAGTGAGAAGTAATTTCCAGACTAACCAGGGCTATATAATGAGACCCTGTTTTAACAAAATAAAAACAAACCAACTCAAACTCTCAGGTAAGATTTACCCATCCTTGAGCCAGGGGTGGTGATGCATGCTTTTAATCTCAACACTTGGCAGGCAGAGGCAGGCAAATTTCTTTGAGTTCAAGGCCAGACTGGTCTACAAAGTGAGTCCAGGACAGCCAGAGGTGTTCTACAGAGAAACCCTGTCTCGAAAACAAAAACAGGGACTGGAGAGATGGCTTAGAGGTTAAGAGCACTGGCTGTTCTTCCAAAAGTCCTGAGTTCAATTCCCAGGAGCCACATGGTGGCACATAACCACCTATAATGTGATCTGATGCCCTCTTCTGGCCTGTAAGCAGAACACAACAAGCAAAATAAATAAATAAATCTAAAAACAAAAACAAAAAAAGATTTACTCATCCTGAATCCACACCATGTCTGTGCTTGCCAGGGATAGCATCTTTAGTGTTGCAGAGCAGCTGCTCAGCTGTGGCAGAATTCTCTCCATCATCCTGTTGTCCCATTTGACTAAGTAGGAACTGTCTCTTAAGGTCACGCCAGCCTTCCTCTCCATCTCGGTTTCCCTAGGGTGTCTATCTATACAATGGAACTTGGCATCTGCAGAATTGATTTAGTCTGCACTGCTGCCACCATGTAGTCTACATGTTCTTACAATACTCTTCAAGCATGATACAAACCCCAAACTTTACACTGGCAGCTATGCACAACACACGATGACCACGAACAGAGCTCACATGGACTGTGGAGTCAATCCTAACCCAACTCTGAAGAAGTTATTTACCCTTCCCTCCCTGAACTTTGGTTTCCCCTGGGGACTGGTGGAAGAATTACATCATTATATAGGTGAAACGTCAATCTCAAACAGTGAAGGTCCTTAACTTATTCAGTGTTGAATATGACCAAAATTACCATGCTGAAGAGATCTAAATGACCAGATCTAAAAGGACCTACCACTGTTCCTCAGTTTGTTTGTTGAGGGAAGGTTCTCACAGAGTCCACACCAGCCTCACGCTCTCTAAGAAGCTAAGGATGACATCTTTGGCTTTCTGATCTTGTCTCCACCTTCTGGGTGCTGGACTTACATGATATTACAGGTATGTACCCATACACACAGTCTCCAGCTAGTCTAGTTTGCTCTCTAGTTCTGGAGATGGACCAAGACCAAAACTAACAAAGGACAGGGTTCATTTCACTTCACACGTGCAGGTCACAGCACATCACTGAGAGAAGCCAGGACAGGAACTTGAGGAAACAATGAACACTACTTCCTGGCCCCACCTCTCTGGCTTCTGCTTAGCTAGCTTTCTCATACAGCCCACGGGGACCCACCCATGGGACTGCTGCCGGGCGGTGGTGGCGCACGCCTTTAATCCCAGCACTCAGGAGGCAGAGGCAGGCGGATCACTGTGAGTTCGAGGCCAGCCTGGTCTACAAAGCGAGTCCAGGACAGCCAGGGCTACATAGAGAAACCCTGTCTCGAAAAACAAAAACAAAACAAAACAAAAAAAGAGCTAACTACAGTTTAGCCAGCACACAGGCACACTAACCAACAACACACAACAGAAAAACACCACTGAGCCAGGCGTAGTGGTACACGGCTTTAATCCCAGCACTCAAGAGGCAGAGGCAAGTGGATTGCTGCAAGTTCGAGGCCAGCCTGGTCTACAAGTGAGTCCAGGATAAGCAGGGTTACACAGAGAAACCCTGTCTCAAAAAACCAAAACCACACAAACAAATAAAAAACTCCACTGAAACCACCCACCCACCTAAACTAACCATCCAAACCACCACCACTAACAATAACAACAACAAAACTCTACCCAAACCAACAGAAGCCTCAGCACTTTTGCATTTACAGCTAGTTTTCTATGCAAAATTACTGTGAGAAGCAGAAGATCCTTAAGTGAAGGCCTTACAGCGTATCCTCGTTTGGGAACAGACCAAAGCCATGACAGTGCTTACCTTGCTAGGGCCGTGTCCTTCGTCTCCAGGGCTACTGCACTGTCCACCAGTGCGTTCAGAAACCTGGAGCCAGTGCTGGGCAGGTTGGCAGGGGTAAAGTTCACACTCTCCGCAAGGAAGTCTTGAAGATGTTTGGCTGAAATAATAAAAGAATTTCATGGTATCTCAGATGTTTTGTCCTTTTTGTTTGTAAAACTTTTATTATCATTTTTTTCTGTTTCATTTGTTTGTTCAAGATTTTGAGGCACGGGGCTGGGTGTGGTGGTGCAGCCCTTTAATGCCAGCACTCAAGAGGCAGAGGCAGGCGGATCGCCGTGAGTTCGAGGCCAGCCTGGTCTACAAAGTGAGTCTCTACAAAGAGAAACTTTGTCTCAAAAAACCAAAAAAAAAAAAAAAAAAAAAAAAAAAAAAAAGATTTTGAGCCAGGAATGGTGGTGTAAACCTTTAATCCCAGCACTCTAGAGGTAGGAGCAAAGAGATCTCTGATTTCTTTTTTTTTTTTAAGATTTATTTATTTATTATTTTAGGCTGTATTCTGCCTGCATGTGTGCGTGCGGGCCAGAAGAGGGCAGCAGATCTCATTATAGACAGTCATGAGCCACTATGTAGTTGCTGGAAGTTGAACTCAGGACCTTTAGAAGAACAGCCAGTGTTGTTAACCTCCGCCGAGCCATCTCCAGCCCCAAGATCTCTGATTTCAAGGCTAATCTGGTCTAGAGAGTTCCAGGACAGCCAGGGCTACACAAAGAAACCCTACCTCAGGGAGAAAAATACAACAACAAAATGATTACTTTATTTAGAATTCTGTGCGTATGTGCCTGTATCCGGGCATGTGCACTTTGACTGCAGGTGCCCATGGAGGCCAGAGGTTGGAGTTAGAGGCAGTTGTGAAGCAGCTTGTTCAGTCCTCAGGCCCCACATGGTGGGACACAACTGACTTCGACTACTAGCCCTCTGCCTTCCACATGTTCACGTGCTCACCACTCAAAACCAACAGATTTTCAAAATAACATACAAACCCCCCACAAAACCAGGGTCTCACTGTGTAGCCTGGAGCTCACTGTGTAGTCCAGGCTGGCCTCAAACTCAGAGACTCGCCTGCCTCTGCCTCCCTGAGTGCTGGGATTATAGACGTGCACCACCACGCCTGGCTTAGTCACACTATATTCAAAACACCATATAGGGTCTGGAGGGATGTTCAGCTTTTCTTTCTTTCTTTCTTTTTTGAGACAAAATCTCTCTATGCAGCTCTGACTGTCGTGGACCTCTCTATCTAGACCACACTAGATTTGAACTCATAGAGGTCCTCCTGTCTCAATTTCCCCAATGCTGGGATTAAGGGTGTGTGAGGCACTGTGCCCAGCTAGAGCCCTTGCTCTTGCAGAGGACCCAAGTACAGTTCCCAGGACCCACATGGTGGCTTCCAATCACACTTAACTCCAGTTCTAGGGGATCCAGCACCCTCTTCTTCTTCTTCTTTTTTTTTTTTTTTTTTTGTTTTTTTTTTTTTTTTTTGAGACAGGGTTTCTCTGTGTAGCCTTGGCTGTCCTGGACTCGCTTTGTAGACCAGGCTGGCCTTGAACTCACAGCGATCCGCCTGCCTCTGCCTCCCGAGTGCTGGGATTAAAGGCGTGCGCCACCACGCCCGGCTCCAGCACCCTCTTCTGACCTCTACAAACACCAGGCACGCACAGGTGTTTAAACACACATGCAGGCAAAACACTCCTACACATAAAGTAAGTCTAAATTTAAAAATTATATACAACATATGTCCCCAACTTGACTAAACATATGGCAAACAGAACCTGCTTCATCTGTTTGGTGCACTGTCATCCTCAAACGTTTTTTATTTTGTTTAAGCAAAATGAGCAGGAAGTTCTTATGTAAAAGTTAGGAAGACCCCCTAGAGGGGGAAGACTGGCGAAGAAGGGATATCCCGGACGCACCACTGCTCTCACTCTTCACTCTGTCAAACTACAGAGGACTGACCAAAAGGAGGAGGAAAAAGCTTTTTTGAGTCAGTCTTGTTCTGTGACCCAAGCTGACACTGCAGGCTCCTGCTTCTGCCTTCTGAATGTAACCCATGATTCGTGCAAGTCTCACGCTTCATGGCTGTCACCTCTGGGGCCCTGCAAGCTATGCAAGGGAGAGAACTACAAGTATCTTTTGTGTTAGGCCAAGAAGTTTTTGTTTTGTTTTGTTTGGGAAGAGGGTCCCATTACTCAGCCCAAGATGACCTTGAACTCACAGCCTCTAACGTGTTGGGATTAAAGGCATTCCTCTCTCAACCCCCACCCCTGCCAATTTAATTATCTTTTAGGATTCGCTACTTTAAGAATACATACTAACCAGCACTTGGGAGGCAGAGGCAGATGGATCTCTGTGAGTTCGAGGTCAGCTTGGTCTACAGAGCTTTCCAGGTCAGCCAGTGAAACCCTGTCTTGAAAAACCAAAAACCAAAACAAAACAAAATCAAATTTGGGGGCTGGAGAGATGGCGCAGAGGTTAAGAGCACTGTCTGCTCTTCCAAAGGTTCTGAGTTCGATTCCCAGCAACCACATGGTGGCTCACAACCATTTATAAAGTGATCTGGTGCCCTCTTCTGGTGTAGGTGTGTACAGGCAAGCAGAACACTGTATACATAATAAATAAATAAATATTAAAAAAAAAAATCAAAGGGGCTGGAGAGGTGGCTCAGTGGTTAAAAGCACTGCCTGCTCTTCCGAAGGACCCGGGTTCAATTCCCAGCACCCACATGGCAGCTCACAACTGTCTGTAACTCCAAGATCTGACACCCTCATACCAATGTGCATAGATTAAAGTTAAATAAAATATTAAAAAAAAAAAATCAAATTTTCAAATTTGGAAGTTACTATAATAGAAGCCAAAAGTGATGATAGTAATAATAATAATTATCTAAAAATAATGATATAATCAATATAAGTAGTCTATACTAATCTTGTACACTTTAGTGTTATAAAATTTAGTTACCTCTACTACGTCTTTCAAAACTCTAGGCTTGACTCACCTTCTGACTCATATTCACTTGCTTTCTGTTTTAAGTCCTCTATTACCAGGTGGATGTCCCTGTCTCGAACCCTGTTGCGTTCTGAAAGGTGATATAAAATTTCTGTCGTCCGTGGGTTCACCTCATATTGTGGAATGGGATGGTCTCCAAATATTTTTTTCAACCACGCAGCAACCTAACCATTAAAAAGTAAGCCTTGTTATAATGGCGCAACACAATCTGACAAAGTGAGTGCTCCGCAGCAATCTAAACGTTTTCTGTGACTCTTCTGGTGTCACACTTCACACCCTGACTTGTCAACAGGTGAGTGGGCAAATAAAAAGTCTAAACTACCAAAGAACATCATTCTTTCCCAAAGCGCAAACGCAGAACTGGCAAAAAACAACAATAGCAACAACAACAATAAACCCACCTCACTCGGAAGATCTTATAAACAAACCGCGCACGGTCTGAAAAGCTAGTGGTCCCCACCTCATCCTAAACCGTCCCAGAGCTAGGAACTCCTGGAGTTGGGAGCCAGCAGCTCAAGAGCTTGAATTCTGGACTGAAGTCGCAATGAATGACCGAGTTTGGCCTGCTAGGTGGGTCTGTGTTCGGAATCCCACCCAAGTTTGTAAAGACAAGCTCGATGCAGCAGTAGCGGCTGAGACACAGGGAAAGAAGGGGCTGGGCTTCCTGGGTGGGGGGCGAGAGGGAGGGAGGTCAGGGCCTCGTGGGTCGCGACCGCACTGTGAGGTCCACACAAAAACAGCAGTGGCGGCGAGCGCGGAGCCCGGCCGACCCGTGGCCCCGGGAGGACTAAGTGGGCTCCCGACCCAGCTCCAGATGTCACCTGCGATGCTCTATCCTCCGGCGCCGCCATGGCCGCCACTCCCGCCACCTCACTCTCAAAGCCTCGCGGGAAACGCCTAGGCTCCGCCTCCTCACCGTTGGGCCCGCCCCTCTGGACCGGGAATTGTGGGAGTTGTGGTTTTTACTGATTCCAGGACAAGGAACCCCGGGATAGGCTCCTGCTCTAATTCTATTTCTTGCTTGGATCAAGTTGTCTTTTTAAAAACACCTGGTGGCGCGCACCTTTAATCCCAGCACTCGGGAGGCAGAGGCAGGAGGATCACTGTGAGTTCGAGGCCAGCCTGGTCTACAGAGCGAGTCCTGGACAGCCAAGGCTAACACAGAAAGAGAGCCTGTCTTGGAAAACCAATAAATAAATAAATAAATAAATAAATAAATAAATAAATGTTTTAAAAAACACTTGGAACTTTCAGTTTTTAGTAAGCAGATAGTGTTGCTTCCACATTGATTTGCATAAATCTATTTCTTTTCTGGACATGGTGGGGTGGCACATGCTTATAATCTCAACACTAGGAAAGCTGAGACAGTAGGATTGCCAAGAGCTCAAAGCCAACCTCTGTTATATAGTGATACAGTAAATTCCATATCATCCTGAGCTATGGCTTTAGAGTATCTGAAACAAACAAACAAACACATAAACAACAACAACAACAACAACAAAGCCCCAAAACTCTCAGGGATTGGGATCCATAACTGGGAGTTGGTAAAGTGTTTGCCTGAAATCCAGAAAGTCCTGGGTTGGATCCCCAGCAGAGCATATACTGTATGTGGTAGCATACACTTGTAATTCCAGCATTTGGGAGGTGCAGGACGACCAGAAATTTAAAGACATCTTCAATTACAAGTTCGACCCTATTTCAAAAACAAAAATGTCCTTAAGATTTGTTTAAGTTTTATTTACATTTTAAAATTTGTGTGTGTTGGGGTGGGGGGAGGAGGGAACTGTCAAACCATGTGGATCCCTAGGATCAAACTGGAAGATCAAACCCGGGATCCAGCCTTGAAAGCGTGCACCGTTCCCTGTCCTCTCCCCAGGCACGCAGGGTCCCCTGTCCTCTCCCCAGGCACGCGGGGTCCCCTGTCCTCTCCCCAGGCACGCGGGGTCCCCTGTCCTCTTCCCAGTCCTGCTCATTGACTCATATTTGGTTTGGAGTTTCTCATGTAACCCAAGCTGGCCTCAAAGTTGCTGCGTATGAGAGAATGGCTTTGACCTTATGGTATTTCTTCCTCTTCCTCCCATTACCTCCTGTTATGCTGAGGGCGTGGGTTTATACCACCATGCTCATCATTTGAAGAATGGGGGGGGTGTTGTTTTTTAATTTATTTATGACATATACAATGTTCTATCTACCATTGTATGGCTGTGGGCCAGAAGAGGGCACCAGATCTCACTATAAATGGTTGTGAGCTACCATGTGGTTGCTGGGAATTGAACTCAGAACCTCTGGAAGAGCAGATAGTGCTCTTAATCACTGAGCCATCTCCTCAGCTCCGAAAAATGTGGTTTAAATGGTTAACAGGCTACACAATGAAACCTTGTCTCAGAAAAGAACGATGACACCGTTTTCTTTTCAGTACTGGAGACTGAGCCTAGGGCCTTGTAGATGGTAGGCAAACGGTCTGCTGCTAAGCCGCTTCTCAAGCCCCTCCCCCCAACTTATTCCTTTTGTGTGTGTCCAATCGAGTATGTACTAGTCCATGCTCATGGGCAAATGGGCATTCATGTACATGTGGAAGTCAACCTCAGTTATTAATATTTAATATTGATTCATTTAACTATTAAGGTGACAGTTATTCCTTAACCTGCTATTATATAAATAAAAGATACAGAAATCTGTTAGATTTTTGATGTCCTAATGCACTGGGGCTGGGCAGATATTAACCCTCTAAGCTATATTGTCTATTTCCCAGCCAAAATCTGCATAAATGCTTGCACATGTTTTCCATTTGGGTTGCTTCTTTCCGTGCTGCTAAACCTCAGAGTGAGTTCCTCCAGGCCACCTGCTTCTAGTTCCTGATAAGCCATGTCCACCTGCCCCCTTCTCTTCCTCTCTCTCCTTGTAGTCTCTCCCTGACCCCCAAAGCCCTCAAAACCTGGCTCTGCCTTACCTCTCTCCTGCCCAGCTCAGGTGTAGGCAACTTTATTGGCCAATCAGTTTGGGAGGCAAGGTTTACACCAAGTCATTTTGGATACATGAGAACTGGCTCATGAGGATCTTTGGGAGCAAGAAATTAACATTTGAATACATCATAGCTCCAGATCAGCTCTGACAGTTATCACTCCTCTGGAGATGTCTACGTGTTCTTTGAGACAAGGTCTCTCACCAGGACCTGGAGCGGGCCAATTCGTTTGGACGGTTGGCCAGCGAGCCAAAGGAACCTGCCTGTCTTCCCTTCCTCAGCACAGTTTGCCTACCCAGCTTTTGTGTGTGTGTGTGTGTGTGTGTGTGTGTGTGTGTTTGTGCGCGCGCGCGCATGCTCATATGTGTGCGCACAGCTCTGGTTAACTTCAAACTTAGTATGGAGCTGAAGATAACTTTAAACTCATGTACTCAGCTTCTTCCTTATTGTTTTTGGTGTAAACCTATCTCTGCTCTGGAAGTAAATTATGAGGTAAGCTGGGGCAGCCCCAGAATGTGGTTTGGCAGCAGCAAACAGTAGCAGGTAGGCAGGTGGGAGCAGGAGGTGGCCTCTGGTGTTATAGGCTTTGGCTATGGGCACCCTTAATTTAACCCTGTGAATGTTATAGGGACCAGCTGGCCTCGAACTCACAGAGATCCGCCTGCCTCTGCCTCCCAAGTGCTGGGATTTAAGGTGTGTGCCACCACCGCCTGGTGAATGTTACAGTTCTTGTATAGGAATCGTTCTCTGGATCCTGCCCTTTTCCTTCTGCCCTGGCCACTCTCTAGCTGATCAGCTGCATTGTGGAGCAGTTTCCTCAGAACAGACACTCATTAGGTAGTCAAGGATGACCTTTCACCTCTGATCTCTTTATTTGGGGATTACCAGTGTCTGCCACCAGAGGTGGCTACTGTATAGGGTTGTTGTTTGTTTTGTTGTTGTTTTCCCAAGACTGATGGTGCTGGCACAAGGGTAGTCTGGATAGCTGGTTGTTTTTTTTGTTTTTGTTTTTGTTTTTGTTTTTTGACTGGTGGTCCTTTTGTTCAAAGCAGCCAGTGAAGCCTGAAAAAAGACCAACAGCAGGCAGTTAAGGAGTCAATTGCTCTGTCTGCCACTGTTGTTTATTTAGAGGAAATGCAAACATCAGAAGGGGTGCTCTTAATGGAAGTTTTGGTTTCTTTGTAAACTTAGTTATGTTATATAAATATATTTTTGTTTTAATTCCAAGTGTGTGATTTTACTTTGAGCTTTAGAATGTCTGTAGCTGATAACTGCCTCCTGCGGGGCTGGTCTTTGCCAGGGGGAGAGAGAGAGAGAGAGAGAATATGAATATCATCTTCGGTTTACTCCAAAAGAGAAACTATAACAGAATCCTCAGAGTCGCAAAAGCAGTTGTTGGCAGAAGAAATTTGAGTCTTATCTGAACCTACAATGGTGGATTTTTTTTGTTTGTTTGTTTTTGTTTTTGTTTTGTTTTGTTGTTGTTTTGGACCATTCTCTGCAGGATTGTCAACACTCTACTGAAATGCTCTGTGATGGCTGGTATTTTTGAACCAATCCAAGCTAGACAGGATTCTTCCCACTCTCCTCCCCAACTGGGATTGAACCCAAAGCCTTCTGCACCCTAAGCAGGTACTCTGCTATTGAGATTTGTTCTCAGCTCTTTATTGATTGATTGACAAGATCTTACTTTTTATCAGGCTGGCCTTGAATTTGTTCACCTTCATCCTTTAATTGCCCCATCATGGGAGCTGGGATTACAGGCCTAGGCATCCGGCCCAGCTTCCCCACAAAAGACTCTTTTAGACTGAAGAACTTTAACTCTTTCATTTGTGCTATCAAATCCCCTATACAATCTGGGTACCTGGGCTGGAGAGATGGATCAAAGGTTAAGAGCGGCAGCCGCGCTACTAGAGGATCCACATCTGACTCCCAGCACCCACATGGTGGCTAGCAACCATCCGTAACTACAGTGCCAAGGGGTATTACAGCTTCTTTGAGGTCAGCAGGCACACGTGGTGCACAGACACACATGCAAACAAAACATCCAACTATATACTAAAATAAGACTTTCAAATTCAGGGGGCTGGAGAGATGGCTCAGTGGTTAAGAGCACTGACTGCTCTTCCAGAGGTCATGAGTTCAATTCCCAGCAACCACATGGTGGACTGTATACATAATAAATAAATAAATCTTAAAAAAAAAAAAAGACTTTCAAATTCAAAAACAGATGTGGGTATTTATTAAAAACCCAAATAAGGGGCTAGGAAGACGGCCCAGTGGCTAGTGAAGTGCTTGCACTCCAAGGATGACCTGAATTTCTCAGGATCCACCTGCCCTCTGGGTTCCACAAGCATGCCTCAGCACAAGCACATACACACCACACACACTAATAATAAACACTTCAAATAACTTCAGATTGTTCCTAACTCTGCAGCGAGGCCAGGACTGTGCAGGTGTTACAGCTGCCCAGACTGTCCCAGCATGGCAGTGTGATCCCACTGGCACTAGTAATCCTGTTCGCAATCCATGCAGTTCGACCCAGGTGGGATGACGCCCACTTCAGGGAAGCTTCTCCTCTGGATCCGCTACTCACGTGGTCGCAACCACAAGGTGGAGTCAACGGACCAAAAATAAAAATGGTGAATACCAGGGAGAAGGCTGGAAACAATTGATTCGGGTTTTTTTGTTTTGTTTTGTTTTGTTTTTTTGTTTTTTTTAGTTCTAAGCGTTAAAGAAAAAGTTATTTAAAAAAAGATTAAAAAGAAAAAAAGATTTGCATCCGGAGGTGAAGAATAGGGGGCGGTACTTCCGGGTCAGGTGGGCTGGCCGCCTTGACCTTCCTTTGCGCTCGGCCATTTTGTGCCAGTCGTCCGGAGGCTGCGGCTGCAGAGGATCTCCCGGAGAAGCTGCAAAGATGCTGTCCGTGCGCGTTGCCGCGGCCGTGGCCCGTGCCCTCCCTCGGCGGGCGGGACTGGTGAGCGCCGGGCCCTGGGCAGGCGGCCATGGGTGCGGCCCGAGGTCTCTGCGGAGCGCTGCGGGGCTGAGTTGTGCGGGGCTGGGGCGGCGGACGGCGCCATCTTGCCCCGTGGCCGCTCGGCAGCGCGGACGGCGGAGGGGCACTTTCGCAGGCCTCCGGTGCGCGGTGGTGCAGGGGTCCGTGACCTCGGCGTTGGGGTGCAAAGGGGCGTTAGGAGGATTCTGGTCTTGGGGTGAGGGCCGGCCTAGGGTCAAGGTCAGGGGTTGTGGGCTGCCTGTCTGGCCTGCTCTGGGGCTCGTACCTGGGGTCCAGGCACGCTGAAGGTCAAAGGAGCTGTCAGTTGCTTTGTGCCGGAGAGTGGGGAGAGTCTGACATTGTATGAAGGTCAACAGGCCGGAGCGTTTCATCTCTGCTCGGAGGTCAAATCAAGGGAAGGGAATAAATGAAAGTGACTCTCTTTAGTGGACGGGTGGTTACGTCGTGCTGAATACGGGAAAGGTCGTGAAAACATCGCGAGGTGCAGAAGAAACAGTTTATGGGGTTTATACAGTCAACCACGACGAACTGTTTGTATATGGACTAGATTAGGCACACGACCTGGTGGTTCTTGGACACTTTAAAAGATTTTGCCCTTGAGTTGCCCACCTCATGTTTAAGGAGTTGAGAAATAGACCAGAAGGTAGGGAAATGTCTCTGAGAATCAGGGCCGCACTAGCCATCTCCCACGACGTTGAGAATAACTCTTAAAAAAGAAAAAGACCGGATAACATAACCTTTATGTCCTATAGAACTATATTTACTTTTTCATTATAAAAGCAATCTGAGCGGCAGGGAGGAACGGGAGGATACAAGTGATGGGATAACAATTTAGTTGTAATCTGAATAAATTAATTAAATTAAAATAAAACAAAAAAAAAAAGGCAACCTGAATTTAAAAGGCAAAATAAATATACTGCTATCCTGCTTCCCTAACGAAATACTGGTATCACCTTATTTTTCTGTTATGGGGAAAAGCTATTTTAAGAAAAGATTTGTATTGGTTCCTATTAAATGCTAGACTATTCAGAGTTCAAAGTAGCTAATCACAGTATTGCAAGTAGAAAGAAAAAATTTCAGGGGCCCAGGTTCCATTTTCCTGCTGGAATTGTTCAAGACAGTGGGGGGGGAAAGTATCATATTAATTTGCTCACCCGGTATTTATTTGCCTTTAAAAAGAAGGAAGATAGGAACAACACTGTGGCTCACCCCATTACATTAGGTAGCAGGCATCTTACTGCAGTTTCCACAACTCAGTTGAAAAATGGCATCAAAATAGTAGTGCCTAGAGTTTCTTAACAATTGTGTTGAAAGTAAACTTTCTATAGTCTTGTGTTCCAGCAATTGCAATAATAAATGCTTTCCTGTGTAATTAAGTCATCAACTTTTAATCAAAATGTGTCGTCTGATTAACCTCAGCCCGCATTTAAGCTTGTTGGTTTTATGGAGGCTTTGCTGCTTGCTGTTTTTAGACCAGGTCTTGTTGTCCCGTTCTGGCTGGGCCTGGAGCTTGCTGTGTAAACCAGTGTGGCTTCAAGCTCCAGGTCATCCCCCAACCCTTGCCTCCTGAGTGCTAGGATTATAGGCATGTACCACCACCACACCCAGTTAATGAAGGCTGCATGTGCATGTGTCTGCACACATGCCTCTGCAAGTACATGAGTGCAGCTTATGTGTGATGAAAGCTTTTTAAAGAATCATATTGCTTAAAGACTGTTTTTGTACTAGGTCTCCAAAAATGCTTTGGGGTCATCCTTCATTGGTGCAAGAAATCTCCATGCCTCTCACACGCGCCTTCAGAAGACTGGTAAGTCGGGTTTTTAAAAACTGCATTGTGGAGATTATTTTCCACCCTCATTTTTTTTTTCCCTCTCTTTTTAAAAATGTTGCTATAGAAACTTATGTTTTTAAGCCATGATATGCCACTTAAAATGCCTTGTCTTGGTAAATTCTCTTTGTTTAGTAAAACTATACTTGTGTTTCTCTTGTTATGCAGTCTGTTCTTTATGACTCTTTTTGGATGAAAGCAGTATGCATATGTACTAGTCCCTCTTTGAACTGTGATTTTATTTTATTTTTTTGAACCTCATGTAAAAAGTATAAAATGAACAGTTATTTTTTTTTTACTGATAGGCTTTTTCTTTTTTGTTGTTGTTGCTGTTGTTTGTTTGTTTGTTTGTTTTGGTTTTCTGAGACAAGGTTTCTCTGTGTAGTCTTAGCTGTTCTGGACTCACTTTGTAGACCAGGCTGGCTTCTGCTTTCCTGAGTGCTGGGATTACAGGCGTGTGCCCCTGTGCCCCGCAGTGCGGAGGTTCTTTAAAAGGGGCATTCTTAGACCTTTTTTGTTGTGTTTATTGAACAAGCATGTGTTTGAGCCATGGCATGCATGTGGAAGTCAGCAGGCAGCTTTCAGGAGCCAGTTCTCTCCTATCATGAGCTTGCTGTTCTGCTGCTGCTGTTGCTTTTTAAAAGATGTGCTTCAGTAAAAAATATTTTTAGAGTTTAGCCAAAAATTCAGATTTTAATGTAAGTACAGATTCCTTAGAAATTAGTAAGAAGGCCGGGTGTGGTGGCACAGCCCTTTAATCCTAGCACTCGGGAGGCAGAGGCAAGTGGATTGCTGTTAGTTCAAGGTCAGCCTGGTCTACAAAGCGAGTCCAGTACAGCTAAGGCTACACAGAGAAACTCTGTCTTAAAAAACAGAAAAAAAGAAAGGAAGAAGTGAGAAAGGGTAAGACATTAGTAATATGTAACTTTATCAGCTCTTAAGATTATTGTCTGACTTATGAAGTTTTTTGACTTCTTTATGTCTTTTATTCTTTATTTCCCATTTATTTGTTCATTATTTATTTATAATCTCTTTATAGCTTGATCCCAGCTCTCTCCTTCCTCTTCCTAGTCTGCCCCCTCCCTCCAAGTTTTTTCTCTTAATCATTTGGCATTTTCAATAATTTTGACAGTGACCAATAGCCAACTTTATAAAAAGAAAATCTTATTTATATTTACCTATGTGTATGAGTGCTTTTCCTTCGTGTGTACATGTGTCTTCGTGTCTGGTGCTCACAGGGGTCTTCAGATCCCCTGGAACTGGAATTTCATATAGTTGAGAATTGCCATATGGGTGATGGGTACTGAACCCAGTTCCTCTGCTGCAGCAGCAAGTACTTTTAACCACTGAACTCCAAGATACTCAACTTTCAAAATAGAATTTGTATTGTTTTAGACTGACTTCATTATCATGAAGCTAGTTGGGAAATAGGATTTGACAGGCTATTCAAACCAGAATATTTAAGTTGAGTTGTACTCTCGCAGGTACTGCCGAGATGTCCTCCATTCTTGAAGAGCGGATTCTTGGAGCTGATACCTCTGTTGACCTTGAAGAGACTGGGCGTGTCTTAAGCATTGGTGATGGCATTGCCCGCGTGCATGGGCTGAGGAATGTTCAAGCAGAAGAAATGGTAGAATTTTCTTCAGGCTTAAAGGTAAATTATAAAGTGGGAGTTTTGTTATTTTCGGATCTGTGGCTTTGGGTTCTCATTTAGTAATTCGGAGCTTGTAAAAAATGAAAAGCACTTAGGTCTTGGTTTGCCTCATTTCTCCCCTCTCTCTCCATTGTAAAGAGAATAAACTAGAAAGATTTTGGTTAAGCCAAGCCCCCCTTAGTCTCCCTTCCCCTCATATGTGCTGACAAATGAGTTGTAGCCAGTGGCATAAAAATGAAAAATTTAGTCAATGTTCACATAAGTTTCAGTGAGTTCTTGTCAGTTTCATTGTAGCTGTGACTATCTTTTATACATAAGTGTTTGGTTACGTGAATTAAATTCTTTTCCCAGTATGAGTAGATCCATTACTGAACAATGAGTCAGTGTGAAGCTGACAGAATCTGCTCATGTTTTGCACTTTGTTATTGGTGACTGGGGGCAGCACACTGGTGTGCCAGTGTGGAGGTCAGGGCCACCCTCATGCCTGTGATCATGTCAGGTCAAGCACCCACCCCCCAGCTGTTTCATGAAGTTTCAGCCAGAGGCATTAGGTCAAGACGCTGGACTAAAGCAGGAGGAAGGGGACTAGTGCTCTTCCTCTGTCTGCGAGCTGCTCTCTGATGTCATGACTTACTAGGATGTGGGAGAGGAACCCCTCTGGCTTCACTGTTCACTTTTCCTTTTGTGTAGGGTATGTCTCTGAACTTGGAACCTGACAATGTTGGCGTTGTCGTGTTTGGGAATGATAAACTAATTAAAGAAGGAGATATTGTGAAGAGGACAGGAGCCATTGTGGATGTTCCTGTTGGCGAGGAGCTGTTGGGCCGTGTAGTTGATGCCCTTGGTAATGCTATTGATGGAAAGGTGGGTTACTGTTTACTGTATGCTGATGTGGCAAAAGCCAAAACTTATTGCCTTAGGATAATTTTTACTTATTTTTAATGCTTAATGTTTTTTATAGGGCCCAATTGGTTCCAAGACCCGTAGGCGAGTGGGCCTGAAAGCCCCTGGAATTATTCCTCGAATCTCAGTGCGAGAACCAATGCAGACGGGCATTAAGGCTGTGGATAGCTTGGTGCCGATTGGTCGTGGTCAGCGTGAGCTGATTATTGGTGACAGACAGACTGGGTAAGTCTTAAAAACCTGTTAAAAGTTCTAACTAACTTTGATTCTTCATACATAATTACATTCTCATTTTGGGGTGGTAAATGTTTTAGTTATGATGATGGAGCAGTAAGTGGGTGATAGTAGACATGGACAGTGGTAGCACAGGTTTGCCTAGAAATCTGTATTTCCTGACACTTATGCCACTCTCTTTAAAAAAGGAAAACATCAATTGCCATTGACACGATTATCAACCAGAAACGTTTCAATGACGGGACTGATGAGAAGAAGAAGCTGTACTGTATCTATGTGGCCATCGGTCAGAAGCGCTCCACTGTGGCCCAGTTGGTGAAGAGGCTGACAGATGCAGGTACTGGGGAGCACTAGTCTGCTGGCCTCTCGGTGGCTGCTAATCGTGGGACAGCCTCTGCACAACGGTGAATTGAACAGTCGAATGTAAATCAGAGCACAAACAGGGAAGTGCCCTGGAGCACCAGCCACTTACTGAGTGCTTGTATGTTACTTTAGGTTGCTGTTTAACTTTGTTTGTTTGTTTTTAAATATTCTATTTATTTATTTTTGGTTTTTTTCAAGACAGGGTCTCTCTGTGTAGCCTTGGCTGTCCTGGACTTGCTTTGTAGACCAGCCTGGCCTCGAACTCAACAGCAATCTGCCTACCTCTCCCTCCCGAGTGCTGGGATTAAAGGCGTGTGCCACCACACCTGGCTTTTTAAATATTTTGATTTTTAATTATTTAGGGGGTGGGAGAAGGTTGAGACAGGGTCTCAGCCCTGTCTGTCCGGGAACTAGCTATGTAGAACAGGCTGGCCCCAAACTCAGAGATCCACCTGCCTCTGCCTTCCATTTGCTGGGCAAAGGTGTGTACCATTTTAAATATGTATATGTCAGTATTGGAAGTGTGTGTGACTACAGTGCCCACTGATCCCCAAGGATCTGGAGTTATCTTTGGCCCCTTCATTGGATTTTTGTTTATTTGTTTGGTTTTTTGAGACAGCGTTTCTTTGTGTAACCCTGGCTGTCCTGGAACTCATTGTAGACCAGGCTGGCCTTGAACTCATAGAGATCCAACTACCTTGGCGTCCAGAATGCTGGGATTAAAGGCATGCGCTGCCACTGCCTGGCTTGACTGATTTTTTAAAGATGGGGTCTCATGCAGTGCTGACTCATCTTAAAACAATCCCTTGCTTCTCCTTCCCAGGTGGTAGGGACTAGAGGCTTGTGCCTGACTTAGTTATTTCACAAGATATGAGGAGGAGTGTAGTGTGGCTCATCGCTGCCTGGTTAGCATTGGACTAGTTAAATAGTCAAGGATAACCAGACACTCCTATTCTTCTGCCTCTGACTCCTAGGATAAAAAGCATGCTCCATTATGCCTAGTCTATTAGGTGATCAAACCTAGGACTTTGACCCTGTTAAAATGTGCCACTAGCCAGGCGTGGTAGAACACACCTTTAATCTCAGCACTTGGAGGCAGAGGCAGGTGGATCTCTGTGGGTTCAAGGCCAGCCTGGCCTACAAAGCAAGTCCAGGACAGCCAAGGCTACACAGAGAAACCCTGTCTTGAAAAACGGAAAGCGGGGAAAGAAAAGATGTGCTCTGCCAACCGAGTGAGTCCTCTCCTCTCACCTTCACGGGGGCTCCAGGGATTGAACTGTTGTCAAGGTTATATAACAAGTACCATTGGCCTTAGGGCCCTCCCTGAACCTGAATAGAGTGAAGTGGTGGGTGGTGGTGTTTCGTAGCCTCTGATTTAAATTACAATATTGATAGCTTTGTAAATCTAAACCGTTTTCCTCCTCAGATGCCATGAAGTACACCATTGTGGTGTCAGCTACTGCTTCTGATGCTGCTCCACTTCAGTATTTGGCTCCTTACTCTGGCTGCTCCATGGGAGAGTATTTTAGAGATAATGGCAAGCATGCTTTGATCATCTACGACGATTTATCCAAACAGGTCAAAGGGTGTCTTCTTATAATCTGTATATTTGCATTTTAGTGCAAGTTAAAACAGGTGCAGCTTGTCTAACAGGCAGATTTCACTACTTTTTGTACCACAGGCTGTTGCTTACCGCCAGATGTCTCTGTTGCTCCGCCGACCCCCAGGCCGTGAAGCTTATCCTGGTGACGTGTTCTATCTACACTCTCGCCTGCTGGAGAGAGCAGCCAAGATGAATGACTCCTTTGGTGGTGGCTCTCTGACTGCCTTACCAGTCATAGAGACACAGGCTGGTGATGTGTCCGCTTACATTCCAACCAATGTTATTTCCATCACTGATGGACAGGTATTAATGACTGAAATCAGTGTGAAAATGCTTGATTATTCTAAGGCACTAGTGGAGACTAATAAGCATGAACTGAATTTGTAAATTGCCTTGTACTTCTTTATGGAATGCTGTAAACAACTAAAAAGAATAGGGACTGGAGAGATGGTCAGTGGCTTAGAGCACTTGCTGCTCTTGCAGAGGACCTGGGTTTGAATCCCAGCACCCATTTGGCTGGTCTTAGCTATCTGTTTTGCTGAAAATGGCTTTGATCTTCCAGGCTTCCTGCTTCAGCCTTGTAAGATTAAAGCCTCCGGCCATCCTACCTGGCTAGATGTTGTTTGGTTCATTTATACTCACTATTTTCTAGCTCTAGATAGCATGTTTGAGAAATTATATTACTACCTTGTTTAGGTTAGTTTGTTGAGATTTGCACTCTGGTAGACAGGCCTGGAGTTGCATATAGCCCAGACTGGCCCAGATTTGCAGTAATCCTACTGCCTCTCCCCCTAAGTGCTGGCATATATGTATTTCTGAAAAGTCACTTAGCAATCTTACTCAAGTTTTGAGTTCTAGCTTTTGGCATGGTGACTTAAATTTGAAGGAAAAAACAATAAGCTTAATATCTTCATTCTTGAATTGCAGATCTTCTTGGAAACGGAATTGTTCTATAAAGGCATCCGCCCTGCCATTAATGTGGGTTTGTCTGTGTCCCGTGTGGGGTCTGCTGCCCAGACCAGGGCCATGAAGCAGGTAATTTGGTAATTTTGCTTCGCTCTGACAGGGAGGGAGTTAGTTACTCAGTTGAAATCTTAAGTGCGTGTGGTCTATGCTTTATACCGCTGTGTGTGACAGCGAGTCGTGGTAACTCTAACTCATGTGCTCAGGTGGCAGGTACCATGAAGCTGGAGCTGGCTCAGTATCGGGAAGTCGCTGCTTTTGCCCAGTTCGGTTCTGATCTTGATGCTGCCACTCAACAGCTCTTGAGTCGTGGTGTGCGCCTGACTGAGTTGCTAAAGCAAGGACAGTACTGTGAGTTCTTTTCATTTGGTCAAGTTCCTATAGGAACTTAGGGTCTTGGCAGGTCACAGCTGTGAGTTTTACCACAAGTCAGAGAAAGCCACTTGTTTTATTTCTCTGATGTCCTTACCACCATTTGAATGTAGTGTTAAGAAATAAGTAGCCAGGAAAACCAAATATATTTAATACATCTTCATGTTGTATGAGTGTGGAATTTGGCAGATTTAGGGGTATATTAGCATGCTTTTTATCTTACCTAAGAAACTTAACCAGCAGATTATACCACTGTGTTTACACTGTGTAAACACTGCCAGTTTATAAGCAATGCTTCTAAGCTATACCAAAAGGTTATACTTTAGTTTTTGCAGAGAGAGGAAAAGAGTGATAAGTAGAACTATTGAGAGGTTCAGAATGTCAGAGTGAGTAGTCCACGGGACCGTGTTTAGTATTGGAAGAAAAAAAATCTGTGACTTTGGTAAAAATGGTATTTAAGGAGTTCATTGATAATTTGTTTTCAGCTCCCATGGCTATTGAAGAACAGGTGGCTGTCATCTATGCCGGGGTGAGGGGTTATCTTGATAAACTGGAGCCCAGCAAGATCACAAAGTTTGAGAACGCTTTCTTATCTCACGTTATCAGCCAGCACCAGTCCCTCCTGGGCAATATCAGGTATGAGTGCAGTTTTAATACAGTCTGTCTTTCCCTGGGTTGGGGTTGGGTTGGGGTTGGGTTTTGTTGCATACTGGCTTCCCTGGCTTTGGCGCTCATTATGTAGCCTGGGCTATTCTCGATATTTGGCAGTCCTGCCTCAGCCTTACAAGTGCTGGGATCACAGGTGTGATCTACCATCCATAGTCAGCCTGGTCACTGAGTCTTTGCCTGTGTCGTTTGCTCTAGTCATTGAATCTTTTGCATTTATTTCCAAACAGGGCTGATGGGAAAATCTCAGAGCAATCAGATGCCAAGCTGAAAGAGATTGTAACAAACTTCTTGGCTGGGTTTGAACCATAAAGCCCTGTGGATCCATTTCAGACACTGCTTTGGTTTTGTCATTTACTCTGGTAAAATCAGCTCCATTTGTAAAGGATTACTCTTGTACTCCTGATGTACAGAAGTCACATAATAAAAGTTCCATATTGTGTGCTAGTTTGTGTGGGGGCAGGCTCAGGTGTATGCCGAGGCTTGTGTGTGAGGGTCAGAGGACAGCCTGTGGGAGCCGGTGCCCTCCTTCCACCATGTGGGTTCTGGGGATATAATTTGAGCTTGAGCCAGCTTCATGTTGACTTCACAGACTTGTTTTTGTAAGACAGAACTCACTGGAGTAGCTCAGGCTGCTTCTGTGGCAGTCTGTCTTCCACAGCTGGCAAACTGCTGTCTTTACCCATTCTTCCTAACTGTTGGGTATCATGGGTAGGGAATTGAAGGCTGGCCCCCGTGAGATTCTAAAGTACTTTGTGATTGATTAAAAAGAGCAATCTGCTTGGAGTCCTGTCTCAGTTGATAACTACCTAGCACCCGTGAAACTAGGTTTGATTCCCAGGATCATAAGCTTGGGAGCAGTGCACACTTACAATCCCAGCATTGTATTTGAGAGTTGAGGAAGAGGGGACCAGAAGGTCAAGTTTCTTCGTGATTAAAGGCCAGCCTGAGGTAAAGGAGACCCTGACTTAAGTTTTGTCCATTATAACCCTCATTGTCTTTCTATTGCTACATGTTGGAGATGAGCTTGGCAAGGGCTTTGTCCAGGCCTTTAGTTTCATAACCCAGGCTACCTGAAACATAGTGTGTGGCTGAGACTGACGTTAACCTCTTGGTCCTCCAACTCCTGCTTAGTAAATTACAGGTATGTGCCACTGTGTCTGGTTTTATTTTAATCTCCCTCCTCCCTTTAAGGTAGGGTCTGCCTGTTGCACAGGCTAGCTCACTTTGTACCAGTTTTTATGCTAATGTGAGTTATGCACGAGGGTCTTCTGGAGGCTTTGCACACCACTAAAGCAGTCACAAGCTTCAGTGGTGAGGAGCTGCCAAAGACATCTGGAGAGGGAATATGCTTTCTTGGAGTACTTAAAAGCAGGGTGTGTGGTGCATGTCTTTAATCTCAGCACTTGGGAAGCAGAGGCAGGTGGATCTCTGTGAGTTTAGCACAGGGGGAGTTCCAGGACAGCCAGGGCTCCATAGAGAAACCCTGGCTTGAAAACCCAAAAACAAAACAAAGAGAATTAGGGATAGGAATAGATTTGAGGAACACTAAACATAAGTTATACATAAGAATTACATACTTTTAGCATGACAATGTATACCCCGACCAGACAGTTTCTCTGTGGAATAAATAGCCATGGCTGACCTGGACTCACTTTGTATACCAGGCTGGCCTTGAACTTAGGAAGATCCACCTGCCTGTGCCTCCTAAGTGCTGTGATTAAAGGATGCACTCCCATTCAAAAAGGGAGTAATAATGAGGGAAGATTGTACCAAAGGACCAAAACCCAGCAGGGCACACTCCAAATCCTGTACCTGTGTTGGGTGTCTGAGCCTTGTATTTGAAAGGGCTTAGATGGCTCAGCACGCCCTTCCAGCTTTACTGTTTGTCTTAGTCTGCTTCTACTCCCTATATGCAATTGGGAGATGTTTCAGGTCCTGTGACCTCCAACATCTGTGAGCCTATTGTAATCTAGCCATCAGCTTCTCTCAAGCCTCAACAGCACTGAAACCATGGAGAAAGAATCTCAACCCTTTCAGTCTTCCAAACCACTACTATGTAGATGACACTGCCAAGTTCAGCTGCCGGCTTGAGATGGACCCTTGGACCACATTTACAGCAGCTTTTGCGTGCAGTTATATTCTGGAAGCAAGAACTTCTTAGGTTCTTCAGAAGTTGGAGTTTTAGCTGGTGGAGTCTTGGTTTGAAGCACCTTTCTCCTCTTTGCAGGGCAAATCAAGAGGGTTCACTTCAATAGCACTAATGTAAACAACAGCCCCTAACACATGGCCTGGCTGCAACATGGAACTTTGTTCCAAACATACTTTGAATTTTTGTCCATGTAGATGTTTGTCATTTTAGACCTAAGAGCAATCAGTAACAACCATGCCACAGACTCGATACTATCTTGAAATTTCTGCAATCAAATTAGTATATTGCTTTTTAGTTTAGCCTCGGGCTCTCTCTTAAGTCAGGGGCAGGATACAGCCAGATTCTTCCTAAAACCTCTGACCTCAAATTTCGTGAGCTGGCCTGCGCAGTTTGCATTACTCTGAGGCTTCTACTAGAATGGTTTATTAAGCTCTGCTTAGAGTGTTCAACCACTTTCCTAGCCCCAAATTCCAAAGTCATCTACATTCCTAAGCAAAGTAACTTTCTTGAAAACCCGCTTCTGTACTGTATGTAGCTCTCTGATGCTGTAATAAAAAACTGTGACCAACAGCAATTTAAGGAAGGAAACATGTTTTAGTTAATGGCTGCAGAGACAGATTGTGTAATGGAAAGAAGGCGTGACGGCAGCAGGAGCAGGTGGCAGTGAACAGGAAGCAGGACAAGACCTAAACCCTCAAAACCTGGCCCAGGAAGGGGCCACCTCCTAAAAGCTTTGTATCACTAAGCAGTGCCACCATCTCCCAAGTGTCCAAATATGGGGGTGGGGGTGGTTCTCATTCAAATCAACACAGGGAACTTAGATATTGCTGCCAGCTGTGGTTCTCACGGACATCAAGACTGACAAAAAGGGGAAAGGCATCTCACTGGGAATACAAGAAGCAGTGTTTGATGTCTAGTTTTCTGGCCTGGATAATATTGTGTACACAGGAGAGCTAAAAAGGTGGATTCAAGACCACTGAGATGGCTCAGTGGATAGAGCTGCTTGTGCAAACTTAGTGATACCTAGAACTCGTGTAAAGGTGAAAGGGGAGAGTCAGTTCCACAAAGCTGTCCTCTGACTTCTCACACATGTAGCTAACAAATCTAGAGGCCAGTAAGCTGATTCAACAAGTAGATATTTACCATACAAAGGCTGGTGACATGAGTTCAATCCTTAGAACCCAAATAAAGGTAGGAGAACTGACCACAAAGTTGTCTCCTGCCACGTTTTGTGGCACACACATGCACACATACATTTATGCATGCATACACAGGAATAAATACTTAAAAATGAGCCGGGCGTGGTGGCGCACGCCTTTAATCCCAGCACTCGGGAGGCAGAGGCAGGTGGATCGCTGTGAGTTCGAGGCCAGCCTAGTCTACAAAGTGAGTCCAGGATGGCCAAGGCTACACAGAGAAACCCTGTCTCGAAAAACAAAAACAAAAAAGTACTTAAAAATTAGGTATGTTGACTCAGAGAGGGTAGAGCTTAGTGGAACGCTATCTTCCTCACATGACATACCCGTGGCACTCTTGATTACCCACACAAGATTGGGCTCATCAGTATCCCATAGTGGAGAGAATCCAGGCAGTTCGTAGTTGATAGGGGAAGGGGAGACATTTTTTACATGGTAGTGTGCCCACTGACAAGGTGCTCATGCTCCTGTAAGTAACTTCTCAGCCCTGTTTCTTGTTTGCATCCTATTGCTGTGATGAACACCATAGCCAAAAGTAACACATGAAGATCCATCACTGAGGGATATCAAGGCGGGAACTTGAACAGAACCAGGAGCTTGCTCACTGGGTTGCTCTTCTGTCTTCCTGAGCTACATTCTGTGTGTGTAGGGAGCAGAGGAAGAACTGAGTGAGTGAAGTCCTACGTGAGTGTGTATTGTCGGTGTGGGCACAGCCATGCCAAGGACCCCAGGGCCTCAGCCCCGTGGCTGTGGCAAAGCCCCAGCCTTTGCCTCCCAAATGCTGGGATTAACACAAATTTTTAAAAAGAAAAGTCAAGGGGCCTAGAGAGATGGTTCATTTAAGAGTACACCACCCGGCGTGGTGGCACATGCCTTTGGTCCCAGCACTCTGAGTTCAAGGGTAACCTGGTCTGCAAAGAGAGTTCCAGGACGGCCGAGGCTACACAGAGAAACCCTGTCTCAAAAAACCTAAACAAAACAAAAACTTTAGAGTTCAGTTCCAGCAGTGTCCATAGTGGCCAGAAGAGGGCATCAGATCCTGCGGAGTTGGAGTTAGATGCAGTTGGGAGCTCCAGATGTACAAGTTGGGGACCAAACTGGCCCTCTGGAAAAGCAGAAAATGCTCTTAACTGCTGAGCCATCCTCCAGCCCTTTATTTGTTGTTGAGAAGGGGTCTTGTTTTGCAGCTAAGGCTTACCTGGAAGTTGTTATGTAGCCTAGGCTGGCCTCAATCTGATAGACATCTTCCTTCTTCAGCCCTCTCAGTGCTGAGGGTACAGGCAGCAAAAATCACATCCAGCTTAACCTGTCTGTCTGTCTGTCTGTCTGTCTATCTCTTCCTACCTCCCTCTATTCCTTTCTTCTTCCTTTCTTGTGTACATATTCCCCAATGTTTATATTGTGCATGTGCTAATGTGGGTGGGTGGCTGTAGATGCCAGAGGTCAATGTTGGGTGTCTTTTTCAATTGTTCCTCACATTTTTTTAAAATGTAGTCTCACTGAACCTTAAGCTCTTTGACTTAGCTAGACTGGCTGGCCTGCAAGCTCCAGAGATTCTCCAATTTCTACCTCCCCAGGATTGAAAACCAAGCTCCCTGCTCCAAAAAAACAAAAAAACAATGCCCACCATGCAGCTAACCCCGTCCTACTTGAGGTCCTTCCTGAAGAAGGCATTTGTTTGGATTCCGTTCCTGCACCGTATTTACCTTTTTCAGATATCTCAGTTCTGAGCCCACTGATGAAATCCAGCTTCTCAGATTTTGACGCTGATTTGACATGGTTTACTTACCCTTGCCCTCTAATGCTTGAGGACCAGGGCTCTGTTTGGCCAGTCTGAGTTCCTAGGATGTCACTCTATTTTAGCTACATGGCAACTGTCAGATGTCCTCTGCCTATCTCCCCTGTCCAGCGTTCTCTGGCTCCCTGGAAGAGAGAGATCAAACATGATGGAATTGAAGCAAACATGAGTCCTGCTGTTGGATTCCCTGTCAGCCCTCTCATCCTAACCTGCATGTTTGTAGGAGAAAAATCCCACCCTTACCTTGAGATACTTGGCAGTCTTCCTGTGAGGTAGGTATCTACGAGAACGTCAGGCTATAAGCAATGGTCTTTAGGGCTAATTTATTTGATAAGGATGAAAAAGGGTAAAAATTCAGGAAGTGAGAAAATATTGAGGACAGTCAGTAAGAGTTCTGCACAGCACAACGAGCAGAGGGTGACCCAGGAAACCTGCAAAGTTCACCCCAGTGAGTGTAGGTAAGAACTGAATTGGAATGAAAAGCTCAGGTTTTGGGGCACATGAAAAACAGCCTTGGAGAAGGTTAAAGAAGCCAGGTGTGGGCATTGGGATTTAGTCAGCATGAGCAAAAGGGGAACTTAGTGGCCGTGTGAACAGACAGACATGAAGAAAGCAGTGTTTTGCGGCTGAAAGCTTGAGAGTAACCTTATAATTAGTATATGCTTGCATCCCTTTATGCAACGTCAATGGCAATTCCTTCCTACCTTCCACTCCTGGCTGGTGTGCTGCTGGCCGGCGTTCCATTCCAGAAGTGCAGCAGCCATCCTTGCCTGGCACTAATTATGCCCAGAGAGGTAACAGTGTGACTCTTGTAGGGATGCTGAGGCAAGGTTTATTTGGGATGTTAAGGAGGAGAGAGAGTCGCTATCTCTCCTGTGGGAGCAGCACAGAGCTGCCAGGAGCTAACATGTGGAGCTTGAAATGAATCCAACACAGCCTAGGTAGGCCCCGAGGCAGAGAAGCTTACACGTCTTGTACCATGCCTGAGCTCCGAATCTGGCAGTGCATGAAGCCAGTACTGGCTCGGGTGTCCCTACAATTCCCTTTGCTCCATTCCTTCCCCTTGTCTTTGACTCCCCTCACCCCTTCTTCTTTCTTTCTTTTTAAAAAGACTCATTTATTATTTATACAGTGTTCTGCTTGCACATACACCTGCACACCAGAAAAGGGAACCAGACCTCGCTATAGATGGCTGTGAGCCACCATGTGGTTGCTTGCTGGGAATTGAACTTGGGACCTTTGGAAGAGAGCAGACAGTGCCCTTCACCTCTGAACCATCTCTCCAGCCCTCCTTTCTTCTTTCTTTTCTTCCTCCTCCTCCTTACCCTGACTCTCATGACCTCCGGTTGCAGCCTCTCAAGTGCCAAGACTGGAGTACACAGAACTATGCCCAGCCAAGCCAGAGGCTTTTCAATTAGAACTCTTATTTTCATTTTTCATTAGTGGATTTGATTTGGTCTTGCGTTTCCCAGTAGAAATGTTACAAACCAGCATTGAGGATAACGAGGAAAATTCCTCATCATAAATTCCCAGATGCCCAGAGATGGGCAGGAGAAGACATTCTCAATGGGTCTGCTGCCTGGGAGCCTCCATTTAGACTCAGAGTGGCTGGTGGATCAAGTTATACCCTAGGTTGAAACTCCTGGCACTTGCTAGTGACATATCTCAAAATAGGGCTTGAGACTAGGTTATATAAATAATGTGGCTTCCCTGTGAATTTCTGTCTCTTTCTCCTGTCCCTCTTATCTCACTGGCTCTGGGGAAAGCAGGTTTCAGCAGTGGGAGACACTCTGAACACAGACCTACAGAATGCTAGGTGAATCTCAGGAAAATAGTCACCTAGTAACTAGCCAGTGAGCATGGAAGCAATCAGAAGGTAGACTTTGCAGCTGCATTTGAGCCTGGAGCACAGAGTCACCTTTAGTCTGATGAGACACCGTCTAAACAACAGCTCTTAAATTCTTTCTCAGAGAAACTGTGCAAAACAATAGGTGTTTATTGTTTAAACTACTGAGGTTTTATTTTTACTTATTTTATTTCATTTTATTTTTGTGAGGCCAAGTATTGCTGTGTAGTCCAGCCTTTTTTTTTTTGTTTTTGTTTTTGTTTTTTCGAGACAGGGTTTCTCTGTGTAGCCTTGGCCATCCTAGACTCACTTTGTAGACCAGGCTGGCCTCGAACTCACAGAGATCCACCTGCCTCTGCCTCCCGAGTGCTGGGATTAAAGGCATGCGCCACCACGCCTGGTCTAGCCTTTTTTGTTGTTGTTGTTGTTGTTGTTTTTCAAGACAGGGTCTCTCTATGTAGCCTTGACTGTTCTGGACTCACTTTGTAGACCAGGCTAACTTCAAACTCACAGCGATCTGCCTGCCTCTGCTTCCCGAGTGCTGGGATTAAAGGCGTGCGCCACCATGGCCTGGCAAGGTTCAGGCTGGCCTTAAACATTAAATAGGTCAGGCCGACCTTGAACTTTCAGCATTTTCCTGCCTCAGCTGGTATTACAGGCATGTGCCACCTTGCTTTGCTTTAAAAAATCAAGTGCCTATTTTGCAGCAATAGGCAAACTGGTTGAAGCAGGCACGTGGGGGAGGAGGCAATTTGGTTTTGAAGTCACCTAATGTTTAGGAGTAGAAGACAGATTAGCCTGTTCCAAAGCTTTTTCAAGTCCTGTTTTTGACCAGACAAAGGTTTCAGAGGACACAGAGAGATGAGGCTTCACAAACATGACTAGTGGGCTCAAAAACAAAACAAAACAAAAAACCAAAAAAACAAACAAACAAAAAAAAAAACTTTAATGAAATGAAACTCAATTTAACTGAATCAATTGGTGCTGGGTGTTCATAATGTGTTAGGTAGTTCTAGGCCATCAAATGAGAGAGCGAGATGTGTGCATTGCAGATGGAAAATTGATTAGAAAAATAGACTTTTTTTTTTTACAAAGGGCAAAGAATATTAACAATATGCAAGAGAGTGAGAAGCAGATATATCAAAGTTATGATTAAAGCTTGGATGATTAGAACCACATAGGTGGAGCAATCCTCAGCTTCACAGGGATGATGGGTGGTGTCACCCATGTCTGTGAAAGGGCTGAGGCAGAGGTTTCTGGCACACCACTGGCAGGACAGACTTCTAAGACTTTTCTGAAAAGTGACTGGACTCAGTACTTCGTGAACATTAACAACATTTATTTCTTTGACTCACAATCCTTTATTAGTAACTCTTAAAAAACTGTGTGTAAAAGACTTTCCTCAGAGTAACACTTCCCAAATAGAGAGATGCTGGACTGGAAGTCATATAAGAATTTAAATGTTATTGGAGTGTTTTAAAAGAAAATTTAGGGGGGCTGGAGAGATGGCTCAGAGGTTAAGAGCACTGACTGTTCTTCCAGAGGTCTTGAGTTCAATTCCCAGCAACCACATAGTGGCTCACAACCATCTGTAATGTGATCTGACACCCTCTTCTGGCCTGCAGGTGTACATGCAGATAGAGCACTCGTATACATAAAATAAATAAATAAACCTTTTTAAAAAAGAAAATTTAGGTTTGCTGTTAATTCACAGGGTAGAAATTCAAAGCTGAAAAAATGGCACACAGTGAGTAGTAGTTCTCTCTCTCTCTCTCTCTCTCTCTCTCTCTCTCTCTCTCTCTCTGTCTCAGATTGTATTTATTTATTGTTTATACAGAATTCTGCCTGCACGTGTGCCTTGCTGGGAATTGAACTCAGAACCTTTGGAAGAACAGCCAGTGCTCTTGACCTCTGATCTCCCTGTTGAAACAGTAACTTGTTTTGCATCTTCCTTTTCTTTCTTTCTTTCTTTTTTTTAAAGATTTATTTATTATTATACATACAGTGTTCTGCCTGCGTGTACACCTGCAGGCCAGAAGAGAGCACCAGATCACATTATAGATGGTTGTGAGCCACCATGTGGTTGCTGGGAATTGAACTCAGGACCTTTGGAAGAGCAGGCAGCGCTCTTAACCACTGAGCCATCTCTCCAGCCCCCCTTTTCTTTCTCTTAGAAGAATATATGATGATTCCTCATTTTTTTCTGCGTGCATAGGATTTCTTTGTATAGATATACAATGATGCATTGACCTAATTTCTCACAGGTAGATTTTTAAAAATTTCTCCCAAGGCCGGGCGTGGTGGCGCATGCCTTTAATCCCAGCACTCGGGAGGCAGAGGCAGGCGGATCGCTGTGAGTTCGAGGCCAGCCTGGTCTACAAAGCGAGTCCATGATGGCCAAGGCTACACAGAGAAACCCTGTCTCGAAAAACAAAAAAAACAAAAACAAAAATAAAAATTTCTCCCAAATAGCTACTCTTTTTCTTTCTTTCTTTTTCTCTTTTTCCCTTCTTTTTTGGTTTTTTGAGACAGGGTCTCTCTGCGTTAGCTTTGGTTGTCCTGGACTCACTTTGTAGACCAGGCTGGCCTTGAATTCACAGTGATCCGTCTGTCTCTGCCTCCCAAGTGCTGGGATTAAAGGCGTGCGCCACCACGCCCAGCCCCCAAATAGCTACTCTACTTTAAGCAACTGTATAAATATTTCACTTTGTGTGTGTGAGAATATATTTAGAGTACATCAACATTTGACATACTCTGTGAAAAGGCAGTCACATTTTATATTTCAGTGATACAGCGAAAATCTCCTTAAAGAGATTTTCTATTTTTCCATGCAAGAAGTCTATTTGCCCATACAGGAACCAGCACTGTATGTAATTAAACTTTTTTTTAAAAAGATATATTTATTCAATATTTATGTATACAGTGCTCTGCCTGCATGTACATCTGCAGGCCAGAAGAGGGCATCAGATCACGTTGTAAATGGCTGTGAGCCACCAAGTGGTTGCTGGGAATTGAACTCAGGACCTCTGGAAGAGCAGTCAGTGCTCTTAACCATTGAGCCATCTCTCCAGCCTGTAATTAAACTTTTTTTTGTTAGAAAAAAGTACATTGTAACTTTAGAAGCCTTTATGAAATACTGTTAAGTTAAAAAGAAAAACTCAAATTTTTGTCTACAGTATGAATTTAGCCATGAAATGCATATTATTAAAATACAGTAGTTATAATAAATGGTCTAGTCACTGTTTCATTATTGCATAATTTCTGTGATAGTATTATTTAACTGTTAGCAAAAATATACAACGTTTCTCATAGACCCACAGATAGAGCTACACATACCTGTTGTTTTAACAACACTTGCCAGGCGGTGGGGGAGGGGCGAGAGAGGGAGGGAGTACCACTTGCTCTTTCAGAGGCCTTAAGTTCATTTCCCAGCATCCGTGTGGTGTGGCTCACAACTGCCTGTAACTCCAGCTTCAAGGGGTTCCTACACCCTCTTCTGGCCTCCATGAGTAGCCTCCACACATACACATACATAAAAATGAAAATAAATATTTTTTAAGACCCATCAAATGCCCCCGTTGGCTTGCCAGTGGGAAAAGTGCTTTTTGCCAAGCATAAAGACTTGGGTTGGATCCCCAGATGTCCTGTGTCCGCCACACATGAAGTGGCATGTACAGGTCTCTACCCTTATCAAACACACACTTAGTAGCTAAATAAATAAATTAACAAACAGATGTAATAAACAACAAAAACAAAACAAAAAAACCCTGCATTTGAAGATCATTTTCTGGCATCCTGAACAGCCACTTTCAAATTTCAATTTTACCACCAGGGGGTGGAAGAGAGTTAAAAGTCAGAGATCTTAGATGCCTGGGTCAGGAAAACCACGCACTGTAGTTTGGGGGCCTTGTTTAGATTGACTTAAAAGTAATATAAACAGCTTGGCGTGGTGGCGCACGCCTTTAATCCCAGCACTCGGGAGGCAGAGGCAGGCGGATCGCTGTGAGTTTGAGGCCAGCCTGGTCTACAAAGTGAGTCCAGGATAGCCAAGGCTACACAGAGAAACCCTGCCTCGAAAACCCAAAAAAAAAAAAAAAAAAGGGGCTGGAGAGATGGCTCAGACGGTAAGAGCACTGACTAGTCTTCCAAAGGTCATGAGTTCAACTCCCAGCAACCACATGGTGGCTCACAACCATCTATAGTGAAATCTGTATACGTAACAAATGAATAAATCTTAAAAAAAAAGAAAAAAAAAAAAAGAAAAAAAAAGTAATATAAACATTACAAATTAAAATATAAGCCAGACATAGTGGAACACTCCTTTGATCCCAGCACTTGGGAGGCAGAAGCAGGCAGATCTTTGTGGGTTCCAGGCCTGCTTGGGCTACATAGTGAGTTCCAGGTCAGCCAGAGCTTCATAGTGAGACTCTGTCTTGAAAACAAAAAACAAGAAACAAAACCAGGGGCTGGAGAGATGGCTCAGAGGTTAAGAGCACTAGCTGTTCTTCCAAGTCCTGAGTTTAATTCCCAGCACCCACATGGTAGCTCATAACCATCTATAGTGAGATCTGGTGCCCTCTTCTGGTGTGTAGGCACACATGCAGGCAGAATACTGTATAAATAATAAATAAATCGTAAAAAACAAAATCAGAAAAAATTTAAAATATAGATAATAAGGATTTATCTGAGATATTTGTCACAGGCTTCCTGATGGCTATGGTGACACAGGCCTATAATTTCAGTAATTTTAGAGGCTGAGGCAGGAGAGTGGCTAATTCAAAATCTGCCTGTGCTACAGAGTGAGTTCAAGGCTATCTTGGGTAACTTAGTAAGAATGTGTCTCAAATACAGGTGAGCAGGTAACATAAACATGCCACAGACAACATTAGGACAGGGACCTGAATGAAACGCCCAGTATTGAAGAGAGGTGGGGAGGGGAGGGGAGGGGAGAGATGGGGAGGGGAGGGGAGGGGAGAGGAGGGGAGGGAGGGGAGGAGAGAACAGAGGAGTGGGAGAAAATTAAAAATAAAAAGCTTCCAGAGAAAGTCTTGATACTGCCTTCAGCGCTCCAGCTCCCTGTACCCCAGTGCAGTCCACCCGCACCTGCTGTCCGGCTTATCCTCACCCTCCTTGGCCTCTGTTGCTCCTTGCATGTGTAGCCAGGCTTCTCTGCCTTGCCTCTACTTCAGTGATTTTTGGTTATTTGACATCCTTTATTATTTTATGTATATGGGTGTTTTGCCTGCATGTATGCCTGTGCACCACTTGTATGCCTTTGTTAGCAAAAACATGCTAAATGGGTGTCAGATTCCCCGCATCTGGAGCAGGGACTGTTGTTAGATGCCATGTGGTTGCTGGGAATTGAACTCAAGTCCTCTGGAAAAGCAGCCAGTGCCCCTAACCTCGGTGCCCGAATGCTGCTGAAGAACCAGAGAAATGGATGCATGCCCTTGAAGGGTAACTGGGCTGGAGTCTCTTTCATCCTGTCCCTGGAGAGAACCTTACTGGTAGGACTTGGGGGTAGAGAGGAACCTTCGTGTTGTCATGTATGGTACCTGGATCTAACTAGAACCTGCTGTGTTGGCCTGATGGGTAAGGGGCTTTGTGCCAGTCTTGGTAGCATAATGTTCCTTTTCTTGCCTTTGAGCATTTCTCACCCAGGAAGATGTTGGGCAAAGTCTTTGACCCTGTTAGGACTAGTAACTTTGGTCTCTTCATCCCCTAAATAAGTGTGACTTTGGACAACCTTTCAGCCTGAGTTTCAGGCTGGACTCTACACACCCAGAACAGAGCCGTGCTTTCTCTACTACCAAGCAAGGAAGAGTCTGACATGCCCCAGGGTCCTATTTGGTTTGTTTGTTTGTTTATGAAGTAAGACCTCGAACTATAGCCCACACTGGGCTTGAACTCACAGTCTCATTTTAGCTTCCTCAGTGCTGGGATTACAGGTGTGAGCCTTCACTCCTTGGTTCCTTGGTTCGATTTTAGGAAAATTTGGGGTCTAGAGGGAGCGGATGCAGCTTGGCTTTTATTGCTGGGTGAGACTGATGGTGGACAAGAGACATTAACTGAGTTCATGTTAAGATACGTAGAGCTGAGGCAGGCGTGGTGGCGCACACTTGTAATCCCAACACTCTGGAAGCAAAGGCAGGTGGATCTCTGTGAGTTTGAGGCCAGCCTGGTCTACAAAGTGAGTCCAGGACAGCCAAGGCTACTCAGAGAAACCCTGTCTCGAAACCGCCCCCTAAAAAAAAAAAAAAAAAAAAAAAGACATGTAGAGCTAACGGGAAACATCGGTAATGCATTTTTTTTTCTTGGCATTTTAGACTAAAACCTGCAGTCACCTCCAGGGCGGTGCGTGCACCCTATACGTTGTGGCATCTCAGGTTTTCAGCATCTTAAGGTTTCTACTGATCTGTAGTCTAGATTCCTATGTCAAGAGAGCCAGGTGGGAAGAGCCCGGCCCGGAGTGGGCTTCGGGAAGGAGAAGGACCGGTTCTGTCAGTCCTTCAGGAGTCCTGCAGGACGGGGCTCAGACTGGTCGCACCCTAGGGCCAGGGCGGGAGGCCCTCTGCAGGTGCGCGGGGTGGGCGGGGCGCGGGGCGGGAGCAATAGGGCGTGGTTTAGGACCCGGGGCGGCCTCCCGGAGCGATTGTGGAACTCCGAAGTTGCGCCGGACCTTGTCCCTGGCGGTGGGTCAGAGCTCTCGGCGCGATCCGGCTAGTCTCCTGCTGTCCTCCGCTCTCCGCGCCCAGCCCTCCGCGCCAGCATGACGGGCTCGCTGTTCAAGGGAAACTTCTGGGTAAGTCTGCGCGGCTCAGGGCGGCGGGGAGCGCACGCGGGAGCGAGCCCTGGGGCTGTGCCTCTGCCCTGAAAGTCCGCTCCCGGGATCGCGCCGCGCCAGGAGCGCGCACTCCCCTGAACACCTGGGACCTGACGTCATCCCTCGTCCTCAGGCTGGAAATCTGAAGCCTCAAAAGGAGGAGCGTGTCGGCCCTGCGGGTGCCCGAAGCTGAGTCCCACAGACTTGGGAGAACCGGATGGGGCGTATGAGCAATCACTGTGGGGTTCTTGGCCCGAGCATTGCCCTGCCTGGCAGCTCCGCTTTCTGGTTTCCCTCCCAGCCACAGAGCACCCCAGGAAGGCCAGCGCGCGCGTGTGAGACCCAAGAGCTGGTGGCATCTTCGCGGTGCAGGTCCTAGGTCTTCTTTTCCCTTTACTTAGACATTCTTTTCTCATTCCCGTTACCCGCCAGCTATCTGCCCTCCATGGGTCCATTCCCCCCTTCATGGAGGAAGGACTTTCATTTTAAGACAGGGCGAGAAGTTGTCCACCCGAGAGCTGACCCACAGCTACCGAGGGGCTCAGCGTTTTTTCTAGGACCCTCCTTGTTCCCAGGTTAGCTTCCGAGCCTCCGCCACCTACCACAGAACTCTCTTGCTGTGACCCCAGTGACAGAGCGCACTGTGCTTGTAATGGTTTTGAGATCCTTCTGGGCCACTGACTCTAAGGCAAAAGGTTGGGGTAGCATTACACAGAGGGTTATTAAGTAACCTTACACTTGGTGCTCTTAGGAGGCCTGGGAAATCATCATACGTTTTATACTGTGGGGAAAACGGACAGAACTGTATGCAGCTCATAGCAGAATAGTTATTTTTTGGCTATGTCCGCACCGTCCTGGGCGTGCCTGCAGCATGTCTGGTCCTGGAGCCAGCTTAGTCAAATGTCAAGGAAAAGATGTTGCCCTTTGACTCTTGATACATTAGCCTGGATTCAGTTAAGGATCCAGGGGCCTTCTCCATCGGTGTTAGCACCCAGCAGTAAGAGCCAGGGTTTTGTACCCCACCCCGTAACTCTCCTAAAACCAACCAACCAGTGATGGTTCATACCTGAAATCCCAGCGCTGGGGAGGCTGTGCCATCATTCTAAAATGCCATCGACAGCTCCCAGCTGCCCTGTGTATACACTCTGTCGGGAATGGTCACAAGGAGAGGAGTAGAATGGCGTCTTAGTTGAGTTTCTGGTCTACTTTAAAAAGTGTTTGCCTGTAATCCCAGCACCCGGGAGGCAGAGGCCATCGGATCGCTGTGAGATGGAGGCTGGCCTGGTCCAGCACTAGTTCCAGGACAGCGAGGGCTACACACCGAGAAACAAACCAAACCAACCAGCCAAACAAACAAAAAAAGTTACCTGACATCCCAGTAACTGCTTGCAAAGGTACTGTTCATCTCTATAGTTCCAGGAGTAGCTTGATTCAAATAATGAGAAAGACTGGATTGTTTACTGTGTGGATTGTTAGGCTTTACACACATTACTCCATTAAACCTCCCAGTTACCCTCGGAGGGAACTGACTCACCACAGTATTTTACTGATGAGGAAACTGACAGGGAGGTTAGGCAACGTTCTCAAGGCCCTGGAGTTGACGAGTAGTGGCCCAGGGCTCTGCAGTAACTAAGCACACTGCTCACCCAAGTGTCTCCAAGAGCGTGGCATGGAGTGAGCATGCCCCAGAGTAAAGTCTGCAGCGCCCTTTCCCACGGCTGCTGGGTATGGGAGATGCTGGGCTATCCTTTGACTGTTACCTGTCACCTTCCTTTCTCCTTCAGCTGGGCTAGGAGTTCTTAGAAGACAGGCAAGAGTTTACCATCAGCTGGGTCCTCAGCACCAGCTACTGTGCCCGGGTTGTGGATACCCAGGCCCAGGGAGATAAGCCTGGGGCATCAGCACCTAGGAGAAAGGGGGCGGAGGGAGGTGTTAGAGAAGCAGGGAACTGTGCTTTTAGGAAGTAGGGGGAGAGCCATTTGGCGGAGTTGATGCTTGTACCCGTGGCTTTGTTTTGTGGATGAGAGCGTTGTGACAATGAAGCAGAAATCCTGGAAAGCATAAGCAGGCACTGGTTTCCTGGGTTTAATAAACTTGTATGAAATAATTTCTCTGTGTAAAGGGCTTCAGTAGATGTGGCTCTCGCTGGGGTTAGACCTGTTGCAGGCTTTGCTGCATCATAGATATCTCCTGGGGATGGGAAGTAGAGGGAAGGTTTTGGCCTTAGGTGCTTGACCTCAAGAATACAGAGGAGGGCTGGCTGTGACAGCACATGTCTATTAATTCAAGCCTGAGGCGGGAGGATTGGGAGTTCAAGCCAGCTTGGGCTACACAGCTGGACTTTGTCTCAAAAATCAAAATGAAGACTATATGGGGGGGGGTGTTTCCAGCCTTGGAATGGGGAATAGTTAGCCGGTGCCAAGGGACCTGTTCCACGGAAGCCTGTTCCCAGGTGGAGACCGTGGAGAGGGAGGGAGAGGAGGCAGATATAGAAACCACAGAGATAAGAGACAGTTACAGGCCACCGCAGCCAGCTGAAGGGTCAGCAGCAGGGGAAGGAGAGGGGCCTCCAGCTAGCTTCTGAGAAGGGGAACCGGAGAGTGAAGTGGGGGATGTCCTGAAAAAAGGAAGTCAGCAGGGGGAACTGGTTTGTGGAGGCAGAAGGAGGAGGGAGAAGTGACAGTCAACATTTAGTCAGGTGTCACACCTGTAGAGACTTGTTAAGTACAAAGCCCCCCTCTGCCTCAGGCCTCACCCTGAATCTCCAAGGCTAGGTGGATGAACGTGAGGATTTCCTGTTAGAGGAGCGTTTGCCAGGGGGAAAGGAAAGGGTGTCAGGTAGCAGGGTTTGGGATTATTCTAATATCTTCACCACTACAAACATGTCAGAACTCTGCTGTCTGCTGGCCAACATCTACTGGCTGGTGGGGATGGTTCTGTTCCTTTGGAAAGGGTGTCCTGGGGAGACTGCAGTGGAACAGCATGAAATACAAGAGTGTCATCTCCTATTAGCAGGGACTTGGGGGTGAACTGGCCTTCACTGGCTTGGCGACTTTGTGCAGGTTGCTTAAGCCCCTCAGACTTCTGGTTTTTGTCTTTTTTTGTTTTTGTTTGTTTGTTTTATGCGTAATAATGGAGACACCCTTCCTTAAGACTCTTGTGAGATTAAATTAGAGAGTTGACAAAAAAAGATGATTTAGGGAAACCTTGTATCAAAAAAAATCAACATGCGCGCGCGCATGCGCGCGCGCACGTACACACACACAGAGACAGACAGAGATGAGCACAGTGATTGGCACCTGTGCTTGTTAGCTGTTGTTACTATCTGCACAGGTGACAAAGGAAGTTAGGGGCACTTAGGAGGAAGGATGAAGAGGCAAGTCTAAGATGAAGCACTGGGGGGAAAGGGAGCCTGTCAAGATAGCTTAGAAGTTAAGAGCAATGGCTGCTCTTCCAAAGGTCCTGAGTTCAGTTCCCAGCAACCACATGGTGGCTCCCAACCATCTATAATGAGATCTGGTGCCCTCTTCTGGCCTACAGGTGTTACATGCAAGCAGAAAATAAACAAATCTTTAAAAAACAAATCAAAAAAACAAACTTTAAAAAAATTAAAGAGCCGGGCGTGGTGGCGCACGCCTTTAATCCCAGCACTTGGGAGGCAGAGGCAGGCGGATCGCTGTGAGTTCGAGGCCAGCCTGGTCTACAAAGTGAGTCCAGGATGGCCAAGGCTACACAGAGAAACCCTGTCTTGAAAAACCAAAAAAAAAAAAAAAAAAAAAAAAGAAAAGAAAAGAAGCACTAGCTGGGCATAATGACACATGCCTTTAATCCCAGCCCTTGGGAGACAGAGGCAGGCGGATTTCTGTGAGTTCGAGGCCAGGCTGGTCTACAGTGAGTAGACAGCCAGGCTACACTGAGAAACCCTGTTTCAAAAAACTGGGGCAAAAAAGAGAAGGAGGAGGAAGAGGAGGAGGAAGAAGAGGAGGAGAAGGAACAGGATATAGCACTGAATGGATGCCTGCATTTGCGCGGGAGGAAGGGAACAGAGAAAGAAGTAGGGACCAGAGGAGATAACCAGCCATCACAGGTTTCAGGGAGGAACATGCTGAAGTTGAGAGGCTCATGATCAAATTAAGTACTGTGCCTGAAAATTTAGCCAACACATTCTATAACAAATCTTATTTGATGTACTATGAAAACATTTATTTAAAGGGGCCCTTTGAGCTAGTGAGATAGCGCAGTGGGTCATGGCACTTGTCTTCGAGCCTGAAGACCTGAGTTTGATGCCTGGAATACTTATGGTGGGAGCGGAGAACCAACTCTTACAATTTGTCCTCTATTTTCCACATGTGTACTGTGGCAAGCCCTCATGCCCTCCCAATAAAATAAATGTAAAATACAAAATAAATAACTAACTAAATAAGGGAAACTTTTGGTGGATATGCTTTGCAAGGAAATAGTATTTCAAAAAGTATATATATACATAGTTAAATGATTTAATTTATTTTATTTTTTGTATATTGGTGCGAGGCTGTCAGGTCTCCTGGAACTGGAGTTACAGACAGGTGTGTGCTGCAGTGTGGGTGCTGGGAATTGAACCCGGGTCCTTTGGAAGAGCAGACAGTGCTTAACCACTGAGCAATCTCTCCAGCCCCTTCAAAAGTATATTTTAAGATTTATTTCATGTGTATGAGTGTTCTCCCTGCATGTATGTCTAAGCACCATGTGCATGCAACTCCCTGGGAGCTGGGAAGAGGGTGTTGGATCCCCTGGAGCTGGAATTATGGATGGTTGTGCAAGCTGGGAACTGAACTTGGCTCCTGTTCAAGAGGAGCAACTACTCTTAAGTTAATACTTTTAAAAACAGGAGGTCAGCTATGGTGGCTCATGCCTATAATCTCAGCAGTTAGGAAGCTGAGGCAGGAGGATTACTTTGAACATCAGGTCATGAATAGACTATATTATGAATTGTGGACCCGTTTGTGCTACAGAATGAGATCCGAGAAACATAACAAAAGCCCTGATGACGTTTGCCTTACTGTCCGTGCACACACTTTTCCATGTTTGTGACTTCCCGTGGCCAGTTGGTTAGGTAGTGTGTGTGGCTTATCTTGGTTATCTTTGATGGTCTCTCAGCAGAATGAGACAATCAGTGATGTGGTTTCCAGTGCTTTGGAACAGTGGTTGAGCTTCAGTGGGGGAAAGGTCCCCAGCATAGATGAGAGATGGTGCTCTTCAGACGTGGGTGTACTCAGACAAAAGTGTCTTTCAGCTGTGGGCACGCACAGGCGATTGTAGAACCAGTTCCAGGAGAGACAGATGGAAGCGATGTCCTTCCACCGCTGTGGGTGGGGGTGGGGAGATTTCCAGGAGCCTGATTTGGGCATGAGGTCCAGCCTGTGCCCGGATGACTTTCCTAGGCCCAAAGCTCTGGGTCCAGATTAGCTTCCCAGTTGCTGGCAGCACCCTGCACTTGCCGTGGGCAGAACCTCTCACTCAACCTGGAGATTGTCCAGAGGAGGGTTTGGGGATCTCCTAAGTAGCTCGTTAGGCAGCTGTCAACCATAGCTGTTCCTCTGCTCCAAACCTTGGGCCCTAGTGTAGGGCCCACACAGGGTCCAGCTTGCTCAAGGCTTTTCTCAATACCATGTGCTTTGGAACCACATGGAAGTCGGTCTTTCTTTCCTTCCTTCCTTCCTTTTTTTTTTTTTTTTTTTTTAAAGCTATACCACTCACTGCGTACTGACTCCACACGGTATTTTGCACAACATTTAGGATATTTCTCTAATTTGCTGTTGTTGTTTTTGAGCTAGAATCTCAAATTACAATCCTGCCTTGGCTTCCTGTATACTACAATTACAGGAGTGCACCAGCTCTAAAAAAGAAATCAAAAAACAAAAAACATTTTTTAAAAAGTTTGTTGGGTTTTTTGTTTGTTTGAGACAGGATTTCTCTATGTAATAGCCCTGGCTGTCCTGGAACTCTCTTTGTAGACCAGGTTGGCCTCCGCACCTGGCTCCTGGGTCCACTTTTTAGCTGAACTGTACAGATTTCGTCTGTCGGACCTGCGATCTGAAAACCTGAGAGAATGGGGCTGACTACAGTCTGGAGCTGCAACAGCCTTACTTCAGTTTCAGTGCACTTTAATGAATGAAACAAAGAAACAATGATCCAAGGAGGGCTGTCTGAGTTCAGAAAAACATCATCAGCAAAACATGTACATAAAGGCCAGATGCACACACTAAGTATTAACAGGGCAGTCCTTTCCCAGAACTGTTTAAACACAGTTGCCTGACACATACTATATGTTATACCTGGGAAAGCATGAAAGTCAGGCAGAAGGCCATAGCCAGATTCAGGGCTCACTGACCAGATCAGACTCTCTAGCTATATGCTGACATCCGACAAGAATGAATATGCCTTAGACTCTGACTGTAATTGTCTGTCACAGGAGGCATGAAATCAGGGCCAAGAACAATCCTGGAAAGCAAAGGCTCCTGAGGTAAAAAGTCTTGTCCCCTGGAACCTTCCTCACAGTTCCCCCGAGGCATTGTTCACCCTGCGTCATTCTTTTGACCATGTTTGGACAGCTTGCCTATGTGTATATGTGTCACGTGCATGCTAGAGCATGGTCCCCTCCGAGGTCACAAGAGGGTGGTGGAAGCCCCGGAACTGCAGTTACAGGTGGTTGTGAGTGCCATGTGGATGCTGGGAGCCTCTGCAAGGGCAACAGGGCTCTTAACTGTTGAACTGAGAGAGCTCGTCCGTTCTGTGTGGCTTAAAGCAAAGGCCAGGGAAGTCAGTGACAAGCTTCTGCTCTCTGCTTCAGTTTTTTCCAGAGCAGCTAGGAAAATGATCTTTTTGTTTGTTTGTTTTGTTTTGTTGAGACAGGTTTTCTCTCTGTAGCCCTGGCTACAGAGTTCTGGAACTCTCTTTGTAGACCAGGCTGACCTCAAACTCACAGCAATCTGCCTGCCTCTGCCTCTGAGTGCTGGGATTAAAGGTGTGCGTCACCATGCCCAGACTAAAAGAATGATCTTTAAAATTCTTGTCAAAATTCCTTATTTTTTTCTTGAAAAACCAAAAAAAAAAAAAAAATCCTTATAGTAAGTATGGTATGGGACCTATCTTTTAGGAGAAGGAAAAAACCCAACAACAAAACTTAAGAAACTGGTAAGACAGAATCTGAATACATGCAAAAGCAGAGAGGGTTTTGCCTGCTAAAAGCAAATACTTAAAAAAAAAAAAAAAAAAAAAAGACAGTAACAAAAACACATGCTTTTGAAAAATACTTCCTTATGACTTAAAATAGTATTTTTCTCATATATGCCCAATTTAACCCCACAGTCCTTCCATACTTAAAACTCTTAACAATTTCTGGTGGTAGTTACTGCCACCTCCCCTCCCGCCACACCTCAGCCTCTCCTCCTCCTTCCCCTTCCATTGCCCTCCCTCAGGTGGAATTTAGCTGTGTTGTCCTGCTTGGTCTCAAACTCTTGGTGTCAAGAGACACCTCTCCTTCAGTCCCCTGAGCAGCTGGGTCTGTAAATATGCACCAGAGTGTCCAGTGGGTGTTTTGCCTGCATGTGTGTCTGTACATACTGTGTGTGCAGTGCCCGAGGAGGCCAGAGGAGCCTGTTGGATCCTTGGGAACTGGGCTGTCTATGGTTGCTAGGTGCAGTGTGAGTGCTGGGAACTGAATCCTGATCCTCTTTGCCACTGGTACATTCACAGATACATTCAGAGGCCGGAGGCATCTGCTGATCCCCCTGGAACTGGTTTTATAGGCAGCTATAAGCTGTCCCACAAGGGTGCCAGGGACCAAAGCAGGCTCTCTATAAGGGCAGTATTCATGGGTGTGATGGCGCACGTTTGAATTGCCAGCACTTAAGGGGAGGCAGAGGCAGGCAGATCTCTTTGAGTTTGAGGCCAGCCTGGTCTACAAAGCAAGTCTAGGACAGCCAAGGCTACACAGAGAAACCCTGTCTTGAAAACAAAAACAAAAACAGAAAAAAAAAAGAAACCAAAAACCAAACCAACCAACCAACCAAACAAACAGAAACCCCAGCAGTATCAACTCTGATCCACTGTGCCATCTCTTAAGCCCCTCATTTAGTTTTTTGTTTTTGTTTTTTGTTTTTTTAGTTTTTCAAGACAGGGTATCTTTGTGTAGCCTTGGCTGTCCTGGAATCACTTTGTCGACCAGGCTGGACTCAAACTCACAACCATCTGCCAGTCTCTGTCTCCCGAGTGCTGGGATTAAAGGCATGCACTACCATGCCCGGCTTTTTTGTTTTTTGTTTTTTCAAGACAGGGTTTCCCTGTGTAGACTTGGCTGTCTGGATTCTCTTCATAGACTAGGCTGGCCTCAAACTCACAGCAATCCACCCATCTCTGCCTCCCTGGGTACTGGGATCAAAGGCATATGCCACCACACCTGGCTCCTCAGTATATATTACTATAATTATTATATTTTTGCTATTTTGGAGATAGGATCTTGCTATATAGCCAGAGTTGTCCTCAAACTCACTATGTACCCCAGGCTGGCCTTGAACTCAAGACTCTCCTGTGTCAGCCTCCCAAGTAATGGGATTGTAGGCATATGCCAACATGTCCAGTTACTTTTCCACCGCGCCTCGAGTGCTAGGGACACAACCCAGGGCCATGTGTATGCAAGGCAAACATTCTACCACTGAGCTGTATCTCTAGAAGACTTTTCTATATTATTCTTAGTTGTTGCTCTCTTCCCATGCCCTATCTATCTTACTATCCATCTGCCCACCTATCTATCTGTCTGTCTGTCTGTCTGTCTGTCTATCTATCTATCTATCTATCTGCTTTGTGAGACAGGGTTTCTTTGTACAGCCCTGGCTGTCTTAGAACTCGCTCTAAAGACCAGGCTGTCCTCAAACTCAGGCATCCACCTGCTTCTGTCTCTCTAGTGCTGGGATTAAATGTGTGTACCACCATGCCTGACGCCTTTGCCTAATTTATATTTTTGCTTGTAAGCCATCTCTCCAGCCCTCTGTGCCTAATTTATAAATGAAACTTTATCACAGCTATACATGTATGGATAGGAAGAAAGCAGTATATATACAGTTTATTACCATCTGTGGTGGGTTTTTTTCAGTACCAACTGGAGGTCTTAAAACATGTTCCCCAGGGACAGAGATGACCACTATACTATCTAAAAAGCAGGTTTTGGAAGTGACAGTTCCTCAGTGGCCTCAAAGCCCAGCAATGCAGGGGCTTAAGTCCCTTTACTGCTGAAAGCATTGGTGGCCTCACCTCTGGGAACTGGCTGGGAGGTTATTCCCACTTAGCAAACACAGCAGGTCTTGCCCTATGTGACCCAAGTTTGGGGCTTGAGAAGGAGTTTGTCTATGAGGCCTTTGACAGTCATTTGTAGGTGGCTAGGTCTGGGCTTTGTAAGCCAGTTCTATGTGCTGTCTGGCCCCAGCTCAGGCTTTCCTGTCCATCTGTCCTGTTCTGTCAAGGCTGCCTTTTCAGGTAGGATTCCCATCTGATTCCTGCCCATAGGACAGTGGACCTTGATGGAACAGGGGACCTCTGTGCCATGGTTGTTGTTGTTTCTTCTTCTTCTTTTTCTCCTTCTCCTTCTCCTTCTTCTTCTTCTTCTTCTTCTTCTTCTTCTTCTTCTTCTTCTTCTTCTTCTTCTCCTCCTCCTCCTCTTCCTCCTCCTCCTCCTTCTTCTTTTGTGCGTCTGTGTCTGAGTGTGTGTATGAGTGCAGGCATGTGTGCTTAGAAGCCACAGGACAACTTTGTGGAGTGTGCTCTCTCCTTCTACTGGGAATTCAAGCCATCAGGCTCGTAGGGGAGCACTTTACCTATGGAGCCATCTCACTGGACCTGTCAGCACTAAGCCAAAAGGAACAGATGAGCTGCAGATTCAGAACACTTAGTAGGATATGAGGGCGATCTGGCTGCAACCTCTGTCACCCCATTGATCACCCGGGTTGATTTGGCTGATCTGGCTGGCTAGGTGGGTGTCCTCTTCCTCCTTCACTGCTCCCTGTGCATCTCAGCTGAAAGTGGTCAGTTGAGGAGGATGATTTCCTGGAATAGAAGAGGTCTCCCATCAAGGGTATATGAGTAGCTGCACTCCTCCCTCTTGCTCCTCCCTGCAGAAACCATCCTGGAGCGTCCCAGCAGGAAGCCTATCTGCCTTCTTCGGGCCAGGAAGTGAGTCCTGTGGGTGAGGTTTCAGATGAAGCTGGAAGCCTGAGATAATCTGGGTTTGTCAAGACGGCCACCACTCAGGAGGGACTTATTCGGAGAGAACAGCACCGTGGGAAAGCAAGGCCGTTTGTCAAGCACAGTGATAGCTCACCTGTCAGGGGTCACTTGAAGACTCTGAACTATTTCACTCACGGTGTGAGTGATTGCCTAAAGCTGTTCTGTAAGCTACTCTGGGACTGAGCTTTCTGTTGTATTGTAAAGACACGAGGTCTACGGGCCCAGTGGTACCCTAGTGGACCCAAATGCTAATGTGTTTACTCTGTGCATTGAGGTGGGTGGCAACAGTATAATGTCTTTGAGTTAAAGCAATGAAAAAAATTGAGATGATGAAGGAAAGAGAACCACTTTTAAAATTTAAGGAATTATTAGAACAAATAAAACTTAGTTCCTAATCTTTTTCCATCATGTGGGTCTGGGGACCAAACTCAGGACCCTAGGCTTGACTGCAGGCACCTTTACCTGTAGAGTCACCTCAGGGGCTGTGTTCTAGAACTTGCGGTTCTCTTGCCGCAGCCTCCCAAGTGCTAGAATTATATGTGTGTTCCGCTACACCTGGCTCAAGGTGAGAGTTTGAGGACATATATTTAATATTATGGTAAGAAATGGCATATTATAAAACCAGACCTTTGAACCTTCTAGCCTTTCTGGTTTTTGATGTTATGGACATTTTTCTTTTCTTTTCTTTTTTTACACCAAGGTATTCATTGCAGAAAAATCAAATATACTGTAAGTTAAAACAAACAAACAAACAAACAAACAAAACCAAAAAACCAAAACCCTAAGAAATGTCGTGGTGAAGTCATGTGCACCTTAAGAGCTCAGTGGGGGTTCTAGTGGAGGAAAGCAGACTGAATGCCCTGACTGAAGGCTGGTTCTCCCCCTGCGGAAGGTCGCCTCTTCCCTTGAAGGTGCATCTTCAGGAGAGGCACCCAGAGTGGTGAGGGAGGAAGAAGGGGGAAGGCTTCCTAGTCAGCTGGATAAACTGAATCAGTCCTGGAGATCAATGGCACAACAGATGTTGTAGCCAGATTGCTCTCAAGGCCACCATGTGCAGTTTGATGTTATTTAGCGATCTTCCACTGCCCTATGGAAAGAGCAGTCTTTTGTATAGGAGGGAAAAAGCAGGGCCAGGACTAGGGTTAGAGGAGCTGGGATTGTTATAAAGTTTAAAGAGGTGCAAAAAAGCATTATAAATAATTCTATTTTTATAAATAAATATATAAATAATTTAAAAATTTATTTATTCGGGCTGGAGAGATGGCTCAGAGGTTGAGAGCACTGGCTGCTCTTCCAGAGGTCCTGAGTTCAATTCCCAGCAACCACATGGTGGCTCACAACCATCTATGATGAGGTCTGGTGCCCTCTTCTGGTCTGCATATGTACATGCAGGCAGAACACTGTATACATAATAAATAAATAAATCTTTTTTTTTTTTTTTTTTTTTTTTGGTTTTTCAAGACAGGGTTTCTCTGTGTAGCCTTGGCTGTCCTGAATTCACTTTGTAGACCAGGCTGGCCTCGAACTCGCAGCAATCTGCCTGCCTTTGCCTCCTGAGTGCTGGGATTAAAGGCGTGCGCCACCACCACCCGGCCTATAAATAAATCTTTTTTAAAAAATTCATTTATTCACTCTACATCCCAATTGTAGCCTCCTCCCTCCTTTCTTCCTGACTCCACCCTCCCACCCTCCCTCCCTCTTCCCTCTATCTTCCCTCCCATACCTCTCAGAAAAGGGGAGACCCCCTCTCCCACCAACCTACCCCAGCACATCAAGTCACATGAGGACTGAATGCATCCTCTTCCTCTGCGACCTGGCAAGGCATGCAACAGAAAAGCATGTAACAGAATCTTTGTCAGAGACAGAGCGCTCCCCTTATTAGGGGACCCACATGAAGACCAAGCTGCCCATGGGTACTTACGTGTTAACACAGAAAGTAGCTCATGATGAACACATGTCAAAATTAAAGCAATAGCAACGACACTGTCTGACTGGCACATGCCTCCACCAATCAGAGTCGTCTGAGAGAAGGTGGAGGTGGTGCATGTGTGCCGGGCTGGTGTAGAAGCTGGGTGAGTCCGGTCCTTAGGGCAGGCACGTGTAGCATAAGGATGTTGCGCATTACCTTGGAGAAGTGCATCTCATCTCCCCACCTACTTCCTTATCCTAATTAAAAGTTATCTCCCTCATTCACAAAAGAGAGTGGGAGTGCATTGTAAAAACATGAAAAAATGTCTGACCTCACTCATAAAATTCAAATTTAAAAATTCAAATTAAAACAGAAGTGGTGGGACAGGCTTACGCCTGCAAGCCCTACACTCCAGAGGTTGAGGAAAGAGGCAGTTTGAGTTCAGAGCGAACCTGGGCTACACAGTGAGTCCAGGTCGCCCTCAGTGAGAGTTGAAACTCTGTCTCAGAAAAACCAAAATAGGGGCAGATGACTCAGCAAATAAGGCCCTTGCTGACCAGCCTGGGGAACTGAGTTCAGTCTCCAGGAGCCATGTGGTGGAAGGAGACAACTGACTCTAGCAAGTCTTCCTCAGCTCTCTGCACACAGGCTGTGGCACAGTGTACCACCTTCCATGAATAAATGTAATAAAGAAAGCAACAAAGTAAATCAATGCACAGCCAGATCCTTTCCCAAAGACACCTCCCCCACCCCCAGAACCTGGGGATTGGTAGGTGAAAATTGTAACTACCTCGGATGGAAGACACCTACCTCATCGTCAGCCGCACCTGTGGGAGAAGGTGTTGGTCATTGGCTGTGGCAAGGGAATCGCTGTTGTGTGTGTTTAGGAAAGGATTTGGCTGTATGCTTTAGAAAAACTCCACGCTGGCAAGGGTGTACATTTCGGTATTACTTGTCTCAACAAAAATATCTTGGGAGAACCTGCGGATAAGCAGTCAAGTGCAGCTGGGGTGTGTCACATGTCTGTAACTCCAGCTGAGTCAGGACAGCATGGGTTGACAGCCAGGCTGAGGTGCATAGCAAGGCTTTGCCACTAAGAAAAAGGAAATACAAAAGTGTGGCAAGATGTCCAGCTGGTGGCAGAGGACCAGGAATGGCACCCACCCTTGCCAGTCATGAAGAACAAAAGTGTCATAAAGAGTCATTTGCTTGTTGTGCCCAGTGGGGAGGAAGCTTGTTCACCAAAGATTTCTTATTCAAAACCATCTGGATCAATGGGACCTAAACTGTGCTTCCTTCTCTTTGCCCTCACCCCTACCCCTCTTCCCTGCACGCACGCCCTGTGCTTTACGTAATAGACTCCAAAATTTGAATTTTCTAAGCAAAATAATTTGCTATATCCTTGCTTTTTCTTTTTTAAACCTAGAACATTCCTTCTCATGGTTTCTAGAATGTTCTCTGCTATGCGGCCTTGTGTGCCAACCCTGACCGTGCTGAGCTTCTCTGTGTTTTTTGAGGCAGGGTTTCCCCGTAGTTCAGGCTGGCCAACTCCAAGTGTAGCCAGTGATAGCTTGAATTACAGGTCCTTCTGCCTCAGGACTGTAGGCATGTGCTGCTGTGTGGGCTGGATTTCTGTACTCCTGCTGTCATCGGTTGCCTGACATCCTGGAGTTCTGGGTGGCACAGCTTTGGCTTTGTATGGCTGTGTTATTGCTGGTCCACCTTGGGCTGGTAGTACAACTTCTCTGAGTCTATGTATTTGTGTTGTAGCATTCGGATGATTCCCATCAAGATGGGGGCCAAAGTTCTACCTTTATTGAGTGTCTATTCAGAGTATCTCTTCTGTGCTGCATGATCACAGGCAGGAGCTTGTATCCTATTATATGAGACCCCTTGTAGCAAAATAGATACATAGTTAAGAAGCTTGGTGATTGCAGTGGGGGAAATAGAGTATATCAATTTCCTATTGTTTTTTTTTTTTTTTTTTTGTTTTTTCGAGACAGGGTTTCTCTGTGTAGCCTTGGCCATCCTGGACTCACTTTGTAGACCAGGCTGGCTTTGAACTCACAGCGATCCGCCTGCCTCTGCCTCCCGAGTGCTGGGATTAAAGGCGTGCGCCACCACGCCCGGCTTCAATTTCCTATTGTTGTTCTAACAATTTAGCAGAGACTACTAGCTAAACAACAAAATTTACCTCACAGTCTCCCACCCTCTTCTTCCTCTTCCTCTTCTTTCCTTCCATGCTTGGGGACAAGGGGCTCAAGTTTTGGGACTCACAAATGCCTGGCTGTACTCCAAACGAGTATTTCCAGCCCCTCTTACAGCCCGTGCATCTCCCAGGTCTATTGGCATGTTTCAAGGCTGAATTTCTGGGAGAAGACTGGAAGGGGGCAGCCAGGGCTTAGAACTTTTGCCACGCTCTAGACCTCAACGTCTAGTTCTCAGACCTGTGGGTTGCATGATATCCTGTGTATCAGTTATATTATGATTCATAACAGAAAAATTATAGTTAGGAAATAGCAACAAGATGATTTTATGGTTGGAGCCACCGCAACATGAGTAATTGCATTAAAGGGTTGCGAGCAGCATTAGGAAGGTTGACAATCACTGCTGTAGACTGCCTACAGGACTTTTGTTTTCATTTTTAAAATTAACTAATAATTACTTTGTGTACATGTGTGCATGGTGTATGAGTGTTTATAGGTACATGTATTGGTATGTGCTGATGCAGAGGCCACAGGTTGAGAGTCAGGTGTCTTCTGTAACACTCAACTATATGTATGTGTGTGTGTGTGTGTGTGTGTGTGTGTAGTCTTCTTCATCTCTGTGGTCCAATAACTCATTTCTTCTGGTCTCTGAACAGTGTCTCATTGTATGGATGTACCACATTTTGCCTGTCTCTTCATCTATTGAACACTTTGGCAATTATGGATACACCTGTCATACAGATCTGTACGGTTTATGTGGGAAGAGCTTTCATTTAGGGTCACTAAGTCAGCTGGTGTAGGTCGGTTGAATGTCACGTTCATGTGGTTCACATCTAAGATGCTGACTGACCTCTCTGCTCAGAGGTCATGTGAGCTGTTTGTTGGAGCAGCCCAGATGAGAAGTGAGTAAGCTAGAGGAGACAAGGTAGTGGACTTTGACAAGCGTACTCAAAGACTACTTCCTGTAGCTTCCTTTTGAAATCCCGACATTTATTGAATACACGCCTGAGTCTGAAATCCGAATATATAAAGACATCCTCTTCCCGAGGTTATGGGCCTGAAGTATGGAAAACCCCAAGTACGCTGAGCTTTAGATGGTCTCAGCAAAATGCAAACCGTGAAGCTAAAAATAAACTGTGGCCTGGAATGTAGCCCAGTGTTAGGTGCCTTTGCTTAGCATGCAGAAAGCTCTGGGCTCCATCCCCAGCAGCAGCACCACCACCACCAAAGGCCAAAACTACACTGACTCTTAGCCAGGTTTAAGTGAAACTATTTGGAAAAAACACTCCAGGATAACAGAACTTGTAAATTTTAAAAAAAGATTTGTTTTAAATGATGCGCATGTGTGGTGAATGTGATTACAGGTGTCCTCGGAGGCGGGAGTCCTCAGACCCCCTGCAGCAGGAGTATGAGCCACCGATGTGGATGCTGGGACCTGAACTCTGGTCTTTTTGAGTGGACAGTTTAGACTCTGAACCACTGACTTGTCGCTCCAGCCTAGATATTGCCAACTTTATAAAGAGTAAAGGCTAACTTGGTCTTAGAAGATAATTTGGGGTGACAGTTGAACAAAACAAACCAAAACAACCCCCTCCCAAACCAACCAACCACCACCACCAAAAACCAAAACAGAAAACCGATATGAAAAAGCCATGCAGAGTTTGAGGCCAGCCTGAGCTAACAAGATCATGCCTCAAAAAAAAAAAAAAAAAAAACCAAAAAAAAAAAACCCCAAAAAAACAAAATGAAATTACAACAAATTAAGACTTTGGTCAAATTGTTTGGTCTGGTTTTGGGTAGAGTTTAGAGCAATTCTCCTGCTTCGGTCTCCCAAGCACTGGGATTTTCAGGCATGTGCCATCATAACCAGCTTGTCTTTGGGCAATTTGTAACCTAGGCCTCAGTTCACTGTAAATGCCGAAATTCATCATGTGGCTTCTCTTTAAGATGTTTTAGTACTGTAGCACCTTAACACCACAGAAGCATGGGAAAGCACACGGACCCTTTGATTCTAGAATGTTTAGGAAATGGGACAGTTTGTACCTTGTGATTGATTGATAAGTATCTCTGATTAATTTATGGTTCAAAAGAAGATTATAAACCAACCTTTGCCTGAGAACACCCAAGTCCAGGCTACAGGAAACTTTCTTTCTTTCTTTCTTTTTTTCCAGACAAGGTTTCACTGTGTAGCCTTGGCTGTCTTGGACTCACTTTGTAGACCAGGCTGGCCTCGAACTCACAGTGATCCACCTGCCTCTGCCTCCTGAGTGCTGGGATTAAAGGCGTGTTCTAGCACGCCCAGCACAGGGCACTTTCTTGATGAGTCTAGGGGAGGAGGTCCCCAAGACAGAATGGGAATGAAAATCATTGCTCTAAGGCCTGGCCTGACCTTAGGGCAAAGTTAGTTTTCATGAACATGAAATATTTTCTACTAACACACACACACTCTCTCTCTCTCTCTCTCTCTCTCTCTCTCTCTCTCTCTCTCTCCCTTTCCCTCTCTCTCTCTCTCTCTTTTCTTTTTTGTTTTTTTTGAGACAGGTTTCTCTATGTAGCTTGGCTGTCCTGGCCTCACTTTGTAGACCAGGCTGGCCTCGAACACACAGTGATCCATCTGCCTTTGCCTCCCGAGTGCTGGGATTAAAGGTGTGCGCCACCACACTCAGCTAACTTGCAGTTTCTTCAAGAGTAAGCAAAGTTTTCCTAGTTGCTAGCAGCCATGCAGCGCAGAGGGTTACTTCTTCCGAAGTTTGGTTGCTGTCCGCACAGTTAAACAGCAGTTTCTTAAGGCTTATACCACAGTTGGAGCTAGGTAGGCACTCAGGAGCCAGAGGAGGATCAGAGTTCAAGATTATTTTCTCCTGTAGAATGTGAGGTTAGCCTGAGCTTCATGAGACTTTTGTTTTAGAAAAACAAGAAAGGGGGCTGTAGAAATGATTGTTAAAAGTGTTTCTTAGTTCATCTGAGACTGGAGGTTGGATCCTCATTCTCACACCAGGCAGCTCACTGTTGCCTGTATACTCCAGCTGCAGGGATCCAATATCCACTTTTGGGTTTGTTTGTTTGTTTGTTTTTTCAAGACAGGGTTTCTCTGTGTAGCCTTGGCTGTCCTAGACTAGCATTGTGGACCAGGCTGGCCTCGAACTTATCCATCTACCTCTGCCTCCCGAGTGCTGGGATTAAAGGCATGCACCACCATGCTCCACTTTTGGGTTTTGAGGGCACCTCATGCAGGCACATTTAAATATCTTTCCCCGCTTCGAGACAGGGTCTCTCTCTGTGTAGCTTTGGCTGTCCTACAACTCGTTCATAGACTGAGTTAACCTGTCTTGTTGTCAAAGAATCTTTAGAATAATAAAAACATCTTTAAATGCCATATTCTGTAGGTCTCTGAGGCTTTTGAAGACCTTATTTAATTATTTTACCTTATGTATCTATAGAATCATATCTAGCTGTTAGACCTAGGATATATATTCTTGTGATAAAATTAGACTAGTTTTTGACATGACTATGATTTTCATCAATATACAGAATTCTATACCAATGAATTAAAAATAACCTCATTTATGAATAACAGTTAAGGCCTTGAGTTGAGGAGTAGATTCAATAATCTACATTTTGTTCTAGCCTCTCTCAATATTTCTATATCCCCCTTTCTTTCTTTTTAGCGCCTATCTCTTTACCTATGAAAGAAAGATAAAGGAAAAGAGAGATGTCCCCGAGTCCAACCTAGTTTCCTCTCTGTATAAGACCAATAATAACTTACAATCAACTCCCAATTAAAATAATCATCTGTAGCCCAAGGGAACAAACAAAAACCTACCCAACCCCCCTTACAGGAACTGGGACACCCTTCTCTTAAGGTTTCTTCAGGCTGATTTAGGGCAAATAATACCTTTGAAGAGCCCTCCTCCCCCTCTTAAAAAAAAAAAAAAAAAAAAAAAAACAATGGGGAAAATGCTTAAGTAAACCAGGGATAGCATTTGTGGTCCAGTTTCTAAATGTTGAGAAATTCCAGGCTTAATAGGCATCCTGTGTGGGACAGCCTGAAATGCTGGACCAGTTGGGATCAGATGCTTTCTACAACGCTATCCTGTTCTGATGGATGACAGCAACTGAGGCGCCTGGGGCTGGAAACTGGAGGATGCAGATGTCAGCGTGCAGCATGCTGAGAGGAATGACTTCAGTCAGGTCTGAACCAGCATCACCTTAGTGGGTTTCATTGTGGTGTCGTTATTGTACATATAGTCATCCATATATATGGTCATACTTCGTTTTGTCTGCTTTTCTACCGCCTGCCCCTCCCCCGCTGGCTCCTACCATGTTTGCTTTTGGCTGTAATGGCAGTACATTGACTGCTGTGTATTGCTCTCTTGGTGTCTGGACAGCTGAGGTTTGGTCTCTCTCTCTCTCTGTCTCTCTCTGTCTCTCTCTCTCTCTCTCTCTCTCTCCTCCCTTGGTCTTACACATGGGTACCTCATTCTGGTCCTGAAAGGAACTGCTTCTCTGTGCTTGCCTGCTTGCTCAGACTTATAGGGCAAGAGCAAGGGCCAGATTTGGTAGTCTCAGGGAATGCCACAGACCAGGACCAGAATATTGGCACCCCACACATTTTCCCTGTGATGTCATGTCATGATCCTATTGGGTGTCCTCCAGACCTTCAGATTGTATTTACTAACTTACTTAAAAATTAATTAATCAGGGGCCTGGAGTGATGTCTCAGCAGTTGAGAGCCTTGGCTGTTCTTCCACAGGACTTGGGTTCAATTCCCAGGACCTACACAGGAGCACACAACTAGCTGTGATTCCAATTCCAGGGCTTTTGACACCTTCACACAAACATACATTTAGACAAAACACCAGGGAATGTAAAATAAATGCCATAATAAAAAGATTGTCAGTTGAGATGGGGTCTCACTCTCTAAATAGCCCAGGTTGGTCTCAGATTTGTGTCAACTCTTTTGTCTCAGCCTCCCAAATACTGGGATTGTAGGCATAAGCCACTAGGGCTGGGATTATAGGCATAAGCCACCACGGCGAGCCAGCTTGTCCCTCTGAACCGTCAGCACCAGCACCAGTAGGCTTAATGTTTCCTGGGAGTCAAGACACTCTCAGCTGCTCTCTCCCAGGGGACTTTTAAAAGTGTTTCTGAAATTTGGAGGATAGATAACACTGACCGTTAGCTGACCTCTTGGATATGAAATCTGCTAAGTCTTGTGACTCTGTTAAGTGAACAGGGAGCCAGGAGCTCACCATATGTAGCTAACTGACACTTAGTAAAGTGTGGCGTGCTTTCTGCACTGTGTCCAGTTTTGCTCTTGGAATCCCGTCAGAAAGCTGGGCAGCTGCTGGTGTCTTTCCATGCCATGTAACACACACCAACACAGGTGGGCTAACATGTAAGCACCTTTCCTCTTTCCTGTAATGCTACACAGTGACTGTTATAATGATGCATATTCTCCTACAACTTGTTCAGTTTCCCGCTTGTGGTTAATTTCCTTTAACACGTCATTGCTGGGCATCAGGCTGAATGAGTGCTTGTTGCTGCAGTGTTCCAGGGAGCACCTCTGTGTGCCTTCATGTTATGTTGCTCCCCTTGTAAAATATGAATTCTTAGTAGTCAGAGGGCACATGGAGTTAAAAATCTCCATGGGTATTGCAGTTTTCTTTTCTCAAAGATTGTGCCAGTAGCAAATGACAGGGACTGTTTTTCTGTACTTCCCCATCAATGTTGGAGACACTCAACTGTTCTCAATCTTATGTGTTAGCAATCTTTTGATAGATGATAATGCTTATTAGCGGTGAGGATGGTGGCAGGCATGCATCTGTAAGCCCAGCACTTGGGAGGTGGGGTCGGGGAGGATCCTGGGAGGCCAGCCTGGGTACAGAGGAAAGCCTGTCACAGGCGAGCAAGTGTACACGTTTGCTCATTGGCCGTGTGGCTGTCTTCTTATGGTGCCATCTGGTTCTGTCTTTTACTCATTTGAAGAAAACTGGTTATTTGTCCTCTAATGTAAGTGATTGGGTTCTTGTTACCCACATCATTGACCAGATACTGTTCTCTTGTTTGTCTCTTGCCTTTTTATTTTGCATGGGAAATATTTGTCGTAATTCATTTTAATCTTAAAAAAAATGACTTTAGGTTTCCAAAAAAGTTGCAAAAATAATGCAGAGCTCCCAGATACTCTTTACCTGGATTCCTCATATTTTTTTTTTTTCCTTTTCCATTCCTCTTTCTTTCTTTTCTTTTTGAGCCAGGGTCTCATGTCACCCATGTTGGCCTCTAACTTGCTATGTACCTGAGGGTGGCCTTCAACTTCTGACCCTCCTGCATTCACCTCTGCTGGGATTTCAGGAGTATGCCTCCAGGTCAAGTTTCATGGCGGTTTAGGAATTGAACTCAGGACTTTTTGCATGATAGGCGAGTACTCTACCAACTGTGCTATACCGCAGCCCAAGTCCCCCTCTCCCTATGCAAGTGCTCTATCTTTGAACTATAGCTTTAATTCACCCCCTCCCTATTTCTGAGATTGGTCTTGTTATGCTGCTAGGCTGGCCTCAAACGGCCAGGTCTGAGCCATCTTCCTGCCTCAGCCTCCCAAGTAGCTATGACTAAATGTGCACACCCTGGTAGCTACCTGCACATTGTCCCCCGACCCCGAACCTCTAAAAATAAAAGGCCAGGCACAGTTCGCTTTTGTCCCTAACCACTTCCATAGTGCTTTTTAAGTGGAAGGCTGCTTTCTCACACAGTCACAGTCCGATGATTGATAAACGTTTGGAAGGGCAGGTGGGATGTTATTACCTATAATTTCAGAAGGCCAAGACTGCAAGGTTGGGAGTTTACGGCTAGCCTGGCCTACATTGTGAGCCCCTACCTAAAAATAAATACAAAAAGGAAATAATATGAAAATAGTATTATTTAGCTGGGTGTGGTGGCATGTGCCTATAATCCCAGCATTTCAGGAGGCAGAGGCAGGTGGATCTCTGTGAGTTTGAGGCCAGCCTTGTCTACTAAGCGAGTCCAGGACAGCCAAGGCTACACAGAGAAACCCTGTCTTGATAAAAAAAAAGACAAAACAAAACAAAACAAAGTATTATTTGCTGATGTATATGCCATTTAAAATTTTTCCTAACTGTCCAAATAAATAATGTCCTTTATAGCAAAGGAAGAAAAAGTTTTCCACCGAGTGCCTGGCACTGTTTAGTTACGTTGCTGCACCGCCCTCAACCTGGAGCCGTTCCCAAGCCTGTGCCATTTATGACTGACACTTTTGAAGAACATAAGACAGGTACTTTGCAAAACGGCCTTCGGTTTGAGTGTGTCTGTTCCTTTACTGTTAGGTTCAGACAGCGCATTTCTGGCAGGAACATGGCAGAGGAAATGGTGAGGCATGAGGAGGCCTGCAATGTGAGGGGCTACTGTGGTGACTTTGGTCTTTTGGTTAAAGTGCCTTTGTTAGCAACCTGTTGCGGCTGAAACAAATTACCACAAAGAGAGTTGAAATAGCATGGGTCTAGTTCCTGGAGGTTAGAAAGTCCAAGATGAGGTTCCCTGGGTTAGAATCAGGGTGTCAGACTGGTTCCTTCCAGAGGCGTCGGGGGAGGGCCTCTCCGCCTCTCTCCATATGAGATTCATGGACTACTCAGTGAATTATGCTCTAATCACTATGAATCTTTTAAATTTTTTTTTACATATACATTTATATTATCACACATAAATAAACTATCTACAGCAAGAGGAACTACAAAACAATCAGGAGTTATCTAAATGCTACATGCACATGCACAGTGTTTTGGCTGTTTGTAATCACGGCGAATCTTCTTTTTTTTTTTTTAATATTTATTTTTATTATGTATACAGTATTCTGCTTGTATGAACACCTGCAGGCCAGGAGAGGGCACCAGATCACATTGTGGATGGTTGGAAGCCACCATGTGGTTGCTGGAGATTGAACTCAGGACCTCTGGAAGAGCAGTCAGTGCTCTTAACCACTGAGCCATCTCTCCAGCCCCATCACTGCGAATCTTGATGCTCAAGTTGTCTCACATTTGAGGAGCCCCTTTAAACTGGATCCTTTCCCCTTGCTGCATCCCCACCACTCTTTGGACACTTCTGTGGTTTTGGCCCCTTCTCTGACAGCTTTGATCCTTTTCCCAGCTGAAGGATCTGCTATTTCTTCAAGTCCTGGTTCCTTTAAGTAAAGAACAGCCGGGCGTGGTGGCGCACGCCTTTAATCCTAGCACTCGGGAGGCAGAGGCAGGCGGATCGCTGTGAGTTCGAGGCCAGCCTGGTCTACAAAGTGAGTCCAGAATGGCCAAGGCTACACAGAGAAACCCTGTCTCGAAAAACCAAAAAAAAAAAAAAAAAAAAAAAAAAAAAAAAAAAGTAAAGAACAGTGTTTAGAAACTAAGATTTGTGCTCTACCAATGGCCTTGGCTGTTTGGTTTTCCTTGGTTCCAGGCTGTTGCAGCAGACAGAGCCAGGAAATGTGTGTAAATTGTCTTCGAGCCCATCCCAGCGCCACAGGGATTAGTTCAGTATTGACACGAGCAAGGACATGAGAGAGTATGAAACAATGCAGTCATTTTGTGCAAGCTGACCATCCACAGCTGATTACCCAGGGTTCAACTCCTAGAATTTACCAAATGGGAATGAAAACACACATGCAGAAAAAGACTTGTATAAGCATATTTCTGGGGATTTTATTTACAAAGTTTCAAGCTGAAAACAACTTAAACATATAACAACTGATTAATGGATAAATACTTTGTGTTGCATTCATATGATTGAATATTTATTGCTCAGCAATAAAAAGGAAAAAGCTAATGACTCTCTTATATAAGAATTCAAAGCACTTCAAGAAGCTAAAAGACAAAACAAGCTACATATAATGGTGCATGCCTTTAATCCCAGCACTCAGGAGGCAGAGGTAGGGAGCTCTCTGGGAGTTTGACGCCAGCCTGGTCTACACAGTGAGATCCTGCCTTAAGAAAATAAAAAGACAATAGAGTGTGGTAGCGCATGGCTTTAATCCCAGCACCAGAGAGGCAGAGGCAGGCGGATCCCTATGAGTTTGAGGCCAGCTTCTCTACAAAAGTGAGTGTAGGGCAGCCAGGGCTACACAGAGAAACATTGTCTTGAAAAAACAAAAAACAAACAAACAAACCCAAGCCAAAACAAAAGAATATTAGGAGTCAGAGGAGTAATGGGAGGGAAACTGTTATTGGAGAGACTATTAAGCCTTAGGAATGAGTCTGGCTTTGTTTCTGGGTGAGGAGGAAGAGAAGGAGCGAGGGAAAGTTGGAAAGCAAGAGGACCGCTTCTGTGCTCTAAGTGGTCCTCTCAGAGAAGACACATGCCCTGCAACGCTCACAAAAACCAGGAAGGCAACTTAGTAACATACAACAGAAAAGAAGTGAATAGCATTCTAATTTTGGTGGATGGATTAACGCTTTTACCATGAAGCCACTTAAAAACTTTTAAGATGAAAAAAAAAAAAACTTTCCAGAACCAGCAGTGAGCTCATGTGTGCCACATGAGCTGATGTGTGAGCCAAAGTCTAATGAGAACAGTCTTGCTGTGCACAGGCCACGTGGCATCCAGTGTGTTCTCACCCCCATTCAGGGGAGGCAGCACTCACTATCCTCTGCTCTTACCCCTGCCCCATCGCCCCCTCCCACCCAGCTGTGACTTTCAGCTGGCTTTCACTCTGTCTTTGAGGCACATGCACTGTGCCCCCAGTACCTGACAAACTGCGCTGTGCTGCAGGGGTTTCTGAGGACTTATTTCTGTGCCCCTTCCTACCTCTTATGGGTAGAAGACACAGAGAACGAGCTACGGGCAAATGCAGCCAGTGATTTGTAGCACCACCCTCAGGGCTACAAGCACTGCATTGAGCATTCTCACATTTGTTTCTGCGTTGCATCTAAAGTCCGCCTCTGTCATGTCTACCAGGCGTGGGATCCCCAGGCACAAGCTCCAAGAACTTAGGCCACCCTCACCCGGGCAGCTGTTAACTGTGCAGAGTTCTCAGCCCCAGCGAGGGCCTGCTGATCCTAGACAGCAGTGGGCCCGGTTAGTCCTTCAGTGCATCGAGAACTGCTATGACAAGACAAAGAAAACAAACGGGGCGTAATGCGTAATGGGTCCTGTCTGGAGGAGATTTTGAGAAGAAACTAGAAACATGCGTGGTGGGATGGGGAGATGGGAGAACGATGCCAGACAAGGGAAGGTACCGGAGACTTCGTGGATTTTGCATTTTATTGTAAAAACCTTCAGTTTTGAGTAAGACATGCAAATTGACATTGGTGCCTTTTGGAAGCCCACAGGGCGCCCCCCCCACCTCCCCCGGAACAGGGAGGCCAGGTGCTTGGCGCCTGGTACAAAGGCTGCATTTGTGCAAGGCCTGGGCGTAGAGGGCACAGATGTGCAGTGCTTTGCATCAAAGACCACAGCATGCTCCATAAACAGAGGGTGATGGAGCCCTTTCCATGCTTCATAGAGGGAGAAAGAGAGACACAGGAAGCGACATTCTTACTGCTGCCTCCAACCACAAAGACTTGCTGTCCACCCACAGTGACTTACTGTCCACCCACAGTGCCATCAGAGTCCTTCAGTTACTGAGTAAGAACTGAAAGACAGCTGTAGACCTGGGATAAGGACCGGAGCGTCCACTTACTCCCCATGTGCTTTCAACCTTGACTTCCCTTTCCTATCTGCTTAAAACCTAAGTGGACCTAACTCGGCAAATATGGATAAGTTATTGTTGATTAATATTAACAAACAGCCTAGAAACTATATATGGAATATCTTTTTGTTGTTGTGGTGATGTTTTTTTGTTTTTTGTTTTTCTGAGACATGGTCTCTCTGTGTAGCCTTGGCTGTCCTGGACTCACTTTGTAGACCAGGCTGGCCTCAAACTCACAGAGATCCACCTGCCTCTGCCTCCCAAGTGCTGGGGTTAAAGGCGTGCACCCCCATGCCCAGCTAATATGGAACATCTTATTCAAACTTTATAAGGATCTTACAATATAGATATCATTATTATCTTCATTATATTTTAAAATAAATTGTGTGTATGAGAGTATATATGTGCGTTTGTGTGTGTGTGTGTTCATGAGAGTGCTACAACACTGATGTGGAGGAACAGAGGACAACTTGATGGGAATTACTGCTTCTCTTCCACCATGGAGAACCAGGAGTTGAAATGAAACTGCCATCCTTGGAGGAAAAGTACCTTTACTGTTGAGCTGTCTTGCTCAGCTTCATCTGGTCCTTACCTTCATTTTATAGGACAGAAAGCTGAGCATCAAAAATCTATATTGTGAAATAAAGTCTCTCTCTCTCTCTCTCTCTCTCTCTCTCTCTGTGTGTTATGTGTGCACATACATACAGTGTTTGCATGTGTGTGTGTGTGTACATGCGTGCACATGAGTGTGTGTGTGAAGGACAGAGATGGATGTCCAATGTTGTCCTTGATTGACCTTTGCTTTATTTACTGAGCCGGGGTCTCACTGACCTGGGGGCTTGCTGACTTGCATAATCTAGCCAGCTAGCTTGCCCTGGGGATCCTCCCATGCTTAGTTTATAGACAGGTCACCATGCCTGTCTTTTTTTTTTTTTTAAAGATTTATTTACTTATTACTTATACAGTTTTCCACCTGCATGTGAGCCAGCAGGCCAGAAGAGGGTACCAGAGCTCAATTTAAATGTTTGTGAGCTACCATGTGGTTGCTGGGAATTGAACACAGGACCTTTGAAGGAACAGCTACTGCTCTTAACCTCTGCGCCATCTCTCTAGCCCCATGCCTGTCTTTTATGTGGCTGCTGGGCTCTGGGTCCTGTGCTTGTGTGGAAAGTCCTTTATCCATTCAGTTGTTCCCAACCTGAGCTTTTCTTAGTCCAGCGTAGGATCCCATCTAACTTTTGGCCTCTTAGTCCTTTTATTTGCAGTTCTAAAAGAGAAGCACCCATGCCACATGGATTTGAGCCCCTAGTCTACCATTTGCAAGTCACATGGCTTTGGGCAAATGGTTCTGTCTGTCAATCGATAGGCTGGCTAGACTGGGATGTGGGAGAGAGATACTGGAAGGATTAAATGTGCTTGGAGTTTGTCAAGTGCTTCAGACTAAATGAGTCAAGCACACATTCAAAAAGCCATTCAAGACTGGCCACATAAGCAGAGAAATTAGAACGTAAGAGTGTCTTCCCTGGAAGCAGATGCTGGTGGAATAAGCATGGCTTGTTATGTATCCAGACCCTTTCATCACAGTCAGCTGGAGAAGCATCAGAGGCACCTTAGCAGACGTGAAGACTGCTACCCGCGTCTCCAGCCAGGTTCTCCCAAACGCGAAGTCCATGCAGTGGTTGTGTCCTTCAGCGCTCTCTAATGAAGTGGTAACGTAGGCCTGAAGACAAGAATGACACCCCACCCCGGTCCCTCTGCCAGCATTATCTTCCAACCCTACTGTCATTTCACCTTGCCCTTACAGCCTCAGACAGCTCTTTCTAGGTGAGAGCCTAGACATCCAGACATGTCTAAATATCCCTCCTCTACAGTCAGCGGGTCAGCGGAAAAGCTGGTATCCGTGGTTTGTAAATAAGCGAAAGCAGAAGCCAAGAAGCTATGCTATGCATGGACGCATTAAGTAAGAAAAGCAGACAAAGCCAGGTGTGGTGGCGCACGTCTTATTATTCCAGAGGTTGAGGCAGGAAGGAGGACTGAGGATTGGAAACCAATCTAGACCACAGAGTGAGGCACTGTCTTAAAAATGAGTGGGAGCGGCAGATAGGAACATGCCTACGTGTTGGGAATATGTCATCTTGACAATTTTATGTACTGTCTAAATTTCCTGCAATATACATATGCTTCTTGTACAGTCTGAGGCCTTTCTCCCTGCCTCAGTCATCTGTTCTCAAGCTGCAGTAAAATAGCAAGTGATACTTGGCAGCATTAGAAAACAGAGAAAGACCTGCTGGTGATCCTAGACTGTGGGGAACTCTGCAGTGCGGAAGGCAGATGGAACTAGATGGGCAGAGGTGGGAAGACATTTTTCTGACCCAGGCTAAACAGAGAATAAAGGACATAGATTCTCCACACCAAGACAAGCTCTGAGGCAGCAGGAATGGTGGCAGCCAAGGTGGAGAGATCAGTTAGAGGACACTGGGAATGTAGCCAGGGCCCTCCCCACATGGGTGAACATGGAGCAGCTGCCCAAGTGTCAGCTGATGACGCCCTGGAGCAGGTGCCTGACAGGAGCAGGATGGCCTCCAGCAACAGGGCTTGATCCTAGCAGTCCTCAAAGAAAAGGGTTAGTGCAGCTCTGGGGCCCTCTGCATGCTCTCCTCTCTAGGATAACACCTTTCCTGCCATGTCTCACTCCAGGCAGAAGCAAAAGCATCAGAAATTTTACCAGGAGGTCATCAAAACACTGGGAGCAAACACACATACACACACATACACACACACACACAGACACAAACACAGACACACACACAGACATACACACACACATACACAGACACACACACAGACATACACACAGAGACACAGACACACACACACACACACACCCAACAGAGGCAATATGGTGAATTGGCCAATTTTTTTTGGGGGGGGGGGACAGGCTCTTCCTGTATAGCTCTTGCCTGTCTGGAAGTTGCTATGTAGATCACACTGGCCTTGAATTCACAGAGCTCTACCTGCCTCTTTTTCCCTAGTGCTGGGATTAAAAGTTTACAATTGTATTCTATATGTCACTAATAGTCACTTAAAGCTGTAATTTAAAATAAGGGCCAGAGCCGAGCATGGTGGTGCATGCCTTTAATCCCAGCGCTTGGGAAGCAGAGGCAGGTGGATTTCTATGAGTTTGAGGCTAGCCTGGTCTAGTCTAAGACAGACAGGACTACAGGAGAAAAAACAAACAAACAAACAAACAAAACACAAAAACAAAATACAGATCCAGCCTTGGGGATATAAGTGAGTAGGTAAGAGTGTTAGATATAAAAACAGGAAGACATGAGTTCAAATCCCCAATAGCCATGTAAAAATCAGGGTGTGGTCCATGTGCATATTTGTAGCCCTAACATTGTTAAAGGTAAAGACAGGAGGATCACTGGGGCTTGCTGGACAACAGCCTAGCCCTAAGTATAATAAGAAACCCTATCTCAAATGAATAAGGCAAGCTGGGTGTACTAGCATACACCTTAATCCCAACACTCAGGAGGCAGAGGTAGGCACATCTCTGTGAGTTGAAGACCAGCCTGATCTACACAGAGTTCTAGGATAGTAGGGACTACCTAATGGGATTCTGTCTCAAAATAAAACAAAGCAGAGCAATACACATCCGACGCCCCCTCTGGACCCTAGGCACCTTATCACACATGTGATCACATACACACACACACAACTCAAAGACCAGGGCTAGGTATAGCGGTGCACATCTGTAAATTCAGCACTCTAGAAGTGGAAGGTTCAAGGTAGAAACTGAAGGTGGGGCTGGTGAGAGGGGTCAGCAGGTGATGGTGCTTGCTATACAAGCCTGTGAATTCAATTTTAATGCACAAATCCCACTAACTATGAGAGAGAGAACCAGTTCCTGGAAGCTCGTCTGACTTCAACAAGCACACTATTGCAGGAATGTGGTGATGCTTGTTCAGGTCTGTCTCTCTCCCTCTCTTTATCATACACACACACACACACACACACACACACACACACACACACACACACACACACAGTGAAAATAAGTAGAACCCCTAGGGATCAGTCTTTTAAGGTAAAATCATAAAACATTAAAAACTGTTTCTACCATAAAATTTTGGAAGCAGTGTATATGCTCATACATAGGAAAGTACTCCATAAACTGTGGCACCTCCATATAATAAAGTCCCATGTGTCCATTCGTCTGTCTGTCTGTCCATCTGTCTGCCTGTCTGTCTGTCCATCTATCTATGTATTTCTGAGACAAGATGTTATATAGCCTAGGCTGGCTTCGTGCTTGTACAGAGCTGAGTGTGACCTTGAGTCCCTGAACCCCAGCTTCCTCTCCTTCTCATGTGCCAGGGTCACAGATGGGCTCAGCCTGGTTTTATGCAGTGCTGGGAATCAAACCCAGGACTCTGCATGTGAAGCAAAACCCACGCTACCAGTATTCCCAATGGCAGCTTCTCTCCTCTCCCCTCCCCTCCTACTGCACCCCTCCTCCCCTTTTTCTCAGAAGAGGGGAGGCCTCCCGTGGATACCAACCAGCCTTGGCATATCAAGTTGTAGTAAGACTAAGGACATTTTAGTCTTACTTACTATTTCTCCTTAATAAAAAAACACATGTGTTTATTTATTTTGTGTGTATGTGCACATGACTGCCATGTACATGGAAGTCAGATGCTCAGGCTTCATGGCAAGTGCCTTTACCCCTGCGCTAGTCTGTCTGCTCAGTGTCTTAAATAATGGGGGGGGTGGACCTGGAAACAAATGAACAGATGGAAAAAACTCTTTCCAGGGAGTATGAACGGACACAGGTGAACTTACTCTTATTTCTTGGTGGTTCTTGCAGGGCAAGCCTTATACATGCTAAGTATACTACCACGGAGTTAAATCTCTAGCCATTAGCTTTAGGAATTTTTTTCCCATGTGCAACTTAAGGACCTAGAAAAATGGCAAACAATCTGCTCCTGCCCTGTCAGTTTGGCTTCTTTGTACTGACACCCTCAGCTGGCATCATGGACCATGAAGAAGCAAGAGGAAAACACACAGGAGGGAAAATCCTGGGATTCTTTTTCTAGAGATGTAAAACACAAATAAAAAGCCTCTGTGGACTGTGGGAAAAAAAAGATTTGCCGAGTCTGTCTATGGCCATACCATCCTCAGTGTGCCCAGTCTCCTCTGATCTGGGGAGATTTACTAATTCCCCAAATCACTATAGTTCTTTTTCTTTTAAAAAAACATATGTATATGTTTGCATGTTCACACATGTGAGGGTGAGTGTACACATGTATGTACACGTGGAGACCAAAGAACCACCCTTGGTGTCATCCTTAGGAATGCCATACACTCCCTTTGAGGTTGGGTCTTGCTGGCCACTTCTGCCACTGCCTTCCCCAGTGCTGGCATTACAAGTGTGGTACCACACCGGCAATTTTTTTTTTTTTTTTTGAGACATGGTTTCTCTGTGTAGCCTTGGCTGTCCTGGTCCTGTAGACCAGGTTGGTCTTGAACTCACAGCGACTTGCCTGCCTCTGCCTCCCGAGTGCTGGGATTAAAGGCGTGCACCACCATGCCCGGCTAACACCAGCATTTTTATGCGGGTTCTGTGCATTGAACTCAGCTCCTCGTGCTTTCTTTATAGACTGAGCCATTCCCCAACCCGCTATGGTTCCTTTTTGATGACCTCAAGTTCCTAAAGATAATTTTCTATGTAAAAGCATCATATTTTAGCTTTACATTTAAATGCAAGCTTATTTCTAGTTGACTTTTGTGTACAGTAGATGAATGCAGACTCTCCCCCATGCAGTTGACACAGTTGTTCCGGGAACATCTGTTCAGAAGAATTAACAGCTTTGGCCCCTTTGCTGAAAGTCAGTTGGTTATAGACAAATGAGTCTATTTCTGTATCTTCTTCTGTTCCATCATCCACTTGTTTATCTTCCGGTCTCTGTACTATGCAGTTCTGACTATTGTAACTTCACGGAAAGTTCTCAAGTCAGGTGGTATGAACCGTCCAGCTTTTATGTCAGGGCCTCAAATAGTTGAGGCTGGCCTTCAGCTTGCAATATAGACAAGGCTATTCTTTAATTGTTCCTCCTTCCTCCACTTCCCAAGTGCTGCTTACAGTTGTGGCTTACCAGGCTTGGTGCTTTTTTAAAATTTTTAAAATTTTTTTTATTTTTTGGTTTTTCGGACAGGGTTTTCCTGTGTATCCCTGGCTGCTCTGGACTCACTTTGTAGATGCTTGTATTTTTATTTCATGTCTAGTCCAGGTCCTTTGTAACTCTTCATGAATTTTAGGTCCAAATGGAAGTTATTCACAGAGGAGGATTTGCTTGTTTGTTTATAGACAGGGTCTCTCTATGTAGCTCAGGGTGTCCTGGGCTCTGTAGACCAGGCTGGCCTCAAACTCACAGTGATCTTCCTGCCTGCCTCTGCTTCCTTGAGTGCTGGGATCAAAGGTGTGCACCACTACACTTGGATCTAATTTATATTTTTTATGTTGCTGTAATATTTAAAATATTTCCTTCCCTCCTCTCCTCTCCTGCCCTCTCCTCTCCTGTCCTCTCCTCTCCTCTTTTCTCCTATGCTTTCTCTTACTCCCTTCCTTCAATCCTTCCTTCCTTTTTTTTTTTTTTTTTTTTTGAGACAGTGTTTCTCTGTGTAGTCCTGGATGTCCTGAAACTCACTATGTGGACCAGGCTGACCTTGAACCCGTAGAGATTCACTGCCTGTGTCCAAAGAGTGCTGGGACTAAAGGCGTGTGCCACTATGCCCTGCTTTGGGACAGGTTTCTCTCATTGTCAGAGAGCTTTAAATTTTGTATTTCTGTAAAGATGTAGAGCTATTCAGAGATCTGTTTCTTTTTATGCTCATATGTGTTTTAAAAAGACTCCATATTTTCTTCTCTTCTCCGGTAAACATTTACTTTTAATTATATATATGTATCTATATTTGCCTGTGGGTGAGCAGTGCACATGACTGCAGGTGTCTTCAGAGGCCACAGGCTGCTTGGATCCCCTTGGACCTGAAGTTCCAGACATGACCTGTGAGCTGCCCAGTGTGGCTACTGGAAACTGAACTTCTGGTCTGTAAGGACATCACCATCTCTCAACTGCTGACTAGTCTCTTCAGCCCCACCTTTTGGGCTTTTGAGATAGGATTTCACTATGTTGTTCAGACTGGATTTGAACTTGAATTTTCCTTGCCTCAGTTGCGAAGTGTTTGGAATTACAGATGTGTGCCACCACATCTGCTATGTTTAGCTTATAACATCTGTAGAATCTGCATTGACCGAAATCTGTACTGATGCTTGAACTTTTGTTCTGATAGTGGCAGTTTGTGTTTTATTCCCCCCTTGTTTTTGATTAACATAGCTTATCAATTTGACCTAACAGTTTAAAGGACAACTTGGTTTCATTAGTGTTCTCTATTGTTTGTTCATCTTTATCTCATTCTACTATTTAAATTTTTTTTCTACCACTTATTGCAAGTTTATATAGCTCTTTTTCTTGAACCGCTTAAAGTAAAAGCTTACGTCAGTGCCTCTGTGACCATGTCTCCCCCTTACTTATGTTCATTTCTATTGTTTGTTTTTTAATTGTTAATTAATTTGAGATGAGGTCTGGTATACTCCAGGCTGGCTTTTAACTCACAGTATAGCCAAAGGTGATCTCAAATGCTTGGTGCTCCTTCCAGAGGGCTGAGAGTACAGCTATGTGCCACCTCATGTATCTTATGGAGTGCTGGGGACTGAAAGCAGCCCTTTGCAAGCTAGCTACACAAGTAACCTGCCAGTTGAGCCCCATCTCATAAATTCTGATATTTTCATTTGAAATTTATTTTTATTTTTCACACGAATCCTGGTTATTTTAAAGGACTCGATTTAAATCTTATTCCTTGGCCAGTGGTGGTGACATACACCTGTAATTCTAACACCTGGGAGGCTAAGTTACGAGGGCTGTCAGTTTTAGGCCAGCCTGGGGAATATGGCAAGGCCCCGCCCCCTCCTTCCCTTTTCTTTTATGCCTTAGCTTACCTTCTTCTTCTACTGTATCAATCACACATGTTCTTCATATGGCTGTGGAATAGACTGTCTTCATCTTTGTCTTTCCTTGGACATACATGTTTGTTTTATGTGTATGATTTTTACTGACTCCCTGGAATGAATGGTAGGCTCTTTGGCTTCAAGTACACAAACTCTCAGGCTGGCTTTATAAATTTGTTAGTATTTTGTGTGTAGTGGGTATGAAATGAAAATGTATGTCAAAAGTTATTAATGTGGTGATAAAGTTTGTGCACAATCCAAATGACATATAGTGAGTTAACCATTAGGGCTGGGGATATAGTTCAGTTGGTAGTACTTCTCTAGCATGCACCAGGCCTGGGTTATCTCCACTGCCACACAAACAAGTGTGACGGCTGTAAGCCCAGTACCACACAAACAAGTGTGACAGCTCTAAGCCCAGTACCACACACAGCAGGTGTGATGGCTGTAAGCCCAGTACCACACAAACAAGTGTGACAGCTGTAAGCCCAGTGCCACACACAGCAGGTGTGATGGCTGTAAACCCAGTGCCACACATAGCAGGTGTGACGGCTGAAAGCCCAGTACCACACAAAGAAGTGTGACAGTGGTAAGCCCAGTGCCACACCCAGCGGGTGTGATGGCTGTAAGCCCAGTACCACACAAACAAGTGTGCAAGTGTGACAGCTGTAAGCCCAGTGCCACACAAACAAGTGTGACAGCTGTAAGCCCAGTACCACACACATACAACAGGTGTGACGGCTGTAAGCCCAGTACCACATACAGCAAAGTGTGATGGCTTTAAGCCCAGTACCACAGACAGCGGGTGTGACAGCTGTAAGCCCAGCACAACAGACAGCAGGTGTGATGGCTGTAAGCCCACTACCACATACAGCGGGTGTGACAGCAGGTGTGATGGCTGTAAGCCCAGAACCTGGGAGACTGAGGGAGAAAGACTGGAAGTTGAGGGCCATACTTGGCTAAGAAGTAAGTTAGCTCAACCCGAGTTTCATGGGACTTAGCCTCAAAGGGGGAAAAAGATGCTACTTCATGACACAAAACAGTGACTGTTAATAGCCAAGGGATAGTAAACACTCCAGGTATTCTAAAGAGGGACAGAGGGCAGTAAACTCTTCCAGGGAGACCCCATCCAGAGAAGAAGTGGAATTTGAACAGGTTCTGAAGTAGAGGAAGGATTTAAGTGAAGAAGGGAGGCATGACATTCCCATGGAGAGAAAAGTATACAGAAAGCCTTGGGGTAGCAATGTGCGTCGTTCCTCCTGGAGCTGAGAGGGACAATGTGGGAGAAGCTGGGAGAGGGAGGATGTGGGTGTGCTCAGAAGCTTCCGACTATGAGGCTGAGTGAGGTTTCATTTCTAGTTTGATCAACTTGCCTGCAAATCTCAAGATTTCCTTGTTTTTAAAAGTTGAGTAGTAGTCCAGTGTGTAAATGTACCACGGTTTCTTTTTTTTTTAATTTTTATGTATATTTTATTTATTATAACTTATTTGCATTACATCTCAATTGTTATCCCTTCCCTCATATCCTCTCATTCCCACCCTCCCTCCCTCTTCTGCCTATTCCCTTCCCCTAGACCTCTGATGGGGGGGGGGGAGCCCTCCTACCTCAACTGTCTGCTGACAGCCTATCAGGTCTCACCAGGATAACCTGCATCTCCTTCCTCTGTGTGTCTGGTAGGCTGTCTTGTCAAGGGGCAGTGACCAAATCATAGGCACCAGCGTGCATGTCAGAGGTTCAGCAGCAGTGTCCCATCCCCCATGGAGAATCATCTGAACGGGAGGGGGGGGATCTTGGTTCTCTGCATACATTGTCTTTATCGTCCTTGGCTGGTGGTGCATCAGTTTTTGCAGGACCCCTTGTGTTCAGATCTGTTCAGTTGAGGGTCATCTAGGTTGTTTCCAGATTCTGGCTATTACGAATAAGGCTGCTATGAACATAGTTGAGCAGATGTCCTTGAATGGTGGAGCATCTTTTGTGTATATGGCCAGGAGTGGTATAGCTGAGTCCTGTGGTGGCACTATTCCCAATTTTCTGAGAAGGTAGAGTGCTGAGAGTGGTTTGGAAGGATGGGGAGATGGAAGGACTCAAAGAGTGTTCAAGAGCCCCACAGGGAGACGTCAAGGCCAGTGTATCTGGACCCAGGAGGGCTTGCACAAACTGTTGCACCAACCAAGGACAATGCATGCAGTAAACCTAGACCTCTTGCTCAGATCTAGCCAATGGACAACTCATTCTTCATGGCTGTGGGGAGATCAGGGACTGCCTCTGGCATGACTCTGGCTCCCCTATTTGATGACTTGCCTTTGGTGGGGAAGCCTGGTGGTACATAGAGGAAGGGGAAGCAGGCTGTCTGTATGGGACCTGATAAGCTGTGGTCATATGGTGGGGGAGGAGGTCCCCTTCTGTCAGAGATCTAGGGGAGGGGAATAGAGTGGAAGAGGGAGGGAGAGAGGGTGGGAATGGGACGATACTAGGTAAGGGATAGCAATCTGAATAAATTATAATAAATTAAAATAAAAAGGAGAAGTCAAACTTTTTTTTTTTTTTTTTTTTTTTTTTTGGTTTTTCAAGACAGGGTTTCTCTGTTACACAGAGCCCTGGCTGTCCTGGAACTCAGAGATCCACCTGCCTCTGCCTCCAGAGTGCTGGGATTAAAGGTGCACGTCACTGCATGCCCCACAAGCATTCTTCTTCTTTTTTTTTTTTTAATATTTATTTATTTATTATGTATACAGTGCTCTACCTGCATGTACACCTGCAGGTCAGATGAGGTATCAGATCACATTGTAGATGGTTGTGAGCCACCATGTGATTGCTGGGAATTGAACTCAGGACCTCTGGAGGAGCAGTCGGTGCCCTTAACCTTTGAGCCATCTCTCCAGCCCCCGCACCCCCACCCCACCACAAGTATTCTTAATGGGTAGGAATGGAGACTTCTGTCTGCAAAATGACGCTAACAATGAACCTTTGAATTCCTTTCTTCATTTCCCCAGGAGACTTTGCTTCATTGCTCTGTTCTTATGAGTTTGGAAGGGGTTGCAGGAGACCTTGCACCCTACACATTTCTGCTGTTGGCCTGTGATGGGCAGAACATTAAGGGAGATTTTTCTGTGACGGGTTCAGGGGTGGTGACAGTGTTGAATGAAACTTGGGGTGCATTCAGTAGCGCTCAAACAGAGTCCCAGACTCAGAGAACTCAGAAGAGAGAACTGGGTTACCCAGAGAAGACTCCCAGAAAACATGAGCGTTGGGAGACTGGCTTCGGATTTTGCAAAGGATGCTGTAAATACTGTATTAAAGAGGAGGAAGTGACACTGCTAATTAAAAACTGAATATTATTTCTCCCAAACCGAGGCCAGGAGCCATGTATAGCAACGCTGGCCCAGACTCCCATTCCTGACTCCAACAGGTCAATGCCCACTTTCCTTTACCCTGGCTTGCCTCCTTGCTCTTGCCTTGTGGCTCAGGACTGCTTGTCTTTCACAGATATTCTACAGTTCTTCAAGAGGGCTAACTGGCTGTGGAGGAGATGTCAGGGTCTTTGGTGGCAGATTCAAGGTATAGATAGCCCTGGTTAAAATGGGCCTGTAGCCCGAGGCAGTTTCTGCCAAGCTATGTGAAAGTGTCCACAGCAAGAGGCTGGAGTGGGAACCTGCAGTCTCTCGGCCTCATCCCTCATCCTTATGACTCTTATTCCTGTTTTGTCCCTCCCGATGTGACCCTTTAGCTTCGTCATTTGAATTATTCTTCCCAGCTCTTCCTTTCTACTTGTATTTTCTTGGGTCGCACGCCTTTGTAAACGTGATTCAGTGAAGTCCCATCGTTGGGCTTCCTGGCTCTTCCCCTCCATCCTTTCTTCCTGATTATTCCTGCTCTGACGCCATGTTGCTTATTTCACCAGAGCTCGGACATTCTCAGCACCGTTGGCTATGACAGCATCATCCAGCATCTGAACAATGGACGCAAGAACTGCAAGGAGTTTGAAGACTTTTTGAAAGAAAGGTACGATGCTCAGGCCTCTTGGGCCGGGATGCTCCCACCCGCCACCCTGCCCCAGGAGTCAGTTGCTTTTCTCTTTTCATTCTGTTTTAGAAAAGTTGCTTCTTGTTAGTTTGTGGACATGCATGTGCCACACTATATGTGTGGAGTCAGAGGATGACTTTGCAGTTGGTTCTCTGCTGCCTTTATGTGGGTTCTGGGGTTCAGCTTTCGCTTGTTGTTTTGGTTGTGTTGGTCAGCTCTGAAGATCCTCTGCCCCAGAGTGTGAAACGATCCCAAGAAGTGTCTGATTATTATTCTAGAGTTAATATTAGTATGCCTTCTCAGTGAGGAATCCCTCTGCCCATTCAGACATTAATAAAGGAACAACAGAAGCCTTTTAGTGTAGTGTGTGTCCAGCCCTGGCTAATGCCTATTGAGGAGCGGGCCATGAATGTGTAACGTTTAGTGACTTGTATAAACCTTAGGCTATGCATTCCACATAGGCTGCCGTCTTTAGGTTTATTTCAGGTCCCGTCTCTAGGTTACACTTCCAACACTTTAAACAGAGACAGGAAAACCACAACAATTTTTTGGCTTTTCAAGACAGGGTTTTTTTATGTGTGGCCCTGGCTATCGTGGAACTTGCAGCATTATTTTTTTTTCTTTTTTAAAAAATATATTTTATTAATTTATTCATATTACATCTAAATTGTTATGCAGGATTATTTCTTAAGTACAGCAGAGTTGTACTTTTCCAATAGTTGTTACCCAGGTCATCTTGCCCACTTGGAAGTATTATGCTTTTCGGCCTAAGTTCACTGGGGGAATTAATGGCATGCCAGGACTTGCTGGTAGCTGTAACCCCGTGCTCCCTGCTGGAGCTGCCCCGTAAGAGTTGGCGATCAGTCTTTGTAAACAAACACTAGCACCCTAACATCCTAAATGTCACTTACCTCAAACAGGCCAGGTTAGCATACTGCTTATCTTTGGTGTATTTTGGAGGAAGTACTTACTCCCTTAGCTAAATTCTACTTTCAGTGACTCAGTGTCTCCCAAGCAAATCTATTAGCACATTCTTGATGGCATCAGTTCTGTTACTTCAGTTTTCTTCTACATCAGTACCTGTCCTAAAGTTCTTAGGAATCAACTGGAAAAATAGGATCTGTAAACGTGACAGCGGACAGAACACAGCAAACACACAAAATATATTAAGAAAAGTGGTATCAGCAACACTGACGAAACAGATTAAGACACAGCAAAATACAGCGAACAAACAACCAAGACAATAATGGAATTCTCTGGTAGCCTCACGGAAGAGGGAATCCTTGCAGGGCTCTGGCAGCTGAGGGAGACAGGCAGTCTTAGAGGTGGCAGTAAGCAGCCCCAGGTGGTAGGAGGCAGGAGGGGACTTCATTCAGACACAAGAAAACGAGGCGCAGTGGGGGAGGGGCAACAGGACCTTGGAGGCTGTAGGGAGAATGTAGTTGTGTAGCGTCTGGTGTCACTAGGAGTCTCCGCTTATGCTCCGGGTTTCGGTGCCATAATTTCCAGCCCCTCCCCCCATTATTACCACAGGGAGTTCTTGACTTGGGTCTTACATTATCTTCTCATAAGGACAGACACCTTCTATGATGGACTAGGAACGGACCCTGATCCAGGGTGCCCCCATCTCAGCTAATTACATCTGTAGTGACCCTATTCCAAAGAAGAGCACAGTCCGAGACGATGGGGACGAGACTTGGACATGGTTATTTGTTTAAAGGGAGATAGCCCATGCCATGCAAATGGAGCAGGCAGGAGGCTGGGAGCTCCAAAGGAAAGGACACTACTGGGACTAAACACGTCCTCTTCTGCTGGTGGAACCCTTGGTAACTGGCAGGGATGCACATCAAGGGCACCTATCTTTCCAGGTGTCTGTTTCGTCCTCAGTAAAAGGAAGTTGTGTACTCGTGTTCTGTAAAACCTCTGGGCAAAGAGCCTGGATCTCCCCAAGAAATTAATAACTCAATGAAGGTATGATTTGAGAATATGCGATAAAATGAGCAAAATGGGTAATATCAGGTACTTGGACAAAAGGTTTCATTTTGGCTGCCCACTCTGATCTGGGTGCTTCCTCTATCTCCAGGCAGGGGGTCATCAGGCACCTCTTTCAGGCCTGATGGCAAAGGCTGTGTCTGATTATGAGCTGTTGGAGGAGAGTTGGCACACGGATTATTCCTGGTCTGGGGAATTTGGAGAGAGAGGTCAAAGTGAGCAAGGGTAAGATGCTTATCTAGTCAAGTACTGGATTTTCTGGAAAATAGATGAAACCAGAGATCACTGTTACATTTAAGCGAAATAATGCTCACATGGGAAGATAAACATAACACGCTTTTTCTCATGCATGGAAACAAATGGGACCTGAACATAAAAGGACTAATAGTAAAAAATAAATTAGCAGTTAAAAGTAGAGGAACAAAACCCCCTCTTCTGTGTTTTGTACTATTTTCTACATATCATACGGCCCTGTTGTTGTAAACTACAGTATTGATTTATACACCCAAAAGCTCCGTTAGGCAGCTGTTTTGTTTCAGTCATTCTGTGTTCCTAGTACCAAAAAGGACACCTGGCATGTAACAAATGTTCCAAAAATGACAACTTAGAGGCTGGAGAGATGGCTCAGAGGTTAAGAGATGGCTCGTAGCTCTTGCAGAGGACCAAGGTTCCATTTCCAGTATCCACATGGCAGCTCACAACCATCCATAACTCCAGTCCCAGATGATCTAGTCCCTGCCTCCTTTTTTTTTCTGAGACAGGGTTTCTCTGTGTAGACTTGGCTGTCCTGGACTCACTTTGTAGACCAGGCTGGCCTCGAACTCACAGGATCCACCTGCCCCTGCTGAGCTTAAAGGCGTGCACCACCACTCCCAGCCTTTTTTGGTCTTTATGTGCTCTGCACACACACAGTACACAGATACACATGCAGGCAAAACACACACACATAGCTAAGTCTTAAAAAAAAAAAAAAAAAAACCAGGCAAATTGAAGAACAGGTAAGAGGAAATACCGGGGTGGCTGGTGAGTGGTGATCTAGGGAAAGGTCTTCCAGTCAAACGGGGAATTTCTGCAAAGGCCTCCTGGTTCCTGCCTTGGCTATGGCTCCCCCCACACGCACCACTTCTTCTTTGCTTGGGATCTTCCTCTGTGTGTCAATGGTGGTTCTGTGGTTCCAGAGCATGACGCTGGAGTTTCACTTCAGTAAAGCTCCCTCTTTCCTCCAGAGAGCAAACCACTGTGCTTGCTGGGGGTGAGGATTCCACCCACTGCCACGCTTTAATGCTGGTGTGCCTCTTCATGGGAACTGGGGTGGGGATGGGGGTGGGTGGGTAACGTGTCTCTAGAGCTCTTCAGGAGTGTGTAGGGAGGAAGACAGAGGGCGAGAGGCTGGGATGCCCCACTGCATTCTCAAGGCAGTACCTTCAAAGCGCTCGCTACTTTTAACACCAAAGTAAACTAGGGAACTCCCCAGAGTAGAAGATGAAGTCCTGGTTTAAGGAGCTCTCCCACTTTTAGAGAGAGGAAGCAGCAGATGATAAGAGTCGTGGCTTGCTGGGCGGTTAGTGGCGCACACCTTTAATCCCAGCATTTAGGAGGCAGAGGCAGGTGGATCTCTGTGAGTTTGAGGCCAGCCTGGTCTACAAAGCGAATCCAGGACAGCCGAGGCTACACAAGAGAAACCCTGTCTTGAAACACCCTCCCCCCCACCCCCAAAAAACAAACAAACAAAACAAAAAACTTCAGAGAGGCTTGGGAGATCTGCTCCAGAACTTTCAGCATAAGCCTTTTTTTGGGGTGGGGGGAGGCGGTGAGTTTCGGGACAGGGTTTCTCTGTGGTGTAGCCCTGGCTGTACTGGACTAGCTTTGTAGACCAGGCTGACCTCCAACTCACAGCAACCCACCTGCCTCTGCCTCCCGAGTGCACCACCACATCTAGCTAGTAGTAAGCACTTTAAAGTGCAGAGAAACAGACCAGATAAGGGATGCAGAGCAAGGCTGACAAAGAAAGGGAGAGTGTGTGGGGGGTCTCTTATCAGCACTAGGCTCTGCTGAATCTGGTGATGGTGGCTGAGACCTCTTAGGTCTTGCTGTTAGGAAACTCAGAGAAAGTACCATGGGACTATATGCAGAAACTTGGCCAGAATGCTTCTAGAGTGTAGGAAGAAAAAAAAATTTTTTTTTTTTTTTTTTGAGACAGGGTTTCTCTGTGTAGCCTTGGCTGTCCTGGACACTTTGTAGACCAGGCTGGCTTTGAACTCACAGTAATTTGCTTGCCTCTGCCTCCCAAGTGCTGGTATTAAAGGTGTGTGCCACCATGCCTGGCTTGTAGAAAGAAACTTTGATCAGAACTATGCGGTATTAGTGGGATGGAAGCCTGGTTGGAGCAGAGTCTGCAGACTGGACATTGGGAAGGACCACACTGGGGCAGGGCCAGTGCCGACAACTGGACTCCTTAAAGGGCATAGGTATGCCCCAACCTTACAAAGGAATGCCTAGGGGTGTGACAGTCCTGGAGGCCATTTACATTGCATTTCTTTGGTTTCTAGTGTGATCAGGAATTGTTTTATATATCATACATTCTGTTTTTATCATCTAGTTTTAATTAATTTATTTGTTTGGTAGAGGGTTTTTTTGTTTGTTTGTTTTTTCCTTTTTAAAATTAATTTATTCAGATTACATCTCAATTGTCATCCCCTTGCTTGTCTCCTCCTGTTCCTCCCTTCCTCCCTCTTTCACAGTATTCCCCTCCCCTATGTCTGTGACAGAAGGGGACCTCCTCCCTCTTGGTAGAGGTTCTTTTAATTTGTGTGTGTGTGTTTGTGGAATGTGTGCTTGTGTGTATATGTGAGTGGGTTCACTTGCTTCTGCTTGTATGTGTGGAGACCAGCAAAAGCAAACACCATCTGTGGTGGCTTGAATAGGTGTGGTCCCCATACACTCGTGTGTTTGAATGCTTGGCCCATAGGGAGTGACACTATTAGGAGCTGTGGCCTTGTTGGAGGAAGTGTGTTACAGTGGGAGTGGGCTTTGAGGTCTCCTATGCTCCAGCTATGCCCGGTATGACATAGAGTCTCCTCCTGCTGCCTGTGGCTCAAGGTGTAGAACTCTCAGTTCCTTCAGCACCATGTCTGCCTGCAGGCTGCCATGTTTCCCACCATGAGGAGAATGGACTAAACTTCTGAAACTGTAAGCCAGCCCCAGTTGAGTGTTTGCCTTTATAAGAGTCTTGGTTGTCTCTTCATAGCAATAAAACTCAAACTAAAACACCATCTATCATTCATTCATTGATTGATTTGTTCATTTGTTGGTTCGTTTGTTTGTTTGGAGAAAGAGTCTCACTGCGCAGCCTTGGCTGTTGTGACACTTGTTCTGTAGACCATGCTAGCTCTGAATTAACAGAGATTCGCCTGCCTCTGCCTCCCACGGGCTGGGATTAAATGAGGTGCACCACTACTGCTGCTGCTGTTGCTACTGCTGCTGCATGCATGCATGCATGCATGCACAAGCCAGGCACAGTGCTGCATACCTGTTGTCTTAACTTGAGCCAGGAGTTCAGGGCTGGCCTTGACAACATGGAGGTCTTGTCTCAAGTAAATAAGAAGCAAATAAATAAACCTCAAATAATAAAAGTCTCAGCTTGGCAGTGACAGTTACCTGTGGAAGGGATTCCCAGCCTGAGAGCAGTTAGAGACCAAGGCCACCATGTTTTTTCCCCTTATACAGTAGGGCTTTGGTGGGGATTGAGCTCAGTGGAAGCGTGCTTGCCTACCAAACATAGGGTCCTGGGCTCAGTCTCCAGCACACAAAACAAAACGAAAACCATTAAAAGCAGAAGTCTTGTATTTTATATGTATAAACATGATAATATATACACACATACATAACATATACATATATATTATGCTTTTTTAAAGGCTTATTTTCATTTATGGGTATTGCGTCTTATGCCACATATGTGTGGGTCCATGGAGCCAGAATTGAATGTCTGATCCCCTGCAGTTACGGGTGGTTGTGAGCTGCCTAATGTGTGTGTGTTATGAACCAAATCCAGGTCCTCCAGAAGAGCAACAGTGCTATTAACCACGAGCCATCTCTCTGGCCCCTGCTTTTGTTTTTGGAAACAAGGTCTCTTGTAGGTCAGGCTGGCCTCAGACTCATTGTGTAGCTAAGGCTGACCTTGAACTCCCAGTCTTCCCACCTTTACCTCCCAGTTCTGGGGTCACAGGGGTGCATCACCATGCCTGGCTCTGAGTTTCATTTTATTGGTTTATTTTTAGTTTTTTAAAAAAATTATTTTTAATGAACCTTATATATTAGACAATGATATTACACCTGAACTTCTACAGTAAATGAACAGCTGCCCTGCAGGGCAGGGTCTTTTGTGTTTTAGCCGAGAACTCTGCACGGGACCCATGGCCTTCTCTTCTGTCCCCATAGGGCAGCAATTGAGGAGAAGTATGGTAAAGATCTGCTGAGTCTCTCCAGGAAGAAGCCCTGTGGACAGTCCGAGATCAAGTAAGTGCCGGCATCTTTCTGACTTCTAGGCTCCCCACGACTGCCCAGTGGGCACCCCGCCACCGTGTTTCAGCAAGCACAACTGAGTGGCAGTTGCAGTATGTTAGATCAAAAAAGTGATTTTCCTCATTTCCAATTGTGAAAAACATGTGTCCTCTCAGAGATCTTAATGGGACACATGATTGTGGTTCCAAGTCACTTTTTTTTTTCAGTGCAGTCTGAAGAATCCTAAGCTAGAGATTTAGTTTACAGTTGTCTTAAATAGGGCTCTGCTTGCCTGACAGATATGAACACAGACCTTTGCTAAAGAAACACAGTGAAATGGAATAGCTCATAATGCACACACACACACATATGCATGTGCACACACTCAGATACAGAAGCACATGCACACATAGGTACATACACACAGGCACATGCACACATAGGTACATACACACAGGCACATGCACATACAGGCACATACACACACAGGCACATACATGCACAGGCACATGCATGCACAGGCACATACATACAGAGCATACGCACACACATAGAGGTTACTGTGAATACAATTCAATGATGCAATAGCAGAATTAGATATAGATAGATTTTTAGTACTGTAATGAACAGGTGTGTGTGTGTGTGTGTGTGTTTTTGAGACAGGGTTTCTCTGTGTAGCCTTGGCTGTCCTGGACTCACTTTATAGACCAGGCTGGCCTCACACTCACAGAGATCTGCCTGCCTTTGCCTCCCTGAGTGCTGGGATTATAGGTGTGAGCCACCATGCCTGACTGTAATGAACAGATTTTAAAAACCTCAAGTATATGTAGTATATTTATAAAAGAGTGAATTAAAAATCTTAAGTGAGGAAATTTTTACAGATGTCCTAAAAATTTTGAAGAAGATTCAGCTAGGAATGAAATCTTCAGGGGTCTGGAACCAAGCTTATGAAGATGTTAGCCCAGGCAGTTCTGTCAGAGCTGGGGAGGTGCCTCAGGGTTGCGGCACTTGCTACATAAGCTGGAGACCACGGCTCAGCCCCAGGCACCTATGTAAATGCTGGCTGAGCATGGAAGCCTGCCTGCAATTCCAACCTGAGACGCTGGAGACCGGGCAGGCCCAGAGTAAACTGGATACAGAGACTGGTCATATCAGTGAGCTCTGGGTTTGATTGAGAGAGCCTGTCTCAGTGAATAAAGCAGAAGAGTGACAGAGCATGTTTCCCCACATCAGCTTCAACCTTAGGCACTTGCATACATGCCCTCCTCACATGTGGAGACATGCATGTTTATACACACATACAACACACATGGAAATGGGAAAGAGAAAGAGCATTAAGGTTTTAGTTAGGAGAAATAAGTTCAAGAGATTTATTGTACAGTGCTGTGACTGTAGTTATCAGCAATGTATTGTATTCTTTAAAAAGTAGATTGTAAGTGTAGCACTCCAAAGCAGAGGTAAGGATGTGAGGCGATATATATGTTAATTTCCTATTGAGCCATTCCACAATGCATACGGATCTCAAAACATCATGTTACATGGGATAAACATGAACAATTTTTATTTGTCACTTAGAAGATAAAATTTAAAAAAGGCATAAGGTTGGTCTGCAGTTTCTGATCAGTAAGTATATCCTGGGTGTGCTGGCACGTTCCTTTAATCCCAGCACTTGGGAAGCAGAGGCAGCTGGATCTGTGAGTTTGAGGTCAGTTTAGTCTACACAGCGAGTCCTGGGACAGCCAGGGCTATACAATGAGACTCCCAAAAAAGTATATGATGAATTTCTGAAAAAGGAGTCAAGAGTCAGTGTTTGAACTGGGGCGTGGTGGGGCTTGACTGTAGTCCTAGCACTTGGGGAGTGGAGGTAGAAGGCTTGGGTGTTTAGGGCCAGTTTCAGCTGCATAGGAAGCCTGGGCAATGTGAGATGCTGTTTTAACACATGCACACACGCACACACACATGCGCACACACACGTGCACATACACACACACACACACACACACACCTGGTACCTAGAGTGCAAACTAGGATTTGAGCTCTCTCTTTAATTGCTTTGTTTTTCATATTCAAATGGCAACATGTTCTTATGAGAAAGGCATCATGATTGCTATATTACTATTGGGGAAGGTAAAATGCACAGCTTTGGATTTTGCTCCACCCAGAGCAGACAGTGTAGAACTGTCTGTGCCTGGGAGTGAGGAGGCTGGCCTTAAGAAGTTTTAGCCTTTTACTGTTTTCTGTAGCTCAAGGGTGAAAGAGAATCTGGAGCCTCCATGTTAAGATGTAGGCAGAGGGCCTGGAGAGATGGCTCAGGAGGTAAGAGCACTGGCTGCTCTTCCAGAGGTCCTGTGTTCAATTTCCAGCAACCACATGCTGGCTCACAACCATCTGTAATAGGATCTGATGTCCTCTTCTGGTGTACATGAAGACAATGTACTCATATATAAAATAAATAAATTAAAAAAAAAAGACGTAGGCAGAGAGAAGTGTGTGAAAACACTGTAATAAGACTACATAGATGATTTCTAGAATTGAAATTATATATGTACTTGTCTTTCAGTACCTTGAAGAGAGCCCTTGACGTCTTCAAGCAGCGTAAGTTAATATTTAAAGCATTTTTGTTTTATTTTTTATTTTATTGTATTTTTTTATGTGTATAGGTGTTTTGCCTGCATGCATATCTATATACCATGTGTGTGTGCCTGGTGTCCACAGAGGCCATACGATCCCCTTGACCTGGAGTTATGGTAGTTGTCAATCACCTCTTAGGTTCTGGGAGTTGAACACGGGTCCTCTGGAAGAGTACCCAGTAGTCTTAACTGCTGAGCGATCACTCCAACCCCTAGTGTAAAACTGTACTCCCTGGTCCTTGGTAAGCTCTGTGCCTTTCTACTAAGGAGAGTTCTAATTTGAACAGTTACTGGGTAAGAAAAAGTTTAGTACAACAATAAGGCAAGAAATAGCTCTGCAAAGTAGAAATGAGCTACAGACACCTGTCACAGGGAGAGCTGTGGTTAGCACAGGATCATGGCCCCATTGAGTGTCTGACCAGGAAGTTTGGAGTAAGGTTTGGGATTCTGCATGCTCTTAAGTTCCTGGTGGGACTAACACAGTGCAAGAACATTCTGTCCTGCTTTAACTCAGAGACATATTAGGTAAGTGCTTGTCTCTGACCTCATTCAGCCAGACTTACCCATCCCCTTAGTGTTCCTATGCGTCTCTTCCTAGAGACACTTCAGTGTTGATGTTATTTTTATAAAACTGTGTTTGTTTTTCTTAGTTTCTCTCTTAACCCAGTTATCACACAAATAATTGAGATGCTTATATATCTGTGTATAAAACTTAACAACACAATTTTGAGCAGTTTAAGTCTGTTCTTAACCCTCTGTTATCCTCACTCCCATCTTTGCCCTAACCCCCAAGTTACTTGCTTCTTAGTTCTTTCTTTGCTCCAGTTGAATCGTCTTCAACTCTCCTGCACCTCAGCCTGTGGCTGAATCCCCCTGCTGAACCCCCTACTTCCTCCTCTAACTCCTCCTCCCCTGGCTGGCAGGAAGTCCAGCCCTATTCTCCCCCCTGCTCAGTGATTGGCAGTAAGCTGCTTTATTGACATATCAAGGGAACAACTGGGAAGCAGAGTTTATACAACAATTAGACTGGAAATTCTCAGAACAAGGCTTGCAACCAGATATGGGGGGAGGAGGTAATTCAACATTTGAATTACACAATAACCCTATGCTAACACTTCAGGGCTTCAGTCACTAGGCGGCAATGTTGTAAATGCCTTGTCATTTCTTCTGGATATCCAGACGTTTGTTTGTTTGTTTGTCTGTTTTGAGACAGGGTTTCTCTCTGTAGCCTTGGCTATCTTGGATTTGCTTTGTAGACCAGGCTGGCCTTAAATCCACAGATCCTTCCTCTGCCTCCCTGAGTGCTGGGATTACAGGTGTGTTCCACCACGCCTGATGACATTTTTATCTTTTTTTTTTTTTTTTTGGTTTTTCAAGACAGGGTTTCTCTGTGTAGCCTTGGCCATCCTGGACTCGCTTTGTAGACCAGGCTGGCCTCGAACTCACAGCAATCCACCTGCCTCTGCCTCCCGAGTGCTGGGATTAAAGGCATGCACCACCATGCCCGGCCTTATCTTTTGTTTTTTTTAATGCAGAAGAAATTATTATTATTATTATTTTCAGTGTGTGTATGCATGTCTCTAAGAGTGTATGAGTGTGGAGGTGAGCTTTTGGGGCTTGGATCTTACCTGTAGCCTTGTAGAAGCAGGATGTCGCTGGTCTTGCTATACAGTGTCCCTCAGGCTAGCTGGCTGGCAAGCTCCTGGGACATTGTCCTATCACTGCTCCCATCTCTCTGGGAGTCCTAGATCACAGACTGATGGCACCACACCTGGCTTTACTTATGGTTCTAGGAATGTCATTCAGGTCGTCAGACTTGCTCACTTGCTCAGCTGGTGGTTTTACTCAATGACTCCGGCTCTACAGACATTAATCACCACCATCTTCAAAGAACATATTACCTGGCCATTCTTTCCTCCTATTGTAATCTGACATGTGGTCCCTCACTCCCCTAGACCTGCTCTCCTAAAGGGTATGAGCCATCTCTCTCTAGTCCAGAGCGTGTCAGGGTTGAGTCCTCATGGGCTTTTCTTGCCCACTTTGGCATGTTCATTGCTCTTGTCCTTGCTTGGTTGTGATTCTGACTTGGAATTGCACCGGCAGATTTTTATTATTTACAGTAATGTGGTGACAACCGGGAGCTGGGAGGTCTGGGGTGAGACCTGTCACCTTGCTCTTCAAGGACTCCTACGCAGCTCGGTATTCCACAGGCCTTTTTGCTTAGAACCTGCTTCCGGGGCTTTCTGTCCTTCCTCGGGGGATTACCAGGTGAAGGGTGTACACACTGTTTCTGTAGCTAGTTGGGTGTCCTTTCCTAAGAACCCCCACTGTTCATGTCCTCTACTGTCATAACACAGGAGCTTTCTGACCCACCCCATGGGAGGGTTTTCTTCCATAGCAACTAAGCGATCTCTTCGGCTGTGGACACTAGCCAGCGTCCTCTAATCCAGTTCAGTTGCCACACTATGAGTCTGGAGGTAGTCAGATCCTCTAGGCTGAAAGCTCAGTTCCCACTATAGATACCTGTCCAAGGCTTGCAGCGTGTTTTACCTGTGCCTAAAGAGCAGGCTCCTACTGTGTCCCTTTGCTTCAATTCATTTACCCCAGTAGCTCCCAGAACTCAGGGAAAGAATTACACTTGCCGGTTTATAATAAAGGATATTGCAAGCCGGGTGTGGTGGCGCACGCCTTTAATCCCAGGAGGCAGAGGCAGGCGATCGCTGTGAGTTTGAGGCCAGCTTGGTCCACAAAGCTAGTCCAGGACAGGCAGGGCTACACAGAGAAATTCTGTCTCGGGGGGTGGGGGGGGGGTGGGGATGGGGGAAGGATATCGCAAAGGGAATGGGTAAAGTGAGAGTATGGAGGGGGAACGTGAGGAGCTTTTATGCCCTTTCTGAGCACACCGGGCCAGAATGGGCCCAGCAGGCTTCAGCCACACCACCATTCTGCTGGCATAAGCATAGCGCTCAGCAATCTCCATTTGCTTGGCTATGAGGAAGCTCCCAAAGCCACGTCTGTTTTGATTTTTATGGAGACGTCACTGGATAGACACACTCGTTAATAGGCTGAGTGGGAAAGCCAATTAGGCTCTTCAGGGTCTTCCTGAAGTGTATCATTTCTACCTATAGGGCATGGGGCGGGGCGCCTCTGGAGGAAGCAGGGTCCTTTGACCTACTACTAGACAATGAAGAATTTCTTTATGGCCCACAAGGCAGAGGCAGATTAGTTTTCACTATCTTCCTTAGGCAAGTGAGCAATGGGATAAAGCATATACATGTAAAGAATATATATGACTCATATATTATTAATATGTATCAATGTGACACACATATATACTATGTATGTCGTATGTTATATATATCTGATATATATGGTAATACACACACATATATACATACATACACACACATACACACACATACACACACATACCATAGCACTACAGATGTAAAAGGTAGGTAAATAAATACTCCTTTCAACGTCTCCATAGACAGTGTCTCCTCTTCTCCTTAGTTCAGTGGTGGATCTGATTCTCAGTGCAGATGCAGTGTCCTTCCATGTTTCATATTTCCATATACACTCTGAAGCCAAAAGTGCTGAAGCGCACAGCTTGACTCGCCTAAGTAATTTACTTTTTTGCTCTTATTTCTTTTCCATCTCTCTCAAAAAAACAGTTTTATTGTTTCTGTTGTGGTAGCTCATACTTGCAATCTTAGCACCCAGGAGGCAGAGGTGGAAGGATCATGAATTCCCAGGGAAGCCTGGGGTATATAATAGCAAGAGGTGATATTGGAGAAACAATCAAGTAACAAGGCAAAACAAAAAGCGCTTGACGTTTGGTATTAAAATAATATAGTAAGTATACTAAATATTAAATATAATTTAATATAGAATTAAATGTAATATAATATTTAGATTTCAAATGAGACGGCTCACTCTACAGAAGACAGTAAACACTGACATTTTTTCCCCTCAATTTAAAAAAGTTCTTGGTGATTATTTCATCAGGCATTTAAATGTATTAAATGTATTTTATTTTTAAATGCAGTTTAATACATGTTATATTAGATATGAGGCCAAAGTGTTGCATGAATTTTTGATAAATGTTTAATCTCATGAGATATCTGAGATACAAAGAACCTAGAATCGTGTAAGAGGATGGAGAATCGAATTTGAAGTTGTGGTGCTCTTAGTAATGCTCTAGCTTTTATTTTTCTTGCTATGATAAAATATTCTGACAAAAGAAATTAGGGAGAAGCCGGGCGTGGTGGCGCACGCCTTTAATCCCAGCGCTTGGGAGGTAGAGGCAGGTGGATCGCTGTGAATTCAAGGCCAGCCTGGTCTACAAAGAGTCTAGGACAGCCAAGGCTACACAGAGAAACCCTGTCTCGAAAAAACCAAAAAAAAAAAAAAAAAAAAAAAAAAAAAAAAAGAAAGAAAGAAAGAAATTAGGGAGAAAGAGTTTATTCAGCTTACAGTTACAGGTTGCAGCATCATGGGATGGAATTCCTTACATCCTTAGCCAAGAGCAAAGTAACCTTTATTACATGCATGCTTGCTTGCTCACTCATTTGCTTGCTTACTTGATTGCTCGCTTACCTGCTTGCTTGCTCCCTCGCTTGCCTTGTGCTAAGCTGAATTTCTCCACTTGCATAAAACCCAGGAGCCCCTGACTGGGGAATGGCTCTGTCCACAGTAGGTTGGTTTGTCCCATGTCAATTAACCGTAGATAACCACCCACAAAAATGCTCACAGACCAACCCAATGTAATCAGCCCCTCAATGAGACTCTCTTCCCATGTGGGTTATGTCAAGCTGACAATAAAAGCCAACACACCAGGACGTATGGTTATTTATTGAATGGGATTCTTGGCTGCATCCCCGCCTCCCCCCCCCCCCCAACCCCTGGCCCTGGGCATACACTGGCTTAGTAACAGTTAGTAGCAAGAGCTTAAGTTAAAGACATAGCTTTGGGCTTGGTGGCCAGGACCATGTTAGGCACAAGAAGGACCTCAATGGGTGTTGGTGACCAAGAAAATTATTATTATTTTTTTTGCTTTCGTTTTTGGAAACAGGGTCTCTCTGTGTAGCCCTGACTGTCCTGGACTTGCTTTGTAGACCAGGCTGGCCTCGAACTCACATCGATCTGCCTGCCTCTGCCTCCTGAGTGCTAGGATTAAAGGCGTGTGGCACCTCACCTGGCTTAAGAAAATTATTCTTAATTTTGCTTATTTCTCCAGATTTGTTTGAGAAGTTGTGTGTGTTTGAGCTTGACATATGTGGACTTTGACTTTATTTATAAATTACTTTTATAGAAGTAGACAACGTGGCCCAGTGTCACATTCAGCTTGCACAGACTCTACGAGAAGAGGCCAGGAAGATGGAAGAATTCAGGGAAAAGCAAAAGCTACAGCGGAAAAAGGTTAGTTTGTGTATGTGTTAAAATATCACATTTTTTGCAGAAAAATCCAAGACACGTCTGTTACTAAATCGCTCAACTTGCTGGACATAGTGGCACACACTTTTAATTCTAGCACTCAGGAGGCAGAGGCAGGCAGATCTCTGTTGAGTTCGAGGCCAGCCTGGTCTATATAGTGAGTTCCAGAACAGCAGGACAGCCAGAGCTGTTTGGTGACTTAGAGGAATCAAGAAATAAGTCCAGGTTTATATTATAACGTTTTCTTTTTAGACCAGAGCAGTCACAACTCTGATTCCTGTACATGCAGGTTGACCCTTTAGCCAATGAGGGCCTTTCAAGGACTCATGTCTTGCCTGTAATCCTAGAACTCGGGAAGCAGAGGCAAGTGGATCTCTGTGAGTTTGAAGCCAGTCTGGTCTACAAAGCGAGTTCCAGGACAGTCAGGGCTACACAGAGAATCCATGTCTTGAAGGGAAAAAAAAAAAAAAAAAAAAAAAAAAGAATGAATGTCTTTCAAGACTGGAAGGCTGTCAGATCTCTATGGACATTTGGGGACCTGTTGTCCTTCCTGGAGGTCCCTGTGGAGTTCTTTCTGCATCCTTGCTTTTGCATAGAGCTGATATTGTTTCTGCAGTCTGTGCCCATCCATTCACAGCCAGTATTAAGGCTGAGTGGACCCTAACCTCCTAAGATGAGCTACTTCTCCTGAAGTTTCAAGTTGGAGATTGGCTTGCTATGAGTGTGTCAGGTTGCCAGCAGAATCCTAAGGACCTCCCCATAGGTCCTGCCTGCCTTTAATTTTACGAGCTGCTTTTTCCTTTGTTTGTTCAACATGGGGTCTCATGAAGTCTCAGCTGGCTTCCAATTTACCATATAGCTGAATCTCCTGCCTCCACCTCCCAAGTGCTAGGACAATAGACATGTGCTGCTATGTCCAGCTTAAGAGTGGCTCTTTGCCTGCCACTGCCTCTTATTTCTCGGCCAGTGTTTGTGCAATGTCTGTTACCATAAAGGATGGACAGGTGCAGGCAGTTAAGGAATGCTCTATTAAACCCTTTCACGTGCTCTCTCAAGCTTGTGTATCACACCTGAGGGTGCATCTATCCCAAAGTCTTTTTCCAAGCAGAATTATCATGTGTGCTATATTTGTTAGATAACAGATCCTTTAGCTTGACATTGTCAGGTCTGCCATTTCTTCTCTCTCTCTCTCTCTTTCTTTCTTTTTTTTGAGACAGGATTTCTCTGTGTTAGCCTTGGCTGTCTTTGACTTGCTTTGTAGACCAGGTGGCCTGGAACTCACAGCAATCCTCCTGCCTCTGCCTCCCGAGTGCTGAGATTAAAGGCGTGTGCCACCAAGCCCGGCCCAGGTCTGCCATTTCTTTAAAGAAGTTATAGGTTGTTTTGTTTTCTATTGAGATGGGGATCTCCCTGTGTAGTCTTGGATGCTCTGTAACTCATATATATTCAGGCTGGCCTCTAACTCATAGAGATCCTTTTGTCTCTGCCTTCTGAGTGCTAGGATTAAAGGTGTGCATGCACCGCCACACCTGGATGAAATGACAGCAAAATAACTTGGAGGTTGGAAAGATGGCTCAGCGGTTGAGAGTGTACTGCCCTTATAGGGCCTCTGAGTTCATTTTCTCACACCCATGGTAGATGGCTCAAAAACATCTGTAACTCAGCTCCGGGGTACTCGATCCTCCTGGCCTCAATGGGTACCTGTACTCACATGTACACACTCACACACAGGCAGGAACAGACATACAATCAAAACAACAGAAGCTGGGTGTGGTGGCAGTGCCTTTAGCACCCCAGAGGCAGAGGTAGGCACAGGCTGGTCTGTGAATTCAAAGCTAAGCCTGGTTCCAGGCCAGTGGGAGTTACCTAATGAGGCCTCATCTCAAAAGGACAGAAAGAAAACAAAAGTTAAGGAGGTATCATGTCTGGTGTGGAACTGTTAAAAACATTAAAGAGAAGCATAATGCCTTAGTCAGCTGGGCTCTGCCTATAGGATTCTGCTGAAGAAGGGTTGTCTCCTCACATCCTCAGGTGTCGTAGATTTCCCCAGCTCTTGTGGAGAGACTTGCTAGCTTTGCAAGGCTTCTGGACATCCCCACTAAGGTTGCACGGAGCCCGTGGTTGGGATCAGCAATGGAGCAGCAAATGCTCAATTCAAGTCCCATTCTCAGCAGGAGACACTTTCTTTCTTTCTTTCTTTTTTAAAAAATATTTTATTTAATTTTAATGTGCCTTAGTATGAGAGTGTCAGATCTTGGAGTTACAGACAGTTGTGAGCTGCCATGTGGGTGCTGGGAATTGAACCCCGGTCCTTTGGAAGAGCAGGCAGTGCTCTTAACCACTGAGCCATCTCTCCAGCCCAGGAGACACTTTCAAAGCATTGAAAAGTCCAAGTTTACTGAGAGAATTGTAGTTATGTGTTTCACAATGAAGCCGGGATGAACTTGGGGCAACCTGTTTATTTTTGAAGAACATATTTTTAGGTGGGGTAAAGTGTCAGTGCTAACTTCCCCTTTAAAAAGTGTCACACTGCATGCTCTGGTCTTCCCTTTCTTGGAAACAGAGCCATTTCCACTCATCAAAGGAACTTGTCAGTTTCTTTTCTTTTTTTTCTCTTTGGCTGCTTGTTGAATCCAGGATATGGTTCTGCTAGCCAAGTGTTTGAGCTGTGTCTCCACACCCCATTTACCGACTTATTGTTAAAAGACTTAGAAATTTTTAAGTAGAATGTTTTCTGCCTTTAAAAAAATATACTTTTAAGATTTTAAGAATCTTTAGCTGGGTGTGGTGGCACATACTTTTAATCGCAGCACTAAGGAAAGAAGAGACAGGCAGATCTCTGTGGGTTTGAGACCAGCCTGGTCTACATAGTAAGTTCCAGGACAGCCAGAGCTACATAGTGAGACCCTGTCTCAAAACAAAACAAAACAATAAACAAACAAACCCAGAAATCTTTATCTTACATCTATGAGTGTTTTATTTGCATATGTCTGCATACTGTCAGTGTGTGGGGTGCCCATGCAGTTAGAAGGAGGTATCAGAGATGCTCTTAACCCAGAGCTACAAATGCTATGAGCCACCATGTGGCTGCTGGGAATTGAACCAGATCTTTTGCAAGAGGAAAAAGTGCTCTTAAGCGCAGAATCAGCACTCTAGTCCTGTTTTCTGCTCCTCTCTCTCTCTCTCTCTCTCTCTCTCTCTCTCTCTCTCTCTCTCTCTCCACGTACACACATATGTGTGTGTGTGCTCAATCACATGCATACGATGTTTATGTGTACATGCCATGATGTCTATGTGAAAATCAGGGGACACCTTGCAAGAGCTGGCTCTCTTCTCCCCTGTGTGGGTCCCGGGAATTGAACCCACATTATCAGGCTTGGCATCAAGTGTCTTTATCTACTGAGAACTGGATCTCCCAATTGATTTTTTTTGGTAAACTGGGACATAGGAGACGTGAGCAGGATGGCTGGCTAGCTGTTTTAGCTGCTCACTTCCACAAGTAGTGTTTTCTTGAGCACCAAGATGGGCATGTTTTCCTGCCACTTAGTACAGACATAGCCAGACAGACTGATGCACCATAAAATCTGGATAAAGTATGACAGGTGTTACACAGTGCTGAGGAAAGGCAGGTCCCATCTGAACACTGGGTACAGACGTACAAGCTCATTTGACTTGGTGAGGCCTCCTGGAGGAAACCATCCTCATGCTAAAGCCGGCAGTTAGAGGCTGCTGCTGAGGTAGTGAGAGGCAAGCCTCTCATTCCTGGGGGTAGGCATGGCGAGGAGGTGGTCTTTGGATCTCATTTTCAGTAATCTGCCTCAGAATTACTTGGGCCCTTCTCAAGTCTCTCCATTTTCCATTATTTTCCCTTTCTCCTCTTTCTTCCACCTTCTAGATGAGATAGTTGAGTTTTTGCACCCTCTGTGTCACCAACAGTAAACCACATTCACAGCAGATTTGGTCTGAGCAGTAAAGCCGAGTCCTGGAAGAACGTCTCCTCCAAAAACATCTTCAAGAGAAGTCACATTCACTGAGGTCACCATGAGTGGGTTACCCTGGAAGTCAGCACGGACAGAAGAAAACTTAGGTCAAGGCTATTTAGCAGATAGAGATGGATCTGACATGCCATCACTAACTCTCTGAGCGGGCTTTAGCAATGCTTGTCACCCAGGGACCAGAAATTCCGCCTGTCTGCTTACAGTCAATGGCTGCTTTTAGGATCTTGACAATTGTCAAACACTGGTGTGCCTTGTGAAGGCAGAGAGGGATGATGGGAAGTGAAGAGGTGGTGTAAAACCACTCAGCACCTGAGGAATATTTAAAGTAAATGCTATATAGAACTTGGGGATAAGGAGACTATTATATAGCATAATAATATATATATAATATAATATATATAATACTATATAAATAAAGAGCTATTAGGCTATCAATTATAAAGTAGTAGCAGCCATCAACTCGACAAGCAGCAAGGTATATATTTGGACTAAAAGGGCCATGGCAAAGCCCAGCACTGCTAATTGATCTGCACAAGTAGCCTAGGACAAACCAGCTGTAATTATTAAAGGAGTAAAACTCTTCCTGGCAGAGGAGCCTAGTCAGCTATGTGACCCTCAGCTCCCTGGCAGCTGTGGTCAGGATCTGTCATGTATCTTCCCATGTGGGACTCATGGGACACTGTGTCTGCAGTGTCTTCCTCAGTAGCAGATGAACAGCCACTTCCTGGTATCTCTCTTTCAGAGAAGGCTGGAAGGTCAATCCTGGGTTCTTTGAAGATCCAATAAGGCAGTTTCATGTATCCCACTGTTTTTTTTTTTTTTTTGCTTATTTGAGACAGGGTTTCTCTGTGTAACAGCCTGGCTGTCCTGGACTCTCTCTGTAGACCAGGCTGGCCTTGAACTCAGAGATCAGTTTGTCTCTACCTCCCCAGAGCTGAGATTAAAAGCATGCACCACCACCTCCCAGCTATGTCAGCTTTCTTATTTGCTGACTGTCTTAGTTGCTTTTCTACTGTGGTGAAGACACCGTGAACAAAGGAACTCATTGAAGAAAAGTTTATTATTGCTTACAGCTTTACAAGGTTATATATGACCTCATGGCAGGAAAGATGGCAGCAGGAAGACAAGGATAGTACTGTAGCAGTAGCTGAATGCTTACTGTTGAGACAACAACCACAAGGCCAAGAAAAGGTGCCTGGGAATAGTGTGGGTTCAAAGCCCACTCCCAGTGACACGCCTCCTCCAACAAGGCCACACCTCCTAGTCCTTCCCAAACCGGTCCACCAACTGGCGACCACTCATTCAAACACATGAGCCTATGGGGATCATTCCTATTCAGACCTCTGTACTGATTTTGTTTCTTTGGGCTCACAGCTCATTGCCATCAGGAAAATGGAGATGCAGTGCTTACACAGAAATGATGCTGTGATCATGAGGCTGCCGCACATAGAAATGCTGGATAACTGGGAGCCAGAAAATTGCCTAACAAATTTACAGCCATCCCAAGTACAGTGAAGAAACTGTGCTCAAGTGAACTACACAGTTTATCTTGCTGGGTTTAGATGAGGTGGAGGACTGTAAAGCAGTTTCTGTTGGCAGTGCTACGAACACTTCCTTGGTCCCCCTAGCAACTTGTAAACATTTGTCATTGATGGGCCACAAAGTGGAAGTTGAGTTCCTCATTTTCCTGTGTTGGGATAGCTTCCAAAATAAAGACTCTTTTAAGATACAGATGGTATTTTAACAAAAAATAAAAAAATTCCTTCTTGAAACCAAAGTTCTTTGATTCTGGATTCACTAAAGAAAGCACTCCATGGTGACCAGTGAGTTTCTGGTCTTGTCTTGAGTGCTCAGGATCGGGTGTGTGAGTGCCCAGGTTAAGTGACAAGCAGTGTCAGAGTTCTTGAGCAGGGTTTAGCCTCTGTCTGTATTGTCTTCATTTGTGAAGTGTGAGTAAAAACCATCCCGTTTGGCTTCTGGGTGATGTGAGGATCAAACCAGAATCCATGTTGATGCCTAGCCCTCAAGACAAGCCTCTGTTAGCAGTAACTTAGGTTTTTGTTAACCGTGCTTGCGTTCTCTTTACAGACAGAAACTATAATGGATGCTGCCCACAAACAGAGGAACTCGCAATTCAAGAAAACCATGGACGTGAGTCACACTTGCTGCTGCCGTCTTTGTCATAGTGACATTATCCGAAAGTCTGTGCTGTGCACGAACATGTTCCTACTCAAATGATGTTTTCATTATGTCATTTACCATTGTGGTGCTAAGGAAAACACTTGCGGGTGTGGGGAGGTTTTCTTTCTGGTGAGCTGGTGCAGAAGTCTGTCCTCTGGGCATGGCACGCCTATTGCCTTCTAAGTAAGAGTAGCTCTGGCTACCGGCCAGGACTGGACCCAGTAAAGTTCTCTCCTACTGGAGAGGGAGGGTCACAGGACAGCAAATGAGCCATCACAATCAGGATAAGGGGCCTCAAAAAGCCATGTCTTTAACAAGGGCATATGGGTAGATAACAGTTCTGGGGAGGGGACAGGCTTTTCTTTTGTGGTATAGCTACCAATACATTGTCCATGCCTCCTCACGCCCCTGCACACCCTCCTCTCTCTCTGTGTATCTTGTATTTGAACTTTTTTTCTTTTTCTGTTTTGGTTTTTCAAGACAGGGTTCCTCTGTGTAGCCTTGGCTGTCCTGGACTCGCTTTGTAGACTAGGCCGACCTTGAACCTCACAGCAATCCGCCTGCCTCTGCCTCCCTAGTGCTGGGATTTTTTTTTTTTTTTTTTTTTTTGTTTTTCGAGACAGGGTTTCTCTGTGTAGCCTTGGCTGTCCTGAACTCACTTTGTAGACCAGGCTGGCCTCGAACTCACAGAGATCCACCTGCCTCTGCCTCCCGAGTGCTGGGATTAAAGGCATGCACCACCATGCCCGGCTTATATTTGAACTTTTTATCCCATGATGATCCTGAATCTTGACTGTTCCTCATTTTACTGAATGATCCTTTTGTGTTTTAAGATATCTGGAAATTAGGACAGTCCCCTTTCCTTTAACTTATTTACACTAATTAATTCTCCTTTGACTTATTTAATTTGTTTCCTTTAACTTACCAACAATGCCTGGCAAGCTAGGGCTATGTGGTTATAGATCCCATCCACGCTTTTCATGAGGCTGTTAGTGCCCAGTACAACAAACCCTTCTCTTAGGAGAGTTGTGACTGTGACAGTGTTGAAAGTGTCGCTAGGGAGGTGACACATGCAGTTTGCTCAGTTTCTTGATGGAAACCATGTCAGAGCATTTTGTGGAGTGCAGAAATAGTGCTGGGGAACATGTGATTTTTTTTTTTTAGAAATTTAGGACATGTTTCCTCACAATTAAGCATACTTACTTCTAAAGAAAATATACATCTTTTAATTTTTTCCTGTACCTATACTTAGATGTTTGATTATGTTAGTCAGCTTTCTGTTATGGGAAAACATCAGAGAAAACAACTTAAAAGGAAGAAAGGTCTGCTGTGTTTCCCAGCTCCAGAGGTTTCTGTCTACCACTGCTTGCTCCTGAAGGGAGGTGGAACATCATGGTGCAGTGTGGGTGGTAGAACAGAGTTGCCAGGGAAGCAAGGGTACAGGGGGCGGGGCCAGGACCAGAGCAACCCAGAGGACCCTGGCGCCACCTCCAAGTTTCTACCACCTTCCAACAGCCTATGCAATTAGGATCCCATTAATGGATTACCGAGATGAGGTCAGAGCACAGTGGTCCAATCACTTCCTGCAATGTTATCTCTGAACACTGGTGCGTTTGGGGTTAAGCTTGACCAAAGCAAAGCAAAAAAATTATTGTTAATTTCCTTTTCCTTCCACTAGAAAAATAATTTAGGATAAAAGATTTTTTGTTTGTTTGTTTTGTTTTTCGAGACAAGATTTCTCTTGTAGTCCTAGTTGCCCTGGACTCACTTTGTAGACCAGGCTGGCCTCGAACTCACAGAGATCTGCCTGCCTGTGCCTCCCAAGTGCCGGGATTAAAGATGTGCACCACCATGCCTGGCTAGGAAAAATTTTTTAAAGATTCATTTATTTATTTTATGTATATGAGTGCTCTATCTGCATGTGTACCTGCAGGCCAGAAGAGGGCCTCAGATTCCAGTATAGATGGTTGTTAGCCACCAGGTGGTTGCTGGGAATTGAATTCAGAACCTCTGAAAGAGCAGACAGTTGTTCTTAGCTGCCGAGCCATCTCTCCCGCCCTAACTTAGGAAATGTGAGGGAAAATTTCAAAGTAATTTTGAAAAATTTCCCTCTCACTGCTGTAGTTTGTATTCTTTCTAGGATAAAACACTCTGGTAAAATAACCTGAGGAAAGAAGTTTATTTCATGTCACAGTTCATTAGTTCACCAAATTCCCAGAAGCCGGGGGTGGGGATTTAGCTTAGTGGCAGAGCACTTGCTTAGCAAGCGCAAGGCCCTGGGTTTGGTCCTCAGTTCTGGGGGGGCGGGGTTAAAAAAAAAAAAGAGGTTCCAAAAGCCAGGGGTGGTGGTGCACGTCTTTAATCCCGGCACTTGGGAGGCAGAGGCAGGTGGATCTCTCTGAGTTTGAGGCCAGCCTGGTCTATAAAGAGAGTCCAGGACAGCCAAGGCTACACAGAGAAACCCTGTCTTGAACTCCCCCTCCCGAAAGAAAGAAAGAAAGTAAGTTCCATAGCCAGGCTGTGGTGGTGTACACCTTTGATCTCAGCAGTTGGGAGACTGAGGCAGGCAGATCTCTATAAGTTTGAGGCCAGCCTGATCTTCTGCAGAGTGTGTTCCAGGACAGCCAAGACTATACAGAGAAACCCTGTTTCAAAAAATCAAAATAGAAAGGAAAAAAACAAAAAGGAAAGAAAGTAAAGAAAAAACAAAAATAGTGTCCTGAACTTGGTGACACCATCCTATGACCTCGCCTCTGAGTCTGAATAAAGAAAGGGAGAAAGGAAAAGCCAGTTGAACGCCAGCATTTCCCCTTCTCTACCTCCTGGTCCAAGCCACTGCACCGTGGAGAGTCCCATGTTTTGTGGCCATTGGCTCCTCCACACCTTCCTGCCATGATGGACCGTGAGCTGAAGTACACCCTTCCTCGGACAAGCTTCCTTTGATCCCAGCAATGAGAAAATACCGAATCCGGTCTCTGTCACAGTGGGTGACCTTTGCTCCTTACGTTCACTTGGTTCTCTATCTCTTCTGTTCTTCATGTGCTTTTGTGTGTTTAAACTGTGTTTCAGTTCTGAGATGTCCTTTTGGGATCCTTTTAGCTTCTGTTTCTTTGCCTCGCTTTTCTCTATCTTTGCCGTGCTGTTTTGCTTTGGTGTGTTTTGGCGTGTGGCTGTTTGCTGAATGCTTTTGCAGTCCCCGTCAGGTAATTCTAACGTCCAGCATCCTGATGCTGTGACCTGTTAATTGCTTTCATCCATTCACGTTGATATGTTTTCTAGTTCCTGATTTGGGTGATGTTCAGCTGATCTGGACGTTTAGGGATTTATTTAAAAAGCTTCGGGTTATTTAAATCATGTTGTAGCAGGTCTCCTGGGATAGCACTGCAGCGTGAGGGGGGCAAGAGCCTCACTAGTGCTATCTCGGGGTCGGAGGTCAGCTTCCCCCTCTATCCTCACCAGAAGTTCTGGCTTTTCACTACACTTCCTCTGCTACCACCCCAGGAGCGGAAGGGCCTGATGACTGTCAGGAGGGGTAAAAGTTCAGGTTCCCCACATGGTGCCCACTGGTTAGTCCTGCAAGGAGGGACACTGCAGTTCCTGTCACTGAGGACCCCTCAACAGGGCAACTGGTGTTACATATAGATTGGCAAATAGATAACTGTGAACTTCTGACCCACATGGCTTCTCCCTGTCAGGTGCTAGTTCTTTTTCTTTCAGTAATACTCTTTAAAGGGGAGGGTTTAGCCAGGTGTGGTAGTGCACACCTTTAGTCCTAGCACTTGGGAGGCAGATGGATTGCTGTGAGTTTGAGGCCAACCTTCTCTACAAAGCAAGTCCAGGACAGCCAAAGCTACACAGAGAAACCCTGTCTTGAAAAACCAAAAAAGCCGGTCGTGGTGGCGCATGCCTTTAATCCTAGCACTCGGGAGGCAGAGGCAGGCGGATCGCTGTGAGTTCGAGGCCAGCCTGGTCTACAAAGCGAGTCCAGGACAGCCAAGGCTACACAGAGAAACCCTGTCTCGAAAAACAAAAAAAAAAAAAAAAAAAGAAAGAAAGAAAAGAAAAGAACAAAAAGGTTGTTGGAGCCGGGCATGGTGGCACACGCCTTTAATCCCAGCACTCGGGAGGCAGAGGCAGGCGGATTGCTGTGAGTTCGAGGCCAGCCTGGTCTACAAAGTGAGTCCAGGATGGCCAACGCTACACAGAGAAACCCTGTCTTGAAAAAACAAAAAAGAAAAAAAAAAAGGTTGTTGGGTTTTTTTTTTGGCAATTTTTAAAATCATAAATATGATCAATATCCCATCAATATTATACTAAGAATCTAAAACTTTACTTTCAGGAATCATCCAAAAATCAGAAGGAAAAGGCATGAACTGTTCATTAACTGCAGTATTGAAAGCTGTAATGATTTAGTGACTGACAGTTGGAGAAGGGCTATATATAGTAGGTAACCTTTCAGAATACAGTTAGAGTCATGTCTGGGTGGCACAGGCCTTTAATACCAGCCTTTGGGAGGCAGAGGCAGGTGGAGATCTATGACATCAAGGCCAGCCTGGTCTACATAACTAGTTCCAGGTTAGCAAAGGCTATGTAGTGAGTCCCTCTCTCAAAACAAGAAGAGTAATACCAATTATAGGGGCTGGCTAGATGTCTCAGCAGCTAAGAGCGGTATTGTTCTTGTGGAGGACTTTTGCTAAGTTCCCAGCACCCTATTGGGTGGCTCATGACTGCCTGTAGCTATGGCACCAGGACATCTAATGTACTCTTCTGACCTCCGTGAGCACTGGCTTGAGGGCATTGCATTCAGCTGCATACCACAGCTAAAAACAAAATTAAAACAAAATGATCTATGAAAATGTACAGTTATGAAGAATATGCTACAACAGGGAAAAAACAACATACAATATTAAACAACAAAAGAGAAAAAAATTTAAATAACATTAAAGTTTAAGACACCTTTTAGTAAAAAAAAAAAAAATATATATATATATATATATATATATATATATATATATTCCGTATTTACTTATTTACTGCATGTCTGTGCACACACACGTGGAGATCGGAGGGCAACCAGCAAGGTTAGATTCTCTCTTTCCACCATGTGTGTTTCAGGGATCGAACTCAGGCCATCAAGCACTTACCTGTAACTGGGCATCTTGTGACCTTTATATCCTTCTGTGATAGACATGGTGGGGCGGTGTTTGTGATCATCTACCTTACAGCTGCTCAGCCTTTCTAGTGCAACCTGCACTTTTACAAATCAGTTAAAAGGGCTTGGCCTTAGTTGCAGGCTAACTGAGGCCCAGGTTCAATCCCTAGTACTAAAAAGTCAATGAGAGTCCTTGATATTCAGGGTTGATTGCAAAAATATAGATCTTTGGGGGCTTCCATAGATTACGATTACTTTGGTAACATTACTTAAAGATTTAAAAGATGGTTTTATTATTTGCATAAAATAAGTTGAGATAAACATTATGTAATGGTTTGAAAACAATTACAATAAAAAGTGTGCAATAAATAAAAAGGCAAAAGACATGAAATAGAAAATGTCCCACTTGCCAGGCAAGTGTGGCAGTGCATGCCTTTAACCTCAGCAGAGGCAGGCAGGTCTCTGTGAATTGTAGGCTAGCCTGGTCTACCAAGTGAGTCCAGGAGATCTAGGGCTACACAGAGAAACCCTGTCTCAAAAAACTGAAAACCAAAAGAAAAAAAAAAACCAACATGCTCCCTGTACTTGTTGTTGGTAGGGAAATATAGACTTTCAAATTATTTCTGGGAGGATTAACTGCTGCAGCCATTTTTGAGAAAGTCTGATAAACATACCTTTAAAAATCGATTATTTTAAATGTATTTATTTTCATTTTATTACACACATTAGTGTGTTTTAAAAAGTGGGAAAGGTCCCAGGTAATCACATGTCTATGAATTTTTCCTGTATAAAGAAATTTATATTACTCAAAAGACAGAATGCATTACGTCTAAAGAAAGGCACATTGATAAATGTCCACCATTTTAGCACATAGTATAATACAGTTTGTAGCTGTATTCATATGTAAAATGAACTAAACATGTGCATTGTTTTTACAGCCATTGAATGTATAAAAGGCTGGGTATAGTGGCATAGGCCTTTAATCCTAGCACTCAGGAGACTGAGGCAGGAGGATCTCCATGAGTTTGAGCACAGCCTGGTCTGTATAGTGAATTACAGAGAAGCCAAGGCTCCATAGAGAGACCTGTTTCATAAAACCAACCAACCAACCAACCAACCAACCAATCAACCAACCAAACAACCAACCAACCAAACAACCAAACAACCAACCAACCAAACAACCAAACAACCAACCAATCAACCAACCAACCAACCAAACAACCAACCAACCAACCAACCAACCAACCAACCAATCAACCAATCAACCAACCAACCAATCAACCAACCAACCAACCAACCAACCAACCAACCAACCAACCAATCAACCAACCAACCAACCAACCAACCAACCAACCAACCAACCAACCAACCAACCAACCAACCAACCAACCAATCAACCAACCAACCAACCAACCAACCAACCAACCAACCAATCAACCAACCAACCAACCAACCAACCAACCAATCAACCAACCAACCAACCAACCAACCAACCAACCAACCAACCAAAGAAATCAAAAAACAGTGTGCTGGTACATATATGTAATCCCAGCACTCAGGAGTCTGAGGCAGGAGGATCATGAGTTTGAGTCCAGCCTTGGTTACATAGCAAGTGCAAAGCCAGCCTCAACTACATAGTGAGACTATGTCTCAGAAAACCAAGGGATTTGCTAGGTGGTGGTGGTGCATGCATTTAATCCCAGCACTCAGAGGCAGAGGCAGGAGGATTTCTGAGTTCGAGACCAGTTTGGTTTACAAAGGGAGTCCAGGACAGCCAAGGCTACACAGAGAAACCCTATCTTAACTACACCCCTCAAAAAAAGAAAAAAGAAAAAAAGAAAAAAAGAAAACTAAGGGCTTAGATGGAGTCAGTGGTAGAGTGCTTCCCAAATGTGTAGAGCCCTCGGTTCCATCCTCCACAAAGAAGAGTGGAGCTATAGTGACTGTGCTTGACAGAGAGAAATAGCTCCAAGACTGTGTAAAAAAGAGTCATTCATTACATGGGTCCTTTTTGCATGATTGTCATGTGTTTTTATAATTATGAAAACTAAGAACTTATCATTTTTTACTTTTTTTTTGGTTTTTTTTTGAGACAGGGTTTCTCTGTGTAACAGCCCTGGCTGTCCTAGACTTGCTTTGTAGACCAGGCTGGCCTCGAACTCACAGACGTCCTCCTGCCTGTGCCTCCCGAGTGCTGGGATTAAAGGTGTGCGCCACCACTGCCTGGTTTGAATTTACTATTTCTGTACATAAAATTTTATATGATAACATAACACAACATTACAAAATAACATACAGCATATAGAGAAAGCTTGTGAAGGACTAACCCTCATTCATTAATGGGAACTTAATTATGGGAAACGTAAGGAAGTGTGTGTAACAGTAAGCACAGGCTGTCTCTCCAAAGGCGGAACCATCACCAACTGAATTTCACTGGCTCTGTGGGTTCAGTTTCACATGGAAGTGTGTACTATGCCTTTGAAGATAAGTATATAATGTATGTATAGCATAAGAATTTTTGCCTTGTAGGTGGGGAAACAAAAGCACATAGACAAGGGGAGGCTAGGATTTGAACCTCTGCACTCTGGTTCTAGCGCACGATCCCTGTTCCACATACAGCCACAGAGAAAGAACCAAGAAAAGACCTGTAGCTTTGGCTGGGAGCTTAGTGTTCAGTGACTGAGTCACATCTTCAGCCAAGAAAGGACGTCTTTGTTGTCAGTCAAGTACAACTATCATTTATTTATATGCTAATTGTTTGGTTCATAGCTTTATTAGAGTTTGCGAACTGCATAAGATAGGCTGTTGGCTACTTTAAACTCTGTAGAACAGAAGTCTTTAAAAAAGAAATGTGAGTGCCGGGTGTGGTGGCACACGCCTTTAATCCCAGCACTTGGGAGGCAGGGGCAGGTGGATCGCTGTGAGTTCGAGGCCAGCCTGGTCTACAAAGTAAGTCCAGGATGGCCAAGATAATATAGAGAAGTCCTGTCTTGAAAAACCACAAAAAAAAAAAAAAAAAAAAAAAAAAAAAAAAAAAAAAAAAAGAAAAGAAAAGAAAAGAAAAGAAAAGAAATATGGGGCAGGGTGCGGTGACTCATGCAGAAGGCAGAGGCGGGTGGATCTCTGTGAGTTCAGGGCCAGCCTTTCTATAAAGCGAGTCCAGGACAGTCAGGGCTCTGTTACACAGAGAGATCCTGTCTCAAAAACAAATAAACAAAAGAAACATGACTGTACGAGAGTGAAAGAAATGGTAGCGCTGGTGTGCCCCTCACTGTGCGGGGCAGCGGCTGGGGACTCTAGCATGCCGATGTCTGTTTAGAATGAGAGGGTGTCGATTCCAGTGACCGACCAGGTGATTGCACGTAGACTCTACGATTATGAATGTCACATAAACATCAGGGTACATGTCTTAGAAGTTATATACATGGGGTGAATATGATCATACTTCATATTATCATTTATGAAAATTTCAAGAATAAAGAAAAATGATTAAAACAATCAGTTATATACATTTCAAATCCCATTTCTTAGTCTTTAAAGCTCATGTGCTCTGTGCCAGCGAATGGCAGTTATTACGTCCTTTGTGCAGGGTCCACTCTGTGAGTAGTTTGGAAAAGAGCTAGAACCAGGGAGGCTCCGCAAACAGCAGTGAAAAGGGCACCTTGCCTCTGAGCGCCTGATGTCTGCAGTGACTCCAGCACCAGCCAGAGTTCGGTTGGTGAGCCTGGACACCTGCCTGGAGCTCTGGGTTAGCTGATCTTCAGGCTTTATGCCCCGCTCACCTGTCTCCCTCCTCTGTTTGTGACAAAGGCCAAGAAGAATTATGAGCAGAAATGCCGGGACAAGGACGAGGCGGAGCAGGCGGTTCACCGCAGTGCCAACGTGGCCAACCCGAGGCAGCAGGAAAAGGTACCTAGCGTGGCCTGCATCCCAAACAGCTGGAGCCTCACTCATGTCAGTTTAAAGCCAACTAAGGGCTGGCATGATGGGCATGGCATCATTGTAGTTCTCAGGGGTGTGAGGCAGGAGGGTCATGAGTTCAATGCAAGATGGGCTGCATTGTGAAACCCCATCTTGAAAAATAAAGACGAAGCTAACAGAACAATCTTAAATTATTTTTTAAAAGGTTTGTATCCCAAGTCTCTGGGATCCCAAGTCTCTGTCCTCCTCAGAACCAGAAAAAGTCCTTGTAACGTTCTCAGGTTGGGGAAAGCATCAGAGACACTCACTATTGGGGAACAGTGGCTGGAATAAGAGGCTTGATTTTTTTTTTTCTCTTTAGTGTCTTCAAAACTCAGCTCCTGTATTCTTTGTTGACAGCAGGGCGAGAATCACACGTTTAATAGTGTGGGCTGGAATGATACTATTAATAATAAAGTAAACACTAGTTTTAATAATATGACTGGAGCGATGGTTCAACAATTAAGAGCACTGACTCCTCTTCCAGAGGACCTGAGTTTGATTCCTAGCACCCACATGGCAACTCACAACCATCTATATCTCCAGTTCTAGGGTGTATGACAGCCACTTCTGGCCTCTGCAGACACCAGGCATGAATGTAGCACACAGACATACATGTAAGCAAAACACTCAAACACACACAAAATAATAATAATAAAAAAAAAAAATATATATATATATATATATAAACTGAATATAATATTATCCACAGCTTGAGGACGGGGAAATGTACCTCTAGGAAGACTAGGGTAGCTATTTTCTGATGAGAAGATTAAAGATGAAAGATTTGCTTCTGAGTGGGATGTAAATAGGGCTTGCACCAGACCTTACCTCTCCACTGTTGTTGCTTTTGTTGTTGTTGTTGCTTTTACATGTGTTTGCTCATGGAAGCCTGGGTCAGCTTTCCTAATCTCTTTCTGGTTTTGGTCCTCACAGCTTTTTGTGAAACTGGCTACTTCAAAGACCGCAGTAGAGGATTCAGGTGAGGGCAAGGTGCTCTGATAGATGGGGAGGGCCGGTTGGGGGCGGGGCTGCCGGCATTATTCAGAATTGGTGGTATGGATCCGCATCCAGAGGGAACAGCTTCGATCGATTCAAGCCTGGCTCGTTCCTAACTGTAGCTCCCCGCTCCCCCGTCACAGACAAGTCATACATGCTGCATGTCAACCTGCTGGAGAAGGTCCGAGAAGACTGGCAGAGCGAGCACATCAAGGCGTGCGAGGTAGGCACCTGGGACCGGAAGCGGCTTGGGGCCGGGACACCTTCCTTCTAGAACCCGAGTCTGTCTGCTTTCATTTAGGCACCTCGTCTCTCATTCGGTGGCTGAGCGTGAGGGGGAGTTAGAAATCGAGTATTTAAGCGACGGACGGAAGGGGTTGGAATACTTTCCTCTCATCCTCATCTTTCTGTCTCCTGTCCAGCTCAGTCCAAAGCTTTAGTGTAGTATCTGGTTAGTGCAGGCACGGAGCAGCTGTGTCAGTAAATGCTGGGCTGGGCACTGTAGCTACTCTCGGAGTCTTGTCTGTACTTGCTAGCTTCTAAGGGGGATACACAGGACTCCTTAATTTTCAAGAGAAAACAAAAGACACAACCTGCAAAGTTCCTCAGCTTTCTAACACTGTCCAGCGGGCTTTTCTTTACACGTTTGCTACAGTCTCTCCTCCCCTCGTGGCCACGAGCACACACGCTCCCTCTTTATCTCTTTATCCCTGTCTTTGTCCCCCCTTCCTGGTCCCCCCTTCCCATGTGCATGCGCGTGCGTGTGCGCCTGCGCGCGCGTTTGTGTGTGTGTGTGTGTGTACACGCATGTGAGGAATCAACCTTAGGGCCTCACACTTGCACGTTCTCTGCCGCTGAGATATGTTCTCTGCCCTAGCCATGCTTTTTTGGATGTTGTTTGAAAGCCCTGAGCTTACAGGCTGCTTCTTGACACCTGCTCTCTCCTCTCTCATGGGTACCAGGGATGCTGTTGATGTGTGGTCCAGGGGGACTTTGTGATTTCCTTTTCCTTTCTGTGGTGCTGGTGATCAGGGTTATACATGCCAGGCAAGCCTAATACCCCCAAACCAACTGTGGTGACTTTTTAAAAAGTTTTAAACTTTTTTGTTTTTTGTTTTGTTTGTTTGTTTGTGTTTTGAGACAAGGTTTCTCTGTGTAGCCTTGGCTGTCCTGGACTCTCTTTGTAGACCAGGCTGGCCTCAAACTGACAGAGATCTGCCTGCCTCAGCCTTCCCGAGTGCTGGGATTACAGGTGTGCACCACTGTGCTGATGTGACTTTTAAAATTTTTTAAAAATCTTTTTTATTCATCTTATTTGATTGGCCTTATTTGATGAATCTTTTGTTGTTGTTGTTTTCTGAGACAGGGTTTCTCTGTGTAGCCTTGGTTGTCCTGGACTCACTTTGTAGACTAGGCTGGCCTCAAACTCACATTGATCTGCCTGCCTCTGCCTCTGGAATGCTGGGATTAAAGATGTGCACCACCACGCCTGACTGAATCTTTTTTATTTATATGTACAATTAGATATTATGGGATGCTATGTTCACACTAAGCACTTCTGCTTTCTTTCTTCTTCTTCTTTTTTTTTTTTTTTTTACTATACCCCTCCATGTAGGTTATAACTGTTTAGGTCATAGCCAGTCTAACTAGATGCCCTTCTTTACACATGCATGAGCACACAACTGTTTTTCTGTAGGTGTTTGAGGCTCAGGAATGCGAACGAATCAATTTCTTCCGGAATGCGTTGTGGTTACACATGAATCAGCTGTCACAGCAATGTGTCACAAGTGATGAAGTAAGTTGGGAGCACCCGGGGAATATTGGCTCTGCATGTCCGAATCACCAGAGCGATCCTCTCCCCACTCCCTGCTTCTGCCTGCGGTACAGAGAGATAGTGACTTAAACACTGCTGTCACCTGCGCCACTCCTGGTCCGTTTTACCGCCATGACTCTCTAATTAAGAAACTGTGAGCTAGGCATAGAGGGCAGAAACCCTAATATGGACGTGTGGAAGTCCCCAAAACAGCTCCAGTGTAGCTCATCACTTAGCCCTGAGCCAAGTATTAGCATACTGAGTCATGCCCAGGCTGGTGGCCACTGCGGGATGAGGTCATGCTTCCGTGTCCTCATGCGCTTATCCAGAGTTAACTTGTGCACAGCTGTAGTAGCTGGGTCCCTAGATACCAGACAGCAGACCAGGCTATCACAGCCTTTGCTAGGAAATAGCTCTGCTCATTAATATGGGGCGTTGACTGTAGAAGAATAACCAGAGTCAGGCGCGGTGGCGCACGCCTGTAATCCCAGCACTCAGGGAGGCACAGGCAGGCAGATCTCTGTAAGTTTGAGGCCAACCTGGTCTACAAAGTTAGTCCAGGACAGCCAGGACCACACAGAGAAACTGTGTCTCAAAACAAAACAAAGAATGATAAGATGCCAAGATGAGACTTGATAGCCTATGACCATATAGTGGGGGAGGAGGTCCCCCTCGGTCATAGACCTAGGGGAGGGGAATGGGGTGAAAGCGGGAGGGAGGGAGGAACGGGAGGATACAAGTGATGGGATAACAATTGAGTTGTAATCTGAATAAATTAATAAAATTTTAAAAACTTTTAAAAAAGGAATGATCAGAGATGTCCAGAAAAAACATAGATTCCAATGGAAGAAGTTATCCTCGAGTTAAGTAGTTGTGTTTGCATTTGTGTATGGCATTGGGACTTAGTCATGCAGACTTGGCCTATAGTTTCTTAGTCCCATCAATACTTAAAAAGAAAAGGTAACCAGAGTTTTGGTCTGGCCAGAAAAAAACCATTTCCTTGTATCTTAATTTTTCTTTTTTTTAATTTAAAAAAGGTAATAGCATAAATTCACTAAGAAGGATCCCTTATGAGTCTTGAACTTGGGGGTGTTTTCTGCTTTCAACACAAAAGTTGCAAAAGAGCCAGTTGCTCACGAAAGTTCCTTTTATATAGAGTGGTGCCGTAGCTATCACCAGTAAACTTCTACATAATGCCTTATCTTGTTTTTATCAGATGTATGAACAAGTCCGTAAGAGTTTAGAAATGTGCAGCATTGAGAAGGATATCCAGTACTTTGTGAACCAGCGTAAAACTGGGCAGACTCCACCAGGTGAGCTGGGTCGCACAGTGGGCAGGGCCGATAAGCAACAGTATTGCTCTTTCTTGTCATAAGTCACAGAGGACACTTTCTGTGCTACTCAGCATTTGCTGCTGTAACAAATACCTGATGTAAATTGGCCGACAAGAGAAGGGTTTATCTTGGCCACAGTTTTTGAGGCTTCAGTCCAGTCACTGATGCCATTGCTTTCGAGGCTGTAGCAAGGCAGCACACTATGGTAGAGAGTGGCAGAGCAGACTGTTCATCTTACAGCTAGGATGTGAAAGGGGGAGAGACCAGAGCATGCCTCCACTGACCTTTCCTGGTGTGTTCATACTGGGTTATACAAGGTTTTTCTGGGTAGTCTTGCCTGTCTGGAACTGCCTGTGTAGACCAGACTGGCCTTAAAAACTCAGTTTCTGTTGGGCAGTGGTGGTGCACGCCTTTAATCCCAGCACTTGGGAGGCAGAGGCAGTTTGATTGCTGTGAGTTCAAGGCCAGCCTGGTCTACAAAAGCAAGTCCAGGATAGTCAAGGCTACATAGAGAAACCCTGTCTCAAAAAAACAAAACACAAAACCCAAACTCAAAACAAAACACCTCAGTTTTCTTGCTCCACTTTATTTCTCTTTTTATTATGTTTTTAAAGATTTTTTTAAACGTGTAAATGTTTTTAGTAAACTTTTCTTTTCCTGAGACAGGGTTTTTTGTTTTTTTTGTTTTTGTTTTTTTTTTTGTTTTTATTGCCTTGGCTGTCCTGGACTCATTCTGTAGACCAGGCTGGCCTTGAACTCGAACTCACAGAGATCTGCCTGCCTCTGCTTCCCACGTGCTGGGATCACAGGTATGCGCCACTGTGCTCAGCTTGGGTTATGCTCCTTAAATGGTCTGTCACCTTCCATTAGCTGGAGACAGTCATACACAGGCTCTTGTGGGCCCTTCTAGGTCTCTCTACTTCTTTGTTTCTGAGACGTATACTAGGCTAGCCTTAAACTTGCTGTACAGCTGTACAGCTGAGGATGATGTTGAGTTCTAGATCTTTTTGCCACCACCTCCTAAGTACCGAGGGACGGGCGCATGCACCCAGGCCTGTCTAGCGTAGCACTGGAAAGGGCGTGTGCACCCAGGCCTGTCTAGCGTAGTGCTGGGTGGTGAACCCAGGCCTTTGTGCATGCTGGGCAAGCCCTCTACCACCTGTGCAGCAGCTCCAGCTCTTATCTGTTCCCGATGTCTTATATCTCAACAATTGTAGCACCCATCATGTACGAGAATTTCTACTCTCATCAGCGGAATGCAGCTCCACCAGGAAAGACTCCAGGGCCCAATCTAGCAAGGTAATAAGCCTTTGTGACTAAAAGCATTTTATGTGAAAAAAAAATTTTCATGAGTGTTTATATTATTAATGATCTAAGACATTACGTTTCATTTTTAATTGACAAAATTTGTGTATTTTACCTAGTAAGGAAACTTAGTTGTTGTTGTTGTTATTTTCTGAAACAAGTTTTTCTTTGTGTAGGCACCTGACTGTCCTGAAACTCACTCTGTAGACCAGGCTAGCCTCAAACTCACAAAGATCCCTCTGGCCCCCAAGTATTGGGATTAAAGGCATGGGCCGCCATACCCGGTGGAAACTTAAGTTTTTTGAAATAGCATTTTTAGAACAAATATTATATAGCTTTTATTTGTTGTGGTGTTTGGGGTACTATAGTGTACTTGATACAACATTTTTACTCTTTTATGAATTCTATACCGTCCTATAGCTGGTAGAAAACAAGACTAAGCAAGCTATGCCCCACAAAAAAGTCATATCTGATCTCTTCTCTCCCTGTGTCTCTGTGTCTGAGACTCTGTCTCTGTCTGTCTGTCTGTCTTTCTCTTTTTCTCTCTGTCTCTGTCTCTCTGTTTATTTGAGACAGGGTCTCACTCTGTAGCCCAGGCTAGCCTTAAACTCACAGAGATCTTTCTACCCAAGTACTTGAGTGCTAAGGTTACAGGCATGAGCCATTACACTTAGCTTACATTTTTTAAAATTTATTTTTATTTATGTGTATGTGAGTTTGTCTATGTTGTTGCATGCTGTATATATGTGAATATCCATGGAGGCCACAAGAGGGCATCAGATTCCCTGGAACTGGAGTTATAGGTGGTTGTGTGTTGGCTCTGCTTCTTAACAATTAAACTTTATTATACAACCCGACTAGCTTACACAAGAGGGAAAAAAGGTTAAAGAGAAAAAAGAGTGAACCTTCCGGTATCTGTTCCATGGGACGGGTCCCTAGGTGTCTCTGGTCTGGCCTGTTGGCTGATCTTTTTTCCGATCCAAGTGTGCTCAGACCTGCCTGTTGGTCACATGCAAGGGGCGATCTCCCTCTCCCATTGAGGGTCGATTAGAAACACAATAGTCCAGGTGGAGTCCCCAGGTCTGCTTCCTGAATTCTAGGCCCAGGATGGCTCTACCTAGTCTATCTCAAGGTTAATCTCAGGGAGTATCCGTGGTGTGTCCAAGGGCAAAGCCCGGCAAGACTGCTTTCACCTGTGACAAAGTTTACAGTCCTTCCCACAGTTGTGAGCTTCCCGGTGTGGATTTCCTGGAAGAGTAGCAAGTATTCTTAACCTCTGACCCTTCCCCCCAGCCCTGGCTTATATTTTTAAATGCTTGGAAAAACATCAGAAGGATACCCTTTAATGATGTGAAAATGATATGAAATTCAAATTCATTGGAGCGGGTGGATCATGCTTTTTGTCTGGCTGTTTCCCACTAGACCTGTGTGGAGGTACACCAGAGATGCTGTGGCCCGCAGGTCTAAGCCACTTCTATTGGGCCCATTGCATGGAAAATGTGCTGCTCCTGATGTAAAGGGCTTGGAGGGGGGAAAGAAACTTCTATTTCACCCAAAGCCAATGGTGGGGGTGGGGGGTGGGGAGGATCTCATCTACTTTCCATCTCGTGTTAGGGATAGTGGAGAGTGTTTGGGAGGAAACAGTGTGTACTGCCTATCATAAGGACCGTCCAGAATAGTTAGTATGAATTAGCTGACTTAATTCTCACAGAGAGGTGGGAGCTGTTTCTCACTGTACGCACAAAGATTCCAGCACTCCAGGAGATCAGTCAGTCTTGTTCCACCAACTGAGGTGAAATGCCACCAGCAGCGCCTGGGTAGAGCCCTGCATCCTGGCTGCGCATCCTATGTGCCTGCCCTTTGGGTTGCTTCGAGTCAGAGCTGCAAATCCTTTGCCTCATCTGAGCCTCCTTGACTCTCTAGGCTGGAAGCCAGCTGATTGCAGTATGCTATGTTTGTAGCATGAAGTAGAACGTTATAAAAATAATAAGACTGATCTTCATATCTTACAGGAGAGGACCTCTCCCAGCTCCTAAACGTTTACCAGGTATGCCACCAGGAAGAGCCTCTTGGAATGATTAGTCAGGTGTTCTTAAAGATTGACTGGCTAGATTATGAAACTAAGAACCAGACAAGTCTGACTTGTTGACACTGGGACATGGCTCTGTCATCTAAAGAATTTATGCTTGAGGATATTACAGTCGAATTACCAAAACAAACAAGCAAACAAAAAAAGCCTCAGTGTTTTGAGTATGTTTTGAGTCTGTGTTGGGCCACATTCATAGCTATCTTGGGCTGTATGTGGCCCATTGGTGGCAGGTTGGACATGCCCAATAGGATCCAGTTGCTAAGAGAGTGCACCTATATTTGAATATTTACTACAAGACTTTTCTTTTTGAGACAGGGTCTCACTTTCCAGCCTTTAATTTTAGCACTGCCTCAGAAGCAATTGTTTGCCGGTCACATGATCTCCTTTTTCCTCTGCGTACCTCAGAGAGAGCCACACATAGCAAAGTTTTTTTGTCAGTTGTGTTCCTTGGTTACTTACAACACCTTTGAAGAGGAGCTTTTGGCCTTCTCCTGTCATTTCCAGCCCATAGCGTAGTATTCGATGCATCGCAGGTGCTCACAGACTTACCACTGCAGGCAGAAACTGAGTGACTCTGCTCAGAGGGGAATGAGGCAGGAGTCGGCCTAGGTTGATTTGGCATCTCAGTAAACCTATAATGAGTGTTAAAAACTCTAGGGCAGCAAGATGGTTCAGCGGGTAAAGGTGCTTGCCATCAGGTCTGGCAGCCTGAGTTCAATGCCTAGAACCCGCATGCTGGAAGGAGAGAAACAACTCTCACCGGTGACCTCCCATATGTGTGCTGAGCACTCGAACATAGACACACACAATGAATAAATATTAAAGATTAAAAAAAATAGTGGTTGAAAAAATATATTTAAGTAATATTTGTTATTTTATTTCTTGTTTCCTTATAATTACCACTTAAGAGTGTACGACTTCATTTTTGTACATTTTTTGATGATGACTTTACTGGGGATGCTAATGTTGGACATGAACAAAAAAAGGCAAAGAAGTCCAAATACTGATTTCTAGAATGTTCTCTGATTTGTAGTCATGACTACCAACATAGACTTTGGTGCCCATATTTTGTATTTTGATGTGTTTAGTCGTTATAGAAAGGCAAGTTGCCTGAATCTTGAGGTGGAATGCTTTTGCTTGAAAAGGGTTAAGGCAGTGGTTCTCAACCTTCCTAACGCTTCGACCTTTAATGCAGCTCCTCATGTTGTGATGGACCCCCTCCCAACCATAACATTATTTTTGTTGCTACTTCATAACTGTAATTTTGCTACTGTCATGAATTGTAATGTAACTATCTGATATGTGGCCCCTGAGGGGGTTGCAGTCCACAGGCTGAGAACCACGAGGCTGAAGTCTTATCAAGAAAAATGGTTAGCTTAATTCTGTCCCATGTTCTTCCCTTTGCAGATGACCCTGATTATTCTTTGGTTGAAGACTACAGTTTGCTCTATCAGTAACAGGAGTGGCGGTAAGAGTCTTTAATCTTCCTGTAAGCCCTTGCTCCCTGGGTGGTTTGCATTTCAGATCTCCATTACCAAGAAGCCAGGACCACATCCTGGTGGGGCACAGCATCCCTTCGGGCTCCATTACAACTGGCAGGCTGACTGGAAGCCTGTTGGAATAAGGGCATTTCTCCATCATTTTTTCATTATTTTATAACTTTATTTGCTTAGCCCTTTTTGTAGCTGTCACACACCTCCATTTCAGCATCTTCAGAAGCAAAACACAGGGTCATCAGTCTTTTATTCCTTGAAATCAGTGGAAACTGTGTAAATGGTACCACAGGCACCAAACACAGAAGGGGATCATGGGAGTCATCTGTACCAGGTTGTAATCTCGACAAGAAATCACAAGGATTCCTGGGGGAGAACTCAAAACTCCTAACCAACCGCAGCCACAAAGAGGACCACACGGTGGCTGGTTCTCCAGGCACTCGGCCACTTGGTGCACTTTCCGATTGTGAAAAATACTTCAGAAGCCAAAAAATGAAAGACAAAAGATGAAACTGCTTGTATGTTGTACGTCTTGCCCAGCTGGGCTGAGCCTGGCATGTAATTGTATAGGGATTATATCAGGAAGAAAAAGGGGGAATCTGTTCCCAAGTAAATATTTTCATTCCTGGTTGGTCTTACCTACTCATTTGTTCATCATGAAACAGTCTTACTTCTTTGATAAAAACTCTATTGAAGAGTTGGGCCATTTGCATTTTTGCTCTCAAGTGCTTCTGGGATCAACAGGGAGAGTAAGTGGATGGATGCAGGAAGTCTTGGCAGACCTGGAAAAGTCACTTCTGCGCTTCCTGGTGTTGATGACATTTACTGTCAGTTATTATGAAGCAAAACAGGATTTCTCAGTGCCCTCTGGCAATTTGTTAGTCTAGCGTTCTTCCCACCGAAAAGCACCAGGAGGTTAGCATACCAAACCTTGCTGCAGACCCCCAAACCATTGCCGGCTTATCCCCAATTAGCTACCCAGGACAGGAGCCAAGTTGTCTCAAATAGAATAACTAGGGGGTGTCATTTTCTACTAAATGTATTACCTTAAATTGCTTCATCAATATGTTTAAGATGTAACTTTGCTATAAAAGAGATGGAAAGTGAAGGTATACATTTTTTCATTCTCTAGCTAGGTATAAATGTAATATTATATAAATTGTAGTCTTTACCATGTATCCTGATTTCTTCTTCATAAGGCTGCCTCTTTTTCAGAGCTCTGATTAGAGGCAAGGCAGGGACATGGTAAGTGAATCACTTATCAGGCAGATCTACTCTCTGGACCATAGTGCCAGTGATGGCTGAGGGACAGAGCATTGGCAGCCCCAGGAACTGAATAGTAATATATGTGTGTATAGGTACATATATATTTATATATAATGTACACATTACCTCTTTGTTTCCTGCTCACAGCTGCATAAAGCACATGTGCTACAGGTTTAAGACTAGCATTTGATACAGATCTCTAGTTCCCTAAGTCCAGGAATCTGATGTGTGAATGCAAGATGCTAATGCCTACATATTTAATGAGTAGTCTCTCTCAAACTGTATAATTTTAATGAGTGCACCAGCTCAGTGAACAGGGGCTCGGTATATTCGTGTATGATTGATTGAATTTCAGAGAATTGTACAAGCTCCCACCCTCCCTCCCTCCTGCGGAGTCCAGGAGATGGTGATGGAGCCCTAGAAGCTGGAGTTATGCAGGCGGCTCTGAGCTGCCTGAGATGGTATTGAGAACTGAATTTAGCTTTCTCTCTCTCTCTTTTTTCCAAGACAGGGTTTCTCTGTCTAGTCTTGGCTGTCTTGGACTTGCATTGTAGACCAGGCTGGCCTCTAATCCACAGAGGTCTGTCTACCTCTGCCTCCCCAAATGCTGGGATTAAAGGCATGTACCACCACCACCCAGCTATTATTCCTGTTTTTAATTTTAGCATGCTTAATAAATACAGATTATGATTTTTGAATTAAAAGCATGTGAATCAAAAATATCAGTGCACGTGTTGTTACCAGGAAGAGCTTCGGTGGTGACTGTGGCTCTCTCCTCATTGTTTCCCTTGACTCCTAAACTGGCATGAACAGGCCGTTTGGATGAAATGTCCTTGCTATTTTCTTTCCCCAGCTACTGCTTCTGTGACATGATGAGAGGCCCGAGAGCAGCACAACCCATAACCAAATGGTGTCAATCGTGAAGACTTCGGTGTGAACCCTTGTTGGAAAAAAAAAAATTTTTTTTTTTTTTTATATTTTAAATTTATAGTAGACATTCGACTCAACCGAGCCAAGTAGAATTCTGCAGAGGTCTGTTTTGTTTTTGTTGTTTTTCTTCTCAGAGAGTTTACATACTGCCCCAGAAGGAAGAGTTATTATTTCCTCGCTAGTTACTAAGGTTATGAGTGTTGTTTCCTGTTGGGGAAGTAAGGCCGCTCTGGATTCTGAGTGTTGGCTTGAGCAGGCCTGCAGAGGATGGTGCCACCTTCCTTGGGCTACAGGAAGTAAGAACACAGAAACAGCGGCGCCCTCTGTCAGTGGTGCAATGCTTAAAATTGCCTTTGTTTTTGGCTGGAAGACTTAGAAGCGTCCGACTACACCTGCTCGTTTTACACGTGGGGAAGCAAGACCCAGCGGTGGGAGGTCAGTTTCCTTACAATTCTGACAGCAGTGAGAGACAGAGCCAGACCCAGAGTGCAAGTTTGTTGCACAGTACTGTACTTCTAGCCCTTTGTGAGGCTGCCACGCTGGTGTTCAGGTTAAAGAAGGGACTATCAGGCTGGATCAGGGAGTAAAGGTGCCTGTGCGAACCTGAGGACGTGAGCTCCATCACTGGGACCCACATAAGGGTGTAAGGGGGCAACGCACTGTGGAGTTGGCCTCTGGCCTCCACACATGTGCTATAGCATGCACATAGGTATGATTGACATAACACACACACACACACACACACACACACACACACACACTTTAAAAAGGCATTTGGCCAACGTTTTTTCAGCTAGTAAAATTACTAGGATTTAAATGTCAGAATTATTTTTGTAAAAAATGCTGTGTATTGAATGAGCCACAGCGCAGAGCATATTTAATCTATGAGGCCATGGATGTGAAATATGTACTTATCTGTATTTAGGAAGGTATGATGAGGAGTTGCCAATTAAGTTGTGGCAGCCGATAGATGGCCAACCTCATTTGGTTCTGAGGAAGTAAAGTTGGAAAAAAAAGATTCAAAGAAATGTGTTATTTTAACTATTCTTCAAAAGAATTGAGAGCCTCAAAACCCATCTTCAGTCTCAGGTCTTTACAGAGAATCCTCTGCTGTGCTTTGAGACAGTTAAAGAGGCTTTCTTGCTCCTTTATAAATATATGTTTCTCCCTTTTTCACCCACATACGGCAGGGAGACTATGCTATTTACATGGCATTTACACCCGAGGCAGTGGACACTTTAGTTGTGACAAAGTCCCTGGCCTGGTTCTCATTTGGCTGTACATGTCTGTGTCACTGCAGAGGACAAGCATGTTCCTGTCCTCTGTGCTGTGGCTTTCCCAGGACCAACTGATTAAAATAAGACTGAAAGCCAGCATGGTGGTGACTACCTGCAATCCCAGCATGCTAGAGCCTGAGACAGGAAGGTCGTGAGTTTGAGACCAGCCTGGGTACATGGTCAGAAGCCACCTCAACCCCTGCACCCACAAAAAGGTAGATTATGTCCCCTCTTAATACAAGATGCTCCCGGCCGTGGCAGCTTCTTGGCATGACAGGAAATTTGCATAAGTTGGGCATCCTTTTAAGAAACTCAGGTTTGCAAAGCTCCATTGACTTCCCCAAACTGCACAGCCTCAGGAGACTGTCTGCTGCACACAGGACATTCTGTTTTTAAGTATATTATTTATTGTTAGTCTTCAGTGATTTATGGTTTCTGTCTACCAGCATAACTGATATAAGTGTGTTTCATGATTATAAAATAATATTAATTTTATTGCTTTGTTTCTGCTTGACATGAAGTAAAATAAAAGTTCCTGATGATTTGGCGTTTAATTTGTTTTCTTGTGTTAAACATACATCTCCTTTGAGCTTTACATACTCCCTCCTCTGTGTGCATGGTGTGTGTATCTGGTGTGTGTGTCTGTTCTGTGGTGTGTGTGTGTGTGTGTGTGTGTGTGTGTGTGTGTGTGTGTCCAGTGACTTCAGGGTCCCAGTACTGTGCATGTGTGAATGTCAGAGGACTACCTGGGTGTTGCTCATTGCCTTCTGCCTCATTTGATATGGAGTCCTCTGTTCCTTGCTCCTGTGTATAGCAGCCTGTCTGGTCTTGGAGCTTTGGGGGATTTTCTTTTCCTCGTGTCCCACATTATAGAAGCCCTGGGTTTATAGATGAGCCTTAGGCTCCCCCCTCCCCCAAGACAGGGTTTCTCTGTGTAGCCCTGGCTGTCCTGGACTCACTTTGTAGACCAGGCTGGCTTCGAACTCACAGCGATCTGCCTGCCTCTGCCTCCCAAATGCTGGGATTAACGGCATGTGCCACCACGCCTTGCTGAGCCTTAGGTTTTATGTGAGTTTCAGGGATCTGAACTTGTATGGCAAGTGCTTTACCCACTGAGCTACCTCTCGAGTCCCCAGTCTCTCCCTCTTCTCTCATAGGTCTAAAGCACTGTCATAGCATCTAATTAAAGATACTGTATACCCGCCGTGTTAACACTTCATGAGAGTGGCAGTAAGGGAAGTGTCTAAAAGAGTGATAAAGAAAATCAATTGAGAAACACTAGTCTAAGGCAATGTTAAATGGAATTTCACATGACAGGTCAGGCACTCTGTAAATTGGCCAGACGCTGTAGACTAAAGGGCAAAACCCTTTCTTGGAGTCTATCAGGGAGAAGCCATTGCTATTTCCGGGGTGGGAGAGATTTGGTGGGTTCAGTTCACTGGTTGGTCTTTTGGAGGGATGGTGACACATTTACAGTTCAGCCTCAGCCCAGGTGCTCGGCAGTATCATAGACCACATGGGAGTCTCATTTCTCTAGCCATGACCCTTCTGTTCATGGGTTCAAGGAAGCATTGGAGTGGCCAATGACAGAGTCCAGCGCAGTCCACTGGAGGAGTTACCCCATTCATGCAGTTCTGCATCCCCTGGCTTTAGCGGTGGCAACTCCCTTACAGGCACTAGTAAGAGATACAAATAGTTGCGTGGTTTTTGTTGTTGTTGCTAATTTGCATAAGCCCACCCACTCACTTCTTCCCTAGTTCTCTGCTTCAAAGTTTCTTCCGGGTCCAGTTCACCAGCCCATGCGTCATTCACCCTGGGCTGGGTCTCCCCTCACAGTGTGTTGGCGACCAGCTGGACTGACTGACACAGTGCCTGCTTGGTTCACTCCATCCCTGTTTCAATTACTCTTGAGTATGGAGTGTGTGGCAGCATGCCACACTTCTCTGTCAGCCAGGTTGAAGGGATCTTCTGGGAGACGACAACCATGAGGTGAATAGAGGAAGGCAATGATGTGTTTGCCTCGCGGTGTTGAAATAACAGACCTGCGCCTCGCCCACCACCTGCTGTCTTTGAAACAAATTGAGGCTGACCTTGAACACAGGATCCTCCCACCTCTGCCTCTGGAGTGCTGAGACTTACAGGCAAGTGCCACCACGGTGCACAGGCAGACTGCTCCATTTACATTGCATGGTGGATTGCTCATGTGCTGGCCTGACTGAGGACTCATGGGGCCTGAAGAAAGCTAACGCAGTGTAGAAGTGACATCATTTCTTTTCATATTCATATTTACTCTACGCTTTTTTTTTTTTTTTTTTTTTTTTTTTTTACACAAAATGTATATCTTTGTTGGTTTTTGTTCATCTTCTTAAATGCTGCCACAGCGGCTTTCTGGCTCCTCCAGCATTCGCTGGGTGTGGAGCTTGTGATTTCCCTCAGTGGTGCAAGAGCAGCTGGCAATCCTGCTTACGCTGTCGCCCTTAGCTTTATGCTTGCCCTGCATTCTTCTTTAATGCTAGTGACGTCGTCACACGAGCTCTTTTTACCTGAATTCCTCCCTGACGATACAGGAGAGGCCTCAGGGGTAAGGCTGCAACTCCGACACCATCACTGTTCTCCTCCAGCGAGAGAGAACCTTGGCTTCTGGCTGCATGGGAGCATCAACAGGATTCTGAACACTTGCAAGTACCGTTTCTGGTGTCAGCTGTCTTAGCTTGGAGTCACCTAGAAGGAGATCCTGAGAGAAGAATCTGAGGTCACATAGTGTGGGTAGGAAGTGAGCACATGACCCAGCAGTGGGAGAGGAAGTGAGGTCGGCACAAGAGGGAAACGGGTAAAGAATGTGCTTCTAAGGGCTGGTGAGATGCTTCCGTCCAGAAAGGTGTTTGCCAAGCCAGTCCGAGGACCTGAGTTCGACCCTTGGAACCTGTGGTAGGGGGGGAAACCTGTCCTCTGAGCTCTGTGCACAGATATGTGCCACACAGATACACAGGCAGATACACAGACAGACAGACAGACAGGTGCACAAACCCCTTTGGAAGTGTGATATTAAGATGATGTTGTGGGATCCTGGGCTTTACTTTTCCTGGAGGAAATTGGAAAGCAGCACAAAGCACAGACATGAGCTAGTCTGACCAAAGGATGATAGTGCTGGGCGCTTGTATTAGAAAGTTGGGAGCCTGGCATGGTGGTGCACGCCTTTAATCCCAGCACTCGGGAGGTAGAGGCAGGCGGGATTGCTGTGAGTTTGAGGTCTACAAAGTGAGTCCAGGATAGCCAAGGCTAACATAGAGAGACCTTGTCTCAGGGTGGGAGGTAAAAAAAAAAAAAAAAAAAAAAAAAAGAAAGTTGGAACTTGGAAGTATTATAAGCTAGGTGACTTAAATAAAATAAAAGAGATTTACTGTCACAATTCTAGGGCTTGCCATAAGCAATCAAGGTGTAGACTGGCTCAGTCTGAGGACTATCATGGAAGGGTGTGTTGTGGGCCTTTCTCCTTGAACTGTAGAGGCCATCCTTTCTCTGTTCTCTTCCTACTGTTTTCCTTCTGTGCTTCTTTGTCTCTGTCTCTGTCTCCTCATCCCTCCTCCTTCAAGGACAACAGTTGCACTGAAGATTGATACTTAGGATCTCATTTTCAAGACAGGGTTTCTCTGTGTAGTCTTGGCTGTCCTGGACTCGCTTTGTAGACCAGGCTGCCCTCGAACTCACAGTGATCCACCTACCTCTTCCTCCTGAGTGCTGGGATCAAAGGTGTGTGCCATCATGCGCTAGCGTCTCATTTTTATCTCAGTCACCTCCCTAAAGATCCTACCTCAAAGCAAAGTCTCATTCTGAGGTCCTGGGGGTTTGAACTTCAACATAAGAGTTTGGGGAGGGACACATTTTGGCTTATAGTTGTATTTATATGCCAACTCCTAACGTCATCAGTCAAGGCTTGGTCTTGGTTTGCCTTATTTTCCTGACACACCCAAGCTGCCCTACATGTGGTCAAAATGGGCTCTGAGGCAGAGTTGTTGTTGTGGGGTACTGTACACTTATAAGTGTAAGTGCTAGCTGAGTGTTGTGGTCCATGCTTGTAATCCCAGCATTTGGGAGGTTGAGTCAGAAGGATCAGTAGTTAAAAGTCAGACTGGGCTTCATGAAATCCTGGTTGGGGGGGGGGAGAGAGAGAGAGAGAGAGAGAGAAAGAAGAAGAAGGAGGAGGAGGAGGAGAGAGAGAGAGAGAGAGAGAGAGAGAGAGAGAGAGAGAGAGAGAGAGAGAGAGAGAGAGAGAGAGAGAGAGAGAGAGAGAGAGAGAGAGAGAGCGCAGTGTGGGGCAGGGATAGAGGGAGCCAGGCATGTAGCTCTGTTGGGAGCATGTTTGCCTAGTACACAAGAAGCCCTGGCTTTGATCCCCTCCATCAGCTTGGTGATATACGCCTATCTCAGCATTTGGGTGTGGAGGCAGGGGGATCAGAAGTTCATGGTCTTTCTTTGCTGCATAGTGAGTGTGAGGCCAGCCTAGGGTATATTGAGAGAGAGAGGTGCTTGCTGTGTCTGCCCCACATTTGTTGCTTTGAGGATGTAAACAACTAATTCAATGACCTAACTAGCTTGCTTTTTCAGTGGAGAAGATTGTGAAAAGGGGAATATTAGAAAAAGGATACTTTGTGTGTTTTTCTTCCTATGGAAACAAAAGTCTGTTAATGGAGGAGATCACACACGTGCAAGCCTGATAAATATGTAAACTGGATACTTTTGGTGTACATGCCAATTATCTTGAGATACTGAAAGAATTTTAGCTGCAATTAGTCTGATTGCACATCAGTTTCACTTGGGAGGCAGAGGCAGGCAGATCTCTGAGTTCAAGGCCAGTCTGATTTGCAGAGTGAGTTCCAGAACAGCCAAGGTTACACAGAGAAACCCTGTCTTAAAAAACCAAAAAAGAAAACCAAACAAAACAAAGAAAGAAAGAAAAAGAAGAAGGAGGAGAAGAAGAAGGAGAAGAAGAAGAAGAAGAAGAAGAAGAAGAAGAAGAAGAAGAAGAAGAAGAAGAAGAAGAGAAGGAAAAAGACACCATACAAATTAACTTCTGAAGTCCTTTCCTTCATTCCTACCCTCACTTTTTTGAGACAGGGTTTCTCTGTGTAGCCCTGGCTGTCCTGTAACTTGCTCTGCAGACCAGGCTGTCCTGGAACACAGAGATCTGCCTGTCTCTGTTAGGATTAAAGGCATAGGCCATCATTTCTGGCCCTTTTCCATTTTTCACACTATAATCCTGGATACTTCATTTTAGGGTAGGCTACAGAGTGGATGGTTAGTGTTTACCCCCCTACCCCCCTCAACAAAACACCATTCAGTCCACTCATCAGGTATTCTGTACTATGTGTGGGCTATTACTTTGGAGGGCCTTGGGATAATCCAGAAAAGCCCAAGAGCTGGCCTTCCAGGAGCATTGACAGACCCTACAAATAAACATAAAAGCAAAGTATATGATTTAAGAGAAAGAAAAAGAAATCAAGACCGTGAAAAGGCAGTAAGGCCAACTTCTTCTTTCTTTTTAAAAAACCTGGACGGGTCCAGGGCAGCCAAGGCTACACAGAGAGACCCTGTCTCAAAAAACCAAAAACCAAAACAAAACAAAACAAAAACAAAAACAAAAAAACAACCCCCCCAAAAAACCCCACAAAAACCTAAAAAAAAAAAAACCTGGACGGTCCATTGAAGCAGTATGCGGAATGTACACTGATTAGCTTTCCGGCCTTACATGTTTCAACCATTTTGTCTGTCTTCTTCTGAGCATATATTCCTTTTGTAGCCTGCATTTGTATAGTAACAATAATATGGAGATGCTCGCTGATACCAGGTGCCTCTCACAATTAACCCATTTAATCTTCCCGATACCCAAAATGTCATCTCCTTTTACAAAAGGACTAGAGTGCACTATGGATGGACATCAGGTTTCTTTCTGGAAACGTAATGTAGATTTAGGCTGACTGGAATTTTATCTAGTGATCAAAATCCGATTGCCTAGGCCTTTTCTGGCACTTCATGGTCCAGGTTGAGCACCTCTCTGTAGAGCTGCGGAGGCAGAGGAGAGCTGCGATTGCCACCTAGCGGCTAATGGCGGAAGCGTAGGCCGTGGCCGGAGGCGGGGCGAGAGCTGGGGCGGGGCCTGAGAGAGTGGGCGGGGCCTTCCACCGCGCTAGTTGTCCTGGCTAGTTTGTTCCAAGTCGCAGCCCGTACAGGCTCCAGTTGCCGCCTCCCACGCCCAAGTGGTGGAGGTTCTGTCACATGACAGCCAGGAGGCCGGAACTGGCTGCTTGCGTGAATTGCAGGAGTTTGACAGAAACAGACGGCGACGTCGCCGAGGCGGAGTGTATGGCCGAGGCGGTGAAGCCCCGCCGGGCCAAGGCCAAGGCCAGCCGGACCAAAGGCAAGGTGAGGATGCTGCCGCGCCCACGCGTGGCCTCTGCTCCCCGCGCGTCCCGTGGGGTCCCGTGGGGGCGGGCGGCTGTCAGGGCCACTTGGCCGACCCCCTGCCCTGACCTCGCCGGGCTTTTTCTCTTTTCCTCATTTTCTTGGCTTCCCACACCAAAGCCTGGCTTCATGCGCGGAAGCAGCTTTTTTTCTCCTTAGTCGCACCTTTGACTTCCTATCTTATCCTCTGTGACACGGGGACATTCCCAGCCGCTGGAAGTGCACGGAGAAGGGAAGTCCTTCGCTTGGGAGGTATGGTTTGTGGCTAGCAGTGATGTGTCAGTCCTCTTCGTTTTCAAAATTCATGGCGACAGTGTTATTTCCCGTGAGCCTGGTTGTTTATAGTGTGGCGTGAATACCCATAAATTGGCACAGGGCAGAGCCCGCATAGTAGGGAAGGGTTTGGATTTTCTGGATTGCTGCATGTCCTTAGGGTGGTTTTAAGTTGACTTGTTTTTAGGTGCGTTTTTGGATTTTTCACTTTGCTCTTATATACTTGGTGCGGCTAACAAATTAAATTCTACTCGAAGGTGATGACCAGACCTATCCATAACTCTGTTTTTAGAGACTGGGTTTTTCTGTGGAGCCCTAGCTGTCCTGGGCTTGATTGTAGACCAGGCTGGTCTTGAACGCTCTCGGAGATTCATCGGCTTTTGCCTCCCAAGGGCTGGGATTAAAGGCATGAGCCACCGTGCTCAGCCTATACCTATAACTCTTATCTGTGTTTTAGATAGGGCTTTAACTATGTAGCCCTGCCTGGCCTGGATGGAACTCATCATACACACTAGGTTGGCCTGGAACTCCTAGACACCTGGCTTGCCACCACACCTAGCTCCCAGACCTTGATAACTTTGCCTTATCCAAACCAGAATTTACATAAACTGAAATGGGCTATGAAGGTGGCACTAATGGTATAGGAAGTGTCCTTCCCCAGAATTGGTGATGTTACTGAGACCAAAGCATAACTTGGTGTGTGTGTAGGAACCAGTTTTAACAGTGATTTATAGGAACTTTAATGTAAATGTGAGTGTAACTGAAGTGTGTGGATTCCTTTCTGTAAGGTGGTACGGAATTAGGCACATCAGAGTCAGAATTTTCTTTTTCTTTCTTTTCCCTTCTTCTTCTTTTAAATAGCGACAGGTCTGACCTCACTCTGTGGCCCAGGCAGGACTTGTACCTGCTGCCTCAGTCTACAAATATTACTTTCAACACACCTTTTATCATTTACTTTGGGTTATATGACCATTTAAAAAGCAGAGGAACCTGTGTTCTGTGTACCTCTCAGCTTCAGAGTCTGCTCCATATGCTGTTCCCTCTGCCTTCTGCCCTTCCAGTCTCTATTCCTCCTGCTGCTGCGTGGTTTTGGTGTTCCAGTTTAAGCCATGCCCGCCCAGAGCTTCCCCTTGTGGCCCTGCATTACCCCCTCTGTCAGTTACACTGTGCACCCATTTTATGTCCCATCTTCTCATTCGTAGTAACTTTGCCAGCCACTGCCTTAGACTGGGAACTCGCTGAGAGAAGGTTAGCGCCTGTTCCCAGTGCCTTTCGTAACTCCTGTAGTCACCTGATAAAATTGTTGGATTAAAGAATTAGAGCCAGAGCCGGGCGTGGTGGCGCACGCCTTTAGTCCCAGCACTCGGGAGGCAGAGGCAGGCGGATCACTGTGAGTTCGAGGCCAGCCTGGTCTACAAAGTGAGTCCAGGACGGCCAAGGCTACACAGAGAAACCCTGTCTCGAAAAACCAAAAAAAAAAAAAAAAAAGAATTAGAGCCAGCACTGGAGCACATTTTCAAGTGCTGTCACTCAAGAATTTAGTAGTTTTCTTCTTCAGACTAGTACAGGAAAACAAACAGAAAATGTCCATGACACCAGCAGCAAGACCCTCCCCCTTGCCAGGCTAAGAAAATTGATCAGTTTCAGCGTAAGCAGATGCATCTTGTTCATGCCGGCTGTTGCTTGGCTATGGTCGTGAAGGCCTATCTCACTGAAACTTTACAGTGATATATGTTAGCATCTGCTTGTGGATCCACGAACAGATTCCAAGGCTGAGTTCAGGAAGTGGAGTGTCACGTGCTGTTGTGTTTAGGTTGCTGTGGCTTCTGGCCTACATTCCTGAGTGTTAAGTAGGTGACTCCAGGATGACAGGTTGTGGTTAGGGATCTATTATTTACTGCTGGGTCCTTTAGATGAAGCCCAGATAATGCTTTTATTCTTTTAGTATGATCCTTTGTAAACATGGCCCCTCAACTCCGAGAATCTGGACTTCAACTTCCTGTATCTTAGTAAATTTAGGCTAAGAAGAACAGACTCTTGGACTTGGATTTACTCTGCAGACTTAATAGGTTTTGTAGAAAGACAGAGTGATGACACATGCAATAATTGTGGTGCTCAGCCGACCAACTGGAGGATTGTGAGTTCAAGGCCAGCTGGTCTACAGAAAGGGTTCTAGGTTAGCTTGCTGTTATGTAAGGAGACTCTGTCTCTGTATCAAGTTGTGAATTCTAACAACTAATAAGAATGTCTAGTAACCCATAGGATGGATTAGGGTGTTTCCTGCTTAACCCTTCCCACCAATTTCTTCCTTTGTTTCTTCTAGGTATGCATTGTTGTTGGAATAAAGTTGAACAATGCTGTAAACTATTTTTTTTTTTTTTTTTTTGGTTTTTCGAGACAGGGTCTCTCTGTGTAGCCTTGGCCGTCCTGGACTCACTTTGTAGACCAGGCTGGCCTCGAACTCACAGCGATCCACCTGCCTCTGCCTCCCAAGCGCTGGGATTAAAGGCGTGCGCCACCACGCCCGGCAATGCTATATACTATTATTTAGCCATTTTGTGCCTCCTGAGATCCAGTCATTATAGAAGACATAATGCCTACTTACTGTTTTCCTCAAAATGATTGTAGGCATTTGGGGTATAGGAGAAACCCTCAGGCCTCAATGGTTCTTACAGTCTGGAAAAGACAAACTGAACACCATGCATAGAAATTAAGATTTATGTTGGACAGTGATGGTGGCGCTGTGGAAAAAGAAGATCATGCAAAGAGTTGTGGAACCCTTGTGAGAGGCTTGGGTGGGCTGCAGTTTCAAATAGATGGGTAGTGAAATCCTTATTTAGGAGGATGCTTGTTTTCTTTTCTTTTGTTTGTTTGTTTGCTGAGACAAACTCTCCCTGAAGCTGTGGCTGTACTTACTGAAATTCACTGTGTAGAGCAGGCTGGCCTTGAACTCAGATCTGCCCGCTGAGTGCTGGGGTTAAAGGCGATTGTTCCCCAGCATGCCTGGATAAGGAGACCTGTAAGTGAAGGTGTTACAGACTGAGCAGTTGACGGACCCTAAGGCCACTGCCTGCCCTGTCCCTGAGCTTGCAGTGCAGCAGTGTGGCTAGGGTGCAGTGAGTGAGCAGAAGAAGGATGCGCTCAGAGAGCGGGCCCTCGTGCGGACTTCATACCCTGTGATGTGAGACTCACGTCCAGGCTTGAGCAGAGGAGGGCAGATTCTGATTTACGGTTCAGGGGAAACTGTAAGATATTAATGTGAAAACAGCTCAGATTTCAAAGGGAATAGGAGATGCATTCTGGAGCCCAGTGTAAGTGACTGAGGTCTAGCAACACAGATTTAGTTACCTAAAAGTACTGTGTTCCGGTGTGTTAACAGTTACAGTAAGGTTTTATAATTAATCAAAGAAAGTCATAAATCAAATCATTTTTTAAAAGTACCCATGGGACATTAGGCTGTTGGGTTACAGTAAAGGGGGCAATCTGCTGCAGGTCTCAGATGACACTCCCAGCCTTAGGGTTGGTGGGAGCCAAAGAATGTAATCCCAGCACTCTTGAGGGTAAAGACAGGCGGATATCTGTGAATTCAAGGTCATCCTGGTCTACAAAGTGAGTCCAGGACAGCTGAGGCTACACAGAGAAACCCTGTCTCAAACAAACAAACAAACAAACACAAAAAACAAGCCGGGCGTGGTGACTCATGCCTTTAATCCCAGCACTCGGGAGGCAGAGGCAGGTGGATCTCTGTGAGTTTGAGGCTAGCCTGGTCTACAAAGCGAGACCAGGACAGCCAAGACTACACAGAGAAATCCTGTCTTGAAAAACATAAAAAAAAAAAAAAAAAAGAAAGAAAAAGAAGTTTGGTAGTAGCATGGAGATGCAGTGCAGGGTTGGCTATGTGAATCTAGTTTTCTGGAGATAGCCTGAGGCTGAGGTGAAAACTTGCCACTAATTAACATGTTTGCCAGAGGTAGAGACCTGGAGGATCCAGAGCTGAAGGCCAGACTGGACCACGCAGCCCCTCACAGTGGGCGGAGGATGAAGCGCATTTGCAGGGCATTTGCCCAACATGTGAAAAGCCCTGGTTCGGTCTCCAGCACTGAAACAACAGCAACACAAACAAAGAGTAGACGGATGGAACTCAGCCAGGAGCTGACTTGTTTAATTTTGGGGTTAATATCTTTAGAAGGTAGTAAGAAGGCTGGTAGGATGGCTCAATTGGTAAGGGCATTTGTGTGCAAGCTTAGTGACCCGAGGTCAAATCTGGGAACACAAAGAAAGGAGGTCAGAGAGAGCCATCTCCTGAAAGTTGTCTTCTGACCTCCACACATGTGTTGTGGGTCACGTGGCCCTCCCCCATAGACATACACGTAAGCATTAATAATAGATTAATAAATAAAAAAGATGTGGTCAGGCCCAACTACCCTCCATTACTAAGAGGTTGGGAAGAGGAGGAGCCAATCAGTGAGGTGGGCTGAGCTCCCTTGGCACGGGGAATGTGGAAACTAGAAGCTGAGTGCAGAGTGCAGGAGGGAGGGAGAGACCAAGTCAGCAAATGCTGTGGGTGAGGGAAGCCCGACTGGCAAGTCATAAGAGAAACATGAAAAAGGTAGCAGCCGCAGGACAGTGCTCATAGTAAAATGCCACATACTCTGTGTGTGTGGCTTCTTTGTGTGTGGTGTTCTTTTTTCCCAAAGAGAGCTTTGGGTCTGACACTTGAGCTGCTGTGTCTACCTTTCCCTCCCTCCTCCTCCGGATTTGTTCCACGCTGGGCATTGTGCTACGTGCATGGCGTGGAGTACATGCTTGGCTCATAAACCACATTGGTTTTGAAACAGTCTAATAACAAGCATTGTCTAAAATATAAAAACTGGGCCACTGTGATTCGTGACGTCGTCTCTCATTATCTCTCTTTTAAAAAAAATATTTATTTATTTATTGTATGTGAGTGCTTTATCTGCAGAAGAGGGCATCAAATCACATTATAGATGGTTTTGAGCCACCATTTGATTGCTGGGAATTGAACTCAGGACCCCAGGAAGAACAGGTGGTGCTCTTAACCGCTGAGCCATCTCTCCAGCCCCTCTCATTATCTCTTAAGGAGAGAAAGGAGTTGTAGGTTCACTTAATGGAGCATGCAGAGAACTGTAAGGCAAGAGTAGAAACTGCACACCTGTGTTTCAGAACAAGCATTAGTGCATGATTATTTTATATTGCTTAAAGAAGTATGTGCATGTTAGTGTGCACATGCATACTCAGAAATGGACACCACGGACTTTCGTCTCCAGGAGAGAACTGTGGTGACAGCTTGTGTGTCCTTCTAATTTAGCTTTGCCCTTTTCTGCCTTACCATAACACTCTAGGGCATTTTCCTATGACAGGCCAAGGTTCAGGAGTCAAGACGTTTCCAAGACCAGAAGTGATGTAAAAGTTTTAAGAAAGAATATAAATTGTGAACAGAAACACAGGCAAATTCCCAGGAAGAGGCAGCTGCTCCCCTCAGAGGGAGCAGGGGGCATTAGTATCAGTTAAGAGAAGTTATGTGGGGGCTGGAGAGATGGCTCGGCAGTTAATAGCACTGGCTGCTCTTGCAGAGGACCTGGGTTTGATTCCCAGCCCCACATGGCAGCTCACAGTGTCTGTAACTCCAGCCCCAAGGGAGTAGGCACCCTCGGCAGTACCAGGCATGTACATAGTGCACAGGCAGAACACCCATACACATAAAATAAATATTATTAACATTAAAATAATAAAAAGAAGTGACCTGGCCTGTGCCATGGTTATTTGTGTGGCTTGCCTTGCGGTCCTTGTGTGACACTGTGCTTGATAATACACAAATAGACAATAGGCCAGCTGCCCACTATCTTGTCAGGTGGTACATTTCTTACCCCCGCTTGCTGTCCCTGAGAGTGGTCACTGAGTGATGGCCAGAGGTGGGTAGGTGTAAGGCTCTAACTGTTTGTGTGAGGGCTCATAGACCCAGCAGTGCGGCCTGACTGTTAGGAATGGTGGGGGTTTTGGCCTTTTTGTCTCTAGATAAGTGTGTTCTTCTATATTCATTATTGACGTACATTTCTGTATTGTTTCCAGATTTTTTTTTCTGTTGGATGATTTTTAATTTATATCTTCTGGTTGTGCTGGGGATTGAACCCAAGTCCTTCCTTGAATGTGAGTGCTTTGCCACTGAGATAGAGCCGCAGCCCTGGATGATTTTAAAATTGCTTCTTCATGTACATAAAACTTGGCCTGAGGTAAATAACGAAGGCAAACAGATTCTCTTTAATCTGCTTAGCTCTTTTTATGTATAAGATGTATCTTTTGGGCTGGAGAGTTGGCCCAGTAGTTAGGAGCACTTGCTGCTCTTGCAGAAGACCTGTGTTTGATTCACAGCACCCATGTTGGGAGGCTCACACTCTCTTGTAACTATGGTTCCAGGAATCAGCACTCACCTCTGGCTTCCATGGGCACTGCATGCATGTGGTTGTACATTCAGACAAGACACATACATATACATAAATCAAAAAAGGGAAAATTTATTTTTTATTTTTTATTTTTTTGGTTTTTCGAGACAGGGTTTCTCTGTGTAGCCTTGGCCATCCTGGACTCACTTTGTAGACCAGGCTGGCCTCGAACTCACAGCGATCTGCCTGCCTCTGCCTCCCGAGTGCTGGGATTAAACGCATGCGCCACCATGCCCGGCTCACTAGATGTTTACTTAATTTCTCTTTTTTCAAATGTTTTGTTGACAGAATTTACAAATAAATTCTCTTTTTAAAATTAAGATTGCGTTAAAAAAACTGAAAAAAAAAAAAGACTTGGGGGTTTGGATGGAAGGTCTGCGACACAGTCTCTGCTCTCTGGGTGCTTGCCTGAGTGGGCAGGCAGGACGGAGGTAACCATCTGAGAGGAGCTGGAGCTGGTGTCCCAATATCTCTTTTTAGTAATCATTTCCTTCATTTTCCTATATTGTGAGCCTAGCCGTCAACAGCTGAGCTGCCTCTCTCCAGCCCTCTTAATTTTCTTTTTGAGCTTCAGTTTGAGAAACCTGCTTGTTCCCTCCAGCCTGCAGAATACCACACTTGACTAATCAAGTGTCCTTATTTGTTTTCTTATTGAGATTCATAGAATGTTTTGTTATTTATTGTTTTTGGCAGTTTGATGGATGCCTTTTGTTAGATCTGCATTGTTGGCTGACTTAGATCTATTACCCAACTGTTCCCAGTGTGGACTGAAGAATTTTGGAGATGCTGGGATTAAAGGTGTGTGCCACCACACCTGACTTAAAGGTTAATTTTAAAAGATGATTTACTCATCATGTTTTTTATTTTTCTTTTCTTTTTTGTGGTTTTTTGAGACAGGGTTTCTCTGTGTAGCCTTGACTGTCCTGGACTCACTTTGTAGGCCAGGCTGGCCTCAAACTCAGAGATCCACCTGCCTCTGCCTCCCAAATGTCGGGATTAAAGGCTTGTGCCATCACCTCCGCCCCACCTTACTGATAACATTTTTGTTAGCATTATTGATTGTAGAAAATAATGTGATATTATCAAACATGTGTGCAACATAATTTCATCATCTTTACCCTATATCTATCCAATAGCTAGTTATTTTTTATTTTTTATTTAAGATAGGGTCTAGCCTGGAACTCACAGGAACCCACCCACCTGCCTTCTGAGTATTGGGCTAAAGATGTACTCCACCAGGCCTGGCTCCAAGCTACCTTTTTTGTGCCTACTACTCTTGTTAATTATCCAGTTACATAACCACATCTTTCGTGTCACAGAACATTTATCAGAACCAAGAAATTAACTTGAGTATAATAGTGTTAACTAAAAAATAGAACATATTTGGGTTTCAAGGTTTCTCCCTAAATTAGTTTTCATTTTTTGTTTCCAGATCCAGTCTAGAATCCCAAGTTAGCGCATCTCTAGTTCCCTTCAGCCTCTGGCGGCTGCTCACCCTCCCTTCCCTCTCATTTCCACAACATGACTGTTTTGTAGGTCGTCCTGCAGTGTGAGGTTACGCATTGCTGGGCAGGACAGCACTGAGCCGCTGCCTCTCTGGAGAGCAGGGAGCGTGTGAGGAGGGTTTTACTGGGACACTAACCTTGGTTGTTTGGTTATGGTATTGTTTCCCGGGATTCTCCATTGAAACCCACTATTTTCTCTTTTGTACTTAGGAAATACCTGAGACTATTTTGCTTTTGCTCAGGTTCTCGCTCTGTCACTGTGACATCTGTCATGCCTGTGGCATCTTGTCATTACTGTTGATGTGGTTTAAGTATGTTCCCCAAGGGTTCATATGTTGGAAAGTTGTTTCCCAGTACAGTGATGCTGGAGGAACCGGGACTTTTAAGCTGTGGGCCCGCAGGATATTAGGGGAATGTGTCTGGAAGGAATTCATACAGTTCCTGTAGGACCCTGGTCGTTCTCAGGAGGGTTGTGGTAACAAGAGTGAGCTCAGCCTCTCCTGTCTCATAGCCTTTCCCTGTTTCTGGAGCCTCTGCTGTTGTGATGTCACTCAGCACGAAGTCCTCACAGAGGTAGAGCCACACTTTTGAACTGTGGTCACAGCAAACTTCTTATAAGTACCCAGCACACCATGAAGGTGTAATGGTAATTTTCTGCTTTTCCCATTCCTTGTCACAGTTCTTCTTCATGGAAGGGTTGTCACTTCCTCTTACTCATTGACTTATTTTTATTTTTATTTTATTTTATTAATTTATTCATATTACATCTCAATGGTTATCCCATCCCTTGTATCCTCCCATTCCTCCCTCCCTCCCATTTTCCCCTTACTCCCCTCCCCTATGACTGTGACTGAGGGGGACCTCCTCCCCCTGTATATGCTCATAGGGTATCAGGTCTCTTCTTGGTAGCCTGCTGTCCTTCCTCTGAGTGTCACCAGGTCTCCCCATCCAGGGGACGTGGTCAAATATGAGGCAGCAGAGTTCGTGTGAAAGTCAGACCCCACTCTCCACTCAACTGTGGAGAATGTTCTGTCCATTGGCTAGATCTGGGTAGGGGTTTGAAGTTTACAGCCTGTATTGACCTTGGCTGGTGCCATAGTTTGAGCGGGACGCCTGGGCCCGACTTATTTTTTATTGGTTCAGGTAAGTATTTGTTTTAGACTTGTAGGTACTTCGTTTGCAGGTTATAGCCTAATGTTCTTTTGCTTTGCTTGTTTGTCTGCTTGTTTGGGGGCTTGAATTACTGCGGCCTTCTCTGAGTTTGGAGTGAACATATTACTCAAAATGAAGACTAATGTGGTGGGTCTGTGGCAGTTAAAATTTACTTTATTTTACTTAGCCTCTGGTAGATGATCGATTTAAACATTTTTGCTTCAGTTTTGGATCATAATTTGTTGCTTATTGTGATTTCTTTTTTTTCAAATTACATTAGTAAATGTCCAAGTTTAATGCACTCAGAAATGGGCAATACAAAATATAAGAGTATTTCAGGAAGTGGATTTACATGCCATTTGTTAAATGTGAAAATTGAGATTTTTTTTCTCTTAAAGGAGGAAGGGTTTTATTTTAGTGAAAGAGTTGTGTATTAGAAGTAAGGCATGGTGGCTGTGCTTGTGGCAGGAGTGTGAGGCAGCTGGTGGCATGTGCAGGAGGGATCCGAGACAGACGAGTGCTGGTGCTCCACTTGTTCGGTGTTTAATCAACCAAGGACTTTGAATATGGAATGGCACTGCCCACATCCACAAGTCTTCCCACCTCAGGTAATGCTTCCTGTAAAGTTCTTCCCACAAATACTCTGTGGGAAGGGTCTCTATCCCATCACGAGCCCACATCTTTTCAACTTGACATTAAAACATCATTTTGAAATCATAACATTTCATCTTTGACCTCCCATCCGCTCCTGGTCATCTAACAGTTAAGAATGTATTGATTACATTAGAAGTCCTCATAGTCTTGATCACTTTTAATAGTATTCAGAAGTCCAAAGTCTAGGGTAGCCTCTGAGAGTCCAGATGGTCCATCAACTGAGCGCTTATAAAATAAAAACATGTTGCAAACCACACACACACACACACACACACACACACACACACACACACACACTGGCGAGGGGGAGAATAATTGTAAACAGTCCCACTCCCAAACAGGAAAGAGAGCATAAGTTCAAGGAAGATTGGTTTGTCCAGTGTTAGATATGCAGCGGCAGATCAAACGCCAGGTTTTGCAGGCACATGTGCAGCCTATGGGCTCATGGAGCAGCCATCCAAGTCCTTCAGAATGAGCTCTGTCACTTAATAGTGCTTGTGACCTCTCTCTTGGCCAGCCCCATCTATAGGCTTGCTTGGTGAGTGTCCCAAGTCCCTTGCTTCTCCATCATGCCAGAGTAGCTAGTGTACCCTAGGCTTTACCTAGACAGCAATGTCATTTTCATCCCTCCTTCAGGGAATTTTTCCCTGTCATATGTTGGCAAACCTCCGTAGCTTTTCGGAGCCATAGTACAAATCTCCATCACCTTCACATTCTTGCATCTTTCATACCTGCAAAACCATTGCATTATAGGGATAGTGTGGGTTTTGTGGCAGCTGCTTCTGTGTGCCTCTGAGGCTGTCCTGTAAGAGAAGTTAGGGCATTGTTTTGACGCTGGGAACCCCTGTGCTGTCATTTCTAGTTAAAACTGTCTCTTTTCAGATTAATTTCCATGTTAATAGTTTGGAATTTCCCATCTGGATTATTGTCCTTAAGGACACTTTTCCTATTGTCTCTGTGAAGTGAGGGAGGCTTCTCCTTAGTGGTGTTAATTCCCTCCACAGTTACTGGTGTTTTCGAATCCAACTGGTGTGTTCTTAGTGGCATTAATTCCCTCCACAGTTACTGGTGTTTTCGAATCCAACTGGTATATTCTTTTGAATTTTCTGTCGTTCATATTCACTGAAATGTATATTTACTTACTAGGAAATTTACACAGACTCATGGAGAAGAGGAGGCACCTTTGGGAGGGTCCATTCCTGTGAATGCCTTTCATTTTAAAGTACACATTTCTGAGTATGCTCAGTTAGGGTCATAGTTCAAGAAGAAAGCGTGACCGAAAGAAGCACCCCATCTACACTGGGTGATACAATGGAGGCAGCAGGAGGCAGCTTCCCGGGGAACAAAAGCCCACAACATAAGTGCTCAGCAGGCATGGGAACTTGCTGGTTGCTTTTGGTGTACAGTGTCAACTGCTGATGACTGGTGGTCAGGCCTAGTGCATTAGTCTTCAGAGGAGCTTCCTTGTGGTCTGTTCATGGTTGCCACATGTTACTGAGGAAACCGAGATTCTCTTATTAATAAAGAACTGGACTCCGAAGGAAGCTCAAGGACAGTTTTATTAGAGTATGAAAAACTAAACGACAGGTTAGGTGACAGCTGAGAGAGATAGGCCTGAAATGGAAACAGATAGCTTCTTAAGAAAGTTAAAAGCATGCCTAAGAGTGGTTTAAAATTCTTCATGCTGAAACCATTGGCTACTGTTATGTTTCATGCCTTGCTTTTAGGAAAAGAAGAAATATGAAGCCCTTCAGACTTCTGATGAAGTTTTCCTTCCAGAGACTTCTACAGGGCAGAAAATCCTACCTCTAGCTTGTGAGCTCAAAGAAGATGATCTGAAGGTGTCAGCTGATTCGCAACTCCACAGCGATGCCAGTGGATGGAATGAAAGTGAAATGTTTGATATACCTCTCACCTCCCTGACTGTAGGTGGTGAAGGAGCCCTGCTGTGTGACACAGAGGCCCTAACAGAAAGGGGAGAGAGCAGAGCCTGTGACAGAGATGATGAAGTCAAGTTGAAGGTCGACTCTGGAGACAATGTTAGAACTAAAGATGACTCATCCAAGGACCTCACAGGAAGACTGTGTGGGTCCTCAGGAAGCACACTACACTCTGACACTCCCCATACTCAGCAGGAGACAGAAAGCTCACACACCAGAGAAACTCAGACTAGGAAAGAAGATGAAGGAGCTCTTGGCTGTTCAGAGGCGCTTCAGAGAGCCAGCTTGCACAGCTCTTCTGAAGCCAAAGAAGTTTCTCCGCTTCCCAGGGTAAGGAAGCTGTATCCCGAGTTGCCAGCTGAAATTACTCAAGTACCAGCTTTAGTGGCGGTGAAACCCTCTCTCCGTAGTGAACGACTCTACCCAGAACTCCCATCTCAGCCAGAACTCGTACCCTTTACTAAAGAACAGCTAAAACTCTTGGAGCCTGGCTCATGGCTGGAAAATGTTGAGTCATATGTAGAAGAATTTGACAGCATTGCTCATCAGGACAGGCATGAATTCTATGAGCTGCTTTTGAATTACTCACGATGCCGGAAGCAGTTGCTGCTAGCTGAAGCCGAGCTGCTCACTCTGATGTCTGATTGCCAAAATGCCAAAAGTCGACTGTGGAACTTTAAGGATGAACAAATGTCTGTACAGGTACTTTGACTGTGTGTGTGTCAAGCTTCAGGGCTCGGAGGGATTGGTGGTTGAGCTGCCTTTCCCGTGGTGCTCTCTAGGATTCAGTCTGTGTGGTAAACCATCGATCCAAGGAACACAAGATCAGATGGCAACAGGGCAGGCATGTAACGCGTAGGAGGGGCTGAGCAGGGTGGTGGTCAGCAGAGAAGCATATGCCTCGCCTGGGGACAGCAGCCCTTGACGTGTGGCTGACTCTGTGTGATTGTGATGAGTGGGATTGCTACACCTTAGGATTTTCAAGAGAAGCAGACATCTGGATTTTTGCATGAAAGATTCTAATTGGCAGTGTTAGCAGCTAAATAAATGCAAAAATATGCAGACATGTATTCTACACAGAGTCCATACCATCCAATCATGTCTCAAGGTAAAATTCAGCCTGTAGAATATTAGTTTTAGATTTTGGCATAATGCCACAAATGTGCAGCGAGTAGGAAAGTCCATTCAATGTGACCCACCAAGGAGGTCAGAGCCACCATTTCCTAAGGGCCTGGGAGGATGGCAAGTAAGAAAGGGAAGCTGGAAGAGATATTGGTGACACATGGGCTTTGTTGTCCCCACTTCTCATTTGTGCAGAGCCTTGTGTGTCTTTTGAAGATTTGGTGGGAAGAGAGGCATTTGTAAATATTGAAAAGAAAGAGAGGGTGGAGAAAAAGCTCAACAGAGAAAGTAAGACCACTTGAAGTAAGAGCACTTGTTGCTCTTTTCTTTTTTCTAGACAGGGTTTCTCTGTGTAGCCTGGGCTGTCCTGGACTTGCTTTGTAGACCAGGCTGGCCTCGAACTCACAGAGATATGCCTGTCTCTGCCTTCCCAGTGCTGGGATTATAAGCGTGCTCCACCGCTGCCCAGCATGCACTTGTTGCTCTTGCAGAGGACCCTGGTTTGAGCCCTAACATGCATGTGGCAGCTAGTAATGCCAGTTCCAGGGCAGCCATTGCTTTCTTCTGACCTCCATGTGCAATTGGGCATGCATGTGGTCCACATACATATGCAGACGAAATGCTCATACGTAAAATAAAATCTAAAAAAGGAAAAAGAAAAAGAAAGGATGGACTCAAGAACATGGTGGGAGGAATTAGATAAAGGAGAAGGATTCTTTTTGAAAAGAGCCATAGCGAATGAGGTAGATCTAGAGATACTGGGCTACTGTGAAGTTGAGGGCATAGCACATTGGCCTTGGTATAGCATAGAAAGTAAGATACAGTTGTGAGAGTTTGGGGACAAATGTTACTGTTTCTCTGTTGACTTTGTAGGGTCACTCTTCAGAACTCGTCATGTGTTCATGAGTGGCACTGTTGTCTGACTGGGTCATCTTGCTGGCATTGTTGTGTATGCACAGTATGTGTGTACAGTGTTGCCGCTCACTGTGATTGTAAGCTCTTTGGAATGGTGTGGAAACCTATGAGTCTCCTACCCCCTGCCTGACTGCATCAAGTGCAGCGGTTTCATATTTCATCCTTTATCTACCGGTAGGGCATCTGTGCAGATCAAGTGAAAGTTTACGGTCATCACCACTATCAGAGAGTAGAGATGAATGAAAATGTTCTAGGAGAGCTGAGGAAGCTATTCGATGCCAAGTCTGAGCACCTGCACCAGACCCTGACCCTCCACTCGTACACTTCTGTGCTCTCGAGGCTGCAAGTGGAGTCGTACGTCTACTCACTGCTCAATAGCTCTGCTGTCCTGAGAGCTCTAGCAGTTAATCAGCCAGACCAAGGTATGTAAGTAGTGAAATTGCCCTTCTTATATGTAAATGCAAAAAGATTCGAGGGGTGCATTCTGAGTGAGTTGACTGCATAATAGCTGGTTTCACCAGGTATCAAGTCAGGTCTGTTTACTGACTTTCTTGAGTAGTATAAGACCTCTCTTCCCCATGGCCATCATTTCTCCTAAAGGAGGCCAAACAGCTTCCTGTCTTGCCTTTGCCAAGTAGTGTTCCAGTGGGTTCCATCCCAAACTAGTCATCAGGGTACCGCTTCTTTTGAAAAGTTTTACTATCATTATTGTTACTATTAGATCTACTTATTTTACTTTATGTGTTTGAGTTTTGGATGGTTGGAGGATGCCATGTGGGTCCTCTGCAAGGACAACAAGTGCTCTAACCATTGCAGTCGCCGCAGCCCCAGAGTACCTTCTCAATCTCCTTTTCTCTCTTGTACTTTACTTTCTTTTCTCAGTTTCTTGCTTTCTTGAATTTTAACTGAGGCTCTCTAATGTTCTGAAAATGAAATTCTAATTTCTTTCTTTCTTCACGGTAGTTACTGCTCTCCCCCTGAGCTGCAACTTCAATCCTCTCATGCAAACAAGACAAGTCCTGTGCCAGCTGACTGCATCTTCAGGCCGTGGGTCTGATAGATCCGTAGAACTTTGTGGGGATTGTCTTGGGAGAGGGGAAGGGCTTCTTTGGTTTACAGTTCAGATAGATACATCTTCCATCATGGCAGGATTGCAGCATCCTCACTCAGCCCACTGTGGCCCGCCTACTCTAATGAGGCTCCACTTCTTATGGGTTCCACAGCCTTCCAAAAACACTATCAGCTGGGCACCAAGTGCTGAGGCAAATTAGGGAACATTTCACATTCAAGCCACATTCTTTGCTCTTGGCCATCTCAATCCAATGTGTACTCAGCTCAATGTCAAAAGTCCCCACAGTCCTTAACAGTCTCAGCGTTGATCCTGGCTCCTCTAATACAGTTTCAAGAACTGCCTCTGTTTTCTCTAAAGAAAGAAAGAAAAGAGAATAAAGCCAGGCATAGTGATGCACGCCTTTAATACCGACAGTCAGGATGCAGAGGCCGGCAGATCTCTGTGAGTTTCAAGCCAGCCTGGTCTACAGAGTGAGTTCTAGGACAGTCAGAGCTACCGGTCTCAAAAATGAAACAAACAAAATAACAGAAGAGTGAGAATAAGAGAGAGAGAGGGGCGATGGGAGAGACAAAAAAGTATGTGTGATACACACACACACACACACACACACACACACACACACACACACACACACACACACACACACACACACACACGATGGAAGGGATAGTAGGGAGGCTAGAGGAGTGTCTTCAGAGCACTTTCCTGAACAAAATGCCCCTGAGAGGTCTTTAGGACAATCCCAAGAACAAAAGAAAAATTTGACATTTTGTTACATTTTAGAGTGGTGGGAAGTTAGTTCTGTGTAAGTGTGACAAAGAGCAGGGAGGATCCAGGTATCACAAATTGAAAGCTGTCAAATCATAGCAGAGACTGCTTAATTCTCTGTCCCAGACAGCTGCAGGGAGGCATGGCCTGATTCAGGCTGTAGGATCTAGCCTGAAGGTACAGGCTCTTGTTCTAACAAACCCAGCAGGGTAAGTGAGCAGCAACTCCCGTTGCTCCATGTCTGGGCATCTGGGGCTTGAAGTAGAATCACCTGGGCTCCAAAAACCCTGGGCAGCCCTTACTTGTCTCTGTATTGGCTGGCTCCAGCTCTGTGCCTGCAGCTCTTTTTGGTCCTGGCATCTTCAGTAGCCTGAGGTCTTCATTGCAGCTTAGACTCCGCACGCCCAGCTGTATTTGAGGGCCTTTCAGACTTTGCTCCCTATTGTCCAGCCTTACTCAGCAGTTTTCAGGAACCTTGGGGCAAGACGTCATGCTCCCCTTCACTATTCCATGTTTCACTTCACTGTGTGTGGACAGTGGTGCTGGACCCCATCAGCCTGAAGTACAGCTTGATGTAGTTCTCTCACAGTGCAGTGGCTTTGTGCACCTCAGCCCGCTGAGCACACACTTGCTTAGGAGGTTGCTACCAGGAAGGAAGCCTGTCAGGGTGTTCGCAGTTTAGGCTGTCACCTTTTAAGAACATGTGCTTTTTACAAGCTGGGAGTGTTGGATGTTTAGGACTTTGCCCTCAAGTATTTCCTGTCCTTTCTGTGCAGCACACCTATTTCTGTTCTGAACCTACTACTCTTTTTCAGCACTGTCTTGTCTGCACTTCAAACTCACCTCTTTTTTGGTGAGCCCGCACGTTGTTCAGCCCTTTCTGCTTCCCTTGTTGCTCTCTTTCCTTGTAGACCTGGATAAGAGAAGTGAGCACCAGCCATACTGTAACCTGAGTACTGCTTGTCTGTCATTTTAAATTCCGCCTCATTCACGTTCTCAGAACATGGGCAGATGGGCCAGATCCTTTGCTAGTGTATCACAGGAGTGACCTCTGTCCCAGGTCCCAGTAGAGTCCTTGTTCAACTCTGAAATATCCCACGAGCCAGGCCTCCATTGTCCAACAGAATGGCCTATGAGGCTCTGCTTGTGTCAGGTGAAGACTTGTTCAGCCTGCGGCTCTAAGGTCTTGTGTGTTTATCCAGCACATTAATTACCACCTTCATGCTTGTTACAGCAGCAGCCCCACCCCATGGTGCCATCTCTTTGTATTAGTTGCTCTTCTGACAAAAGACAGGTCAAGTCAGAAGAATTTATTTGGTTCTCAGCTCAATGGGGTACGGTCTGTCATAGAGAGGCAGGCATGGCAGCAGGGCCACCCTCAGGAAGCAGACAGCCTCTTTGGGTTTCATCTGAACTAGATGGTTTTTACACATTTTGGATTCTTTGCTTTAAGTGGAGAAGCTATAAGTCCACCTCCCTAACACCTTTGCAAGGGCTTGGCTAATCCTCTCTTATTCCTAGTGTATAAACTGGAAAGCATGCCCTCTGATGTGTGTCAGCTGAAGGAGTGCATCAGCGTCTTGTTCACGTTCACCAGGAGAGCGAGTGAGGACGCTCAGTTCCGTGAGGACATCCTTCTCTGGCTTCAGAAACTGGTAAGGACACAGGAACAGGCACAGGTACAGGCACAGGCAGAGAAGCCTTTTAGTGCCTGGGGACTTTAAGAATCATTTATTTCACATTTTGTCTTCTGTAGCTTTTCCAGCCGATTAATGAGTTAATGACTTTTCTTTGATGATGGCACATGGGTACAAGTTATTTGTCTTGTTACTTTGTCTGTAATGAACTCTAGCTTTCAGGTCAGAGTTGAACTCAGGGGACACAGTAGAGGGAAGTATGCCACATTTGAAGATGGCTGCTGACTCACCAAGTGTCTGATTATGTTTGATGATGAATTTAGTCATACCAAACACAAGAAGAAAAGTGTCAGGACTCTGTACTCTAGAAATATCCATGCACTTACCCTGATTAAATGCTCTCCTAGCTCTGTGCCCGAGAATCTATTACACTAGTGAAACCATGAGCCCTTTGTTGTTCAGGTCTCAGTGTTACAGAGAGTTGGCTCTCCTGGAGATCACTTCTTCCTCCTAAACCACATTCTGCGATGCCCAGCTGGTGTCAGTAAGTGGGCGGTTCCTTTTGTACAGGTACGATGGTGAGCATCTGCTTCTGGGGGCTGGGTAGGGGGTTTAATTTTTACTTTGCTTTATTATTTACTTTAAATTCTCCTTAAGAAATGTCTAAAACAGTCCACTCCCAAAGGCCTAATTGAGTGCTATTTAAATAAAAATTTAAGAGATTTATTTAATTCTGTTACATGTATGCTGTATGTATCTGCATGGGTTTATGTACACTGTGTGTTTGTGTGTGTGTGTGTGTGTGTGTGTGTGTGTGTGTGTGTGTAGGTGTAGGTATCTGCAGAGCACAGAAAGTATTGATTTCCCACACCTGGACTTAGAGGTGGCTGTGAGCTTCCTGATCTTTGTGTGGGGGAATCAAATTCTCTCTCTCCAGAGGAGCAGTGAGGGCTCTTGACTATGGAGCTGTCTCCCCAGTGTCCTAAGTAAAGCCCTTAAGGCAGGAGTACATGTTTATAGGACTTAGTGCCAGAGCTTTCTGGGTCATCACAGTGGAAGAAATTAGGACAGAACTGCGAGAGTTCAGATAGCTACCCAGCTTGCTAGGCTCCCAAGTGTTTAATTTGTTAGGGTTCCTGTGTAGGACATCTTACTGAGGCTCCTTTTCTTTTCTGTAGTAATTGACACAACTCTCCGAATTAACCCATCTCACAGTAAAATTGGTACAAAGGAAATCTCTGTTCAGCACAGTAGAGAGAGCGTAGGCTTGCTAGCCACTCTCAAACACTTGGCAGCTGATTGATGGTTTCTCTTTGCTGAATATCTTTTGACCATTTTTACTATTCATGCCAGCCACTTAGATAACAGGAGCCAAAGTGAACGCCAAGTTCAACTCCTGCATATTTTCTTAGCTTTAGTATTTCTGGTGGCATGGAGCCCAGATCACTTAGAAGAGAAGAGGTGTGTTCTGTTTTTGTTCTTAGGGTTTAAGGCAGCAGTGCTGTGCTCCATCCCAGCTGTGCTCATCCCCTGCTCTTAGAGAGGCTGACGGGGTGTGCAGGCAGCTAGCTGCTCCAGCTGTGTCCTGGGCTTTGGCTTAGGTGGCTGGGTTAGCTTTGTCCTCTGACTAGTAGCTTGGTTGTTAGATGCTGTCAACCAGCTTGAGCTGGTTTTCTACAGCATACTTTTTCATTTTCTGATTTCAGATCAAAGTGTTGAATAACCCTTCAGGGGTCTTTCATTTTATGCAGTCCCTTGCCCTGCTGATGTCTCCTGTCAAGTAAGTGTGGAAAGCTTTGGGAAATAGAAATCGAACTACTTCTGCCAAAGGATTGGGTTTCTTACCTGCCCACATTCAAAGAGAGCTGCTAAGGGAAGTGCTGGCTTTCTAGAATTCAACACTCCAGATTTTCTCTGGGTTTGATACCCCTGCCCCAAAGTGATACATCTAGCTGCTTATTAATCATTTTTGTAGCCCCCCTTTAATGGGGTTTTCTCTCATTGTGCATGTCACTGTGACAGGTGCCATATAAGGGATGGTATGTTCTTAGAGATTTAGTGTTGGGCAACCTGCTTTAAGGCTGTGGAGCTGCGAGGACTGCGGAAGCACAGCGGCCAGAGCTGAGTAGTCAGAGACAGCTCCACGGTGCATGACTTGGCTTTGAGAGTGGGTTGGCTTTCACTGGATGAAGGAGGCCGAGGAGGTGTGAGCAAAGGTCTTAATCCAGGGTGTGCAGAGCATTGGGGGCAGCTAGCTGCAAGCGATGGTAGTAAAGGTGAGTAACTTGGGTTGGGGCTGGAGGGCAGAAGGCCCTGAAATTAAAGATGAATAGTCTATACTTGGTGTGTCTTAGGCTGTGAACCAGTGGAAGATTTTTTTTTTTTAAACAAGGAGCAGAAATTGTATTTGACGAAAGTTAGACCAGGTGTGGTGGGGCACACCTGTTCTCATAGCATTCCAGGGGTGAGGCTGTGTTTGGAGGATCTTCAGTTCAAGGTCAGCCTGGGTTACATCAAGCTCAAGGGGTAGTGATGGTGTTTAGGATAGACTGGACTGGACTTCATTGCTTCATTGATGGCTACAGGCATTTGTTCTCCTGGCCCAGGATCCCAGTCAACCACACAGCAAAAGGCAGGCATGGTTTTGACTCAGGGAGAAGGCAAAGCCTGTTCATACGTGACCCTGAACACTGTTACTACCCAGAAACCTGCCTCTGGGGTCATGATAGTGGATAGCATGTGGGAACCTAGGTGCCTTCTTTCTGAGAAATGGCTCAGTGGCTGATTAAGTAATGAATGCGTAACTCTTAACTCTAGACCTGTGTGAGCCTGAGTGACTGGGAGGGCGTTGGTAGCAGTAGCAGAAGTACAGAAAGGACATACAGATAACATATACTGATGGATACAGGGGCTCAGGATTGGAGTTTTCCCCATTGAAAGGGAAATATTTGAAGCCAGAGCTGGAGTTTTTAGGAAGTTTCTGGCTAAAGAGAATTCATACTTTTCCAGAGGACTGCAAGCTAGGTTGTGGTCCAAGAGGAAACTGTTCTGGTCACATTGCTCATCAGATGGAACACCTGCTTGGAAAATCCTGTTACTGGTTTTTCTGGCCTCCACCCCATGCTGCTTGTATGTAGAAGCTGCTCCTGAGCATGGAGATAACACTCCCCTCCCCCCCCCCCCCTTGAGATAGGGTCTCTCTGTGTAGCGTTGGCTGTCCTGGAACTTGCTTTGTAGACCAGGCTGCCTGCCTCAGTCTCTGCCTCTGCCTCTGCCTCTGCCTGTGCTGGGACCATAGGCCTGCTCCACCACGCCCAGCTGAAAATAATGTTTGATTAGGGTGTTTTTGCCTTTATGTGCACTTTTTGGCCCCAAACAATTTCTATCAACTGAATACTACCTTTTTTACTTTTGATAAGATACATATTTTAAAGACTTAAAAAAATGTTCACTCCTGGGTACTCATGCATGTCTGTGTTACAGTGTGCATGTGAGTGTGGATCCTATTGAGCTGGAGGTCCAGATCATTGAGCCGCCTGACGCTTGTGCTGGGAACTGACCTTGTGCCGTCTGCAAGAACAGCAAGTGCTCTTAACCACTGAGCCATTTCTCCAGCCTATACTTTAATTTTGTCTGTTTGAAATAGGGTTTCAGTGTGTAGACCAGGCTGGCCTGGAGCCTATTCTCTATCCCAGGCTGGCTTGCAACTATTTACCTAGCCTAGGTTGACCTTGAACTCAGAGATTTGCATGCCTCTGCCTTCTGAGTAGTGGCTTTAAAGCTAAGCACTGCCATTCCTGGCCTTAGTTCTTACTTATTTGCTAATTTAAACCATCTGACAGCTGGGCTGATTCCTGGCTGTCCTTTGGCATAGATGAGCCGAAAATGTGCTCACGGAAGGCTTTCTATATTCACATGGTCAGATTCATGTCTGTTGTCTTCTAGAAACCGAGCAGAGTTCATGTGCCACATGAAGCCCAGTGAGGGGAAGTCATCATCTTCAGGGCCGGCGTCGGGAACCTGGACGCTTGTAGATGAGGGAGGAGAAGAGGTAACCTGTGACTGACTGCCTTGCTTCCTGTCATCAGTGCTGTGCTCTTCTTCCTTGCCGAGCACCATCCTGAGCTCTATCTTAGTTAGGCCTATGAGGTGGCTACTGCTGGGCACTCATTTTACAGATGGCGACAACTGATGTGTGAAGGGAGCTAACTTGTCTCAAGTCACATGGTCATTCAGTGCAAGTTCTTTGAGCCAGTAGGCCATCCTGACATCCTTCCTTAAATGTGTTTAGATGGCAGAATCTGGAATGGGACAGTGAAGTAGAGTGATATCTGTGACATTTTTCTTTTCTTTTAGTTTTTTTCAAGACAGGGTTTTTATGTGTAACAGACCTGGCTGTCCTGGACTCACTTTGTAGACCTGACTGGCCTTGAACTCACAGGGATTAAAGGCATGCGCCACCACACCTGGCGATACTTGCGACCTTTTATATTAAGGTCTTATTTTACATAGTAGCAGGTTTCTGGGACTAGGTTCTTCCTTACAGATACCCTGTTCTGAATAATTTTGATGAAAATTTAATGATAAAAATGCAGCGTCTCTTGCCGGGCGTGGTGGCGCATGCCTTTAATCCCAGCACTCGGGAGGCAGAGGCAGGCGGATCGCTGTGAGTTCGAGGCCAGCCTGGTCTACAAAGTGAGTCCAGGATGGCCAAGGCTACACAGAGAAACCCTGTCTCGAAAAACAAAACAAAACAAAACAAAAAAAAAAAAAAAAAAAATGCAGCGTCTCAAGATAATTAAAAAAAAAAAACTAAGATAATTTTTGTTACTATTGCTTTCCTCCAGGAATAGTGCGTATATGTAAGGAAGTTTCCTTGTGCTCATTAGCAGTTCCAGGACCTGCTTCTGGCTGAGCTCCTGATTTGGCCAGTACAGGCTCAGCAGGGAAAAGCATTTGCCACAAGGCTTGATGACCCGAGTGACCCTCAGTACCACTTGGTGGAAAGAGAGAGCTGACTTCTACAAGTTGTCCTCTGATAGACACACACAGACACATCCTACCACCACCACCACACAGGTGTAATGTGGAGCTTGACCTCTCCCTCAGACCCTGTCTTGATTTTCTAAGATGCTTCTTGACCTGGTTCATTAAAACCCTCTGTGTGAGTAGAAATTGGTTAACAGTCTCAAGAGCGACACCCACCCTGCTGTGGGATCCTGTCAGTGTCCTGCACCGGGGCCCATTCAGGAGCAAGTGCTCCATTCACAGTTGTTTGTTTGTTTTTCTAGACAGGGTTTCTCGGTGTACCCTGGCTGTCCTGGGCTGGCTTTGTAGACCAGGCTGGCCTTAATTCACAGAGATCCGCCTGTCTCTGCGCCCTTGAGTGCTGTGATTATAAGTGTGAGCCACCACACCAGGCAGTTGTTTTGGTCTTTCTCACCTCCTAGCAGCAGCAGGTGGGCAGGCATGCAAACACTTTTGGCAGAGAGCTTCTTAGGTGCTGATATAAATTATCTCTGCAAGATTGTAACAAAGCAATGTTTTTTGTTGTTTGTTTTGTTTGTTCTTTGCTTTTTCTTACGGTGGTCTTTCTTTAAAATGGTCCTTTTTTCCCCCTGATGGGTTTACTAAATTCAACTTAGAGGTTGATTCTGCATTTGTGCTTGCCTTTTGTTCAGCACTCAGTAAAAAGTTGAGTGAATTCAGGAACTTAGGGAATTGGGCATGATGTTGCATGCCTGTAATTCCACCTCTTAGAGGGGAGTAAGAAGAAAGAGGATTCTAAGGTGAAGGACAGCCTAGGCGAGATAGCAAGACACCCACCCTCCAAAAAAAAAAAAAAAAAAAAAATCAGGCCAAAAGACCAACAGTAAGAAAAAATGAACCGGGGGCTGGAGAGATGGCTCAGAGGTTAAGAGCACTGATTGTTCTTCCAGAGGTCCTGAGTTCAATTCCCAGCAACCACATGGTGGCTCACAACCATCTATAAGGTGATCTGATGCCCTCTTCTGGCCTGTGGGTGTACATGCAGGCAGAGCACAGTATACATAATAATAAATAAATCTTAAAAAAAAAAAAAAAAGAAAAGAAAAAATGAACCAAGATGCCTCCCTAACAAAACAAACAAGAACCTAAACAAAACAGAAGCAGTCAGGAGAACCAAACACTTGACACAGTTAGGATCAGCTGGATCAGAAGAGCTGTGCGGGGCAAGGCCCTATGTATGCTTCATCCACATCTTTTGCTTCTCAGCGCTAGGTCCACAGAAGGCTCACCTGGGCAATGTATAAGCTCGCCAGGCCACACTTTATTCCAAGTGTCCTAGAGCCTGCCTAATGTTCAGTCAGAGGTAGGAACTACTGACCCAAGTAGGGTTTCTGAGTCTTTTGTTAGCCATTGTCTATACATGATGTTATTCTGTTTTGTATTACCTGATCTACTTGAAGCAAGTTACGTTATAAAAAGAGGTTTAATGAAATGACAGTTTTGGGGGTTGAAAGCCCTAGTAGCATTAGCTCAGGCCTGGACTCCATAATAGATGACAGAGTGCAGAGAACCTCCTCGCAAAACAAGAAGTCTGTGAGCTGGATTGGGCCAGACTCATCCTTTCATAACACCCTTTCTGTGAGAACTTGCCTTAGTTTATTTTAGAAGAAGTACTGTCAATAACTAAGGGCCTCTCACTAGAGCTCATCTCTTACAGGCCACATGCTAAGTCCCAGTACTACTAGGCTTGGGACTAAGCTGATACGTGAATCATGAGGCAAAACATAACTGAACTGTAGTGGGAACAGTAGATAAAGAGGGTGTGCTCAAGATATGAGTGAATTGCTGAATTGATTAGTCCCTTGTTGAGGTAATACATTCAGATCCCTCCCTTTTAATGTAGTGTATATGGGGACACAAGTTAACTTGATTTCTAAGGTGACTTTAGGCTCTGTTTCAAAGAGATACCAGAGGGGTCCCCTGAATGATCTGTGATCAGTTATTTTTGTCTTGCCCAAAGCAGAGCCTGAGGTATCTGTAACAAACACTAGCTGCTCCTCAGAAGTCTTCTGAACAGGACAGTAGACCTTGAGCTTTAATGGAAGAGGGCCATAGCTACAGATAACTTGAATAGAGCATGGTTGTTTAATTAACTGTTAATTTGCCCAACAGTGAGCCTCTTAGGAAGGTCCTCACTCTAGAAGAGGTGTTTTTGTTTGTTTGTTTTGTTTTGTTTTTGAGACAGGGTTTCTCTGTGTAGCTCTGCCTGTCCTAGAACTCACTCTGTAGATCAGGCTAGCCTCAAATTCAGAGACCCACCTGCCTCTGCCTTCTGAGTGCTGGGATTGGGATTACAGGTGTGTGCCACTGCCTTCTAGCTTTAATAGTTATTTTTATCTTATTATGATGTAATGAGTGCTGTTTCAGGCTCTGAACAATGGATGTGACTCAGGTATATATAACTTCAACTTGACTTTCAGAAGATGGCCTTGAGGTGTCTGTAAGGACCACACTGTGGCTTGGGATGCAGTAGTTCCCATAACCACAGACTAGAGGGTGATCTCATCTGCTCATCTGATGGGACTTGGCTTCTTCCTTTTAGGATGAAGACCCAGAGACCAGCTGGATTCTCCTTAATGAAGATGACTTGGTTATCCTTTTGTCCCAGTTTCCTTTTCATGAGCTCTTTCAACATCTTCTTGGGTTTAAAGCAAAAGGTAGAGAACTTTCTCTTGTCATAACTGGAAGGTGGTACTGGTCCAGGCTCCACACAGGAAGCTTCAAGTCTTGCTTCTTAGATGAGCTGCTGATAGGGGTTTTCCTGTGCCCACTGATGCAGAACCTCCTCTCTTGCGATGGTAATTTTTTAACTGCATTCTTAAATGAAGAAGGCCAGCTAGTGCACACGTTACCTAGGTTAACTGCAGTAATCTTAATGAAGTTCCCTTTTTGATATTGGGGCAAGAAAGGTGGGGTTAATCCCTCCTGCTCCTGGCTTTCTTACTGACTTACACAGCTGTGTTTTGCAGCTTTTTGTCATAGGACTTATTTTTCCTTGTTATCTGTTTCACTTCTAGGTGATTATTTACCTGAAACAACAAGGCCCCAGGAGATGATGAAAATTTTTGCCTTTGCCAACTCCTTAGTGGAACTTCTGGCTGTGGGATTAGAAACCTTTAACAGAGCCCGCTATAGGCAGTTTGTAAAGCGCATTGGATACCTGATCAGGTAATGGTGCCGTTGGCACGTCTGTGCTGGTGTCCCCTTGCTTAGACACATGAAGGATGATGGATGTGTACCTACATCTTCTCTCACCAGCTAGATGGGGTTTTATAAATGTTTCCAGTGAAAATATTTGATTAAGGGCAGGAGAGATGGCTCAGAGGTCAAAAACAGTGGTTGTTCTTTCAAAGGTCCTGAGTTCAATTCCTAGCAAGGACACGGTGGCTCATAACCATCTGTAATGGGATCTGGTGCCCTTTTCTGGCCTGCAGGTGTACATACAAACAGAACACTAAATAATAAACAAACAAACAAAATCTTTTTAAAAAAAGAAAATATTTGGTTAATTATCTAAGATTCAACTGATTTGTTACATAATGCTTAGAGTTCTGATTCTCAAAGCTGATGCTAGGGAGAAGGGCCAAGGAAGAGCAAGGAAGAGGCCTTCGTGTGGTGTGCTCCCTCCTCCGCCTGCAGCTGCTTTTCTTGGGAATGGTCACTGGCTGAACCATGCAGACTGGCAGTGGTTCTTTACTGGCATGATTCCCGAGCGTCCTTCTTCAGTTCCTTACTGTAGTTTAAAATATTTGGGAAAGTCTCAAAGACATAAATACGTCACATTCTATTCAACTGGGAGAACTTCACGTACTTGAGTGAAAGATATGTTTATGGTTTTATTAGCAAGTGTTTGAAAATTTTTGAGTTTATGAACTGCTTTTCTCTATCAACTTTATACCCTTTTCTACATCTTCAGTTTTTTTCTGGATCATTCTCTATAGCACATACATAGGCTATTCTTTTTTCCGACCTCTTTTCTTAAAAAGAAGTTCATAAAACTGCAAAATCTCTTCTTTTACCAGTTTTGTTTTCCAAACTGAGTCGATTTACATTTATTTATTCTAGTAAGCCTTATGAAGATTTATAGGATGCCCTCAAAGCCTGGGGCCCCTTAAAAGGCTAAGATCTTAGCACACATATGTCTCCTGTGCCCTGCAGCCCATGTACAGATGAGGATAGCTATGAGTGCAGCCCAACATGAAATGTTACATACAACCATAGGCAGACTATTCATTTTACTTATTTACTTGTCCTTATGCCTTCTGCAAAGCGTATTACCACGAGGATTGATTTTTCACTGTCTCTGTTAAAGGTCACCTTCAGCACTGAGCAGGTAGTAGGTGCGAGGTTAGCATGTACTGAGTATGTTGGTCCTCACATGCAGTGTAAAGGTGATGCTGAGTGAGCGATTGAAAAGTGCCATGTTGTTTCTCTCATGCTCAGGATGACGCTTGGCTATGTCAGTGACCACTGGGCACAGTATGTGAGCCATAGCACAGGCATGGGGTTAACACTACAACCCTACTCCATGGAGAAACTGCAGATTGAATTTGATGAGCTGTTTCTCAGAGCTGTTCTACATGTCCTGAAAGCCAAAAGGTAAGAGATAGGGTAACAGTTGGTGAGAGCTTCCTCCCTGGGAAGCAAGCTTAGCATGGAAGTCATTGACTTATGTGGGCCTTAGAGTGATGACTCAGTGTATTTCATCTACTTTTTATCTTGGGTAAATTCTTGGCCTTAGCTTCCTTATCTGTGCTGTACTTAAACCTGTGCATGGCCTAACACACATCAATATCTTGGAAACAGCCTCTGTGATGGGTGGTTTTATGTTAACTTGATACAAGTTGTAAGTCATCAGAGAGGAGGCAGCCTCAGCTGAGAAAACGTTTCCATAAAATTGGGCTGTAGGCAGACCTTAAGGGTGTTTCCTAATTAGTGAGTGATGTGGGAGTACCCACCCCATTGTGGGTGGTGCCATCCCTGGGCTGGCAGTCCTGGGTTCTATTAGAAACCAGGCTGAGCAAACCATGAAGAACAAGCCAGTAAGCAGCACCCTCCATGGCCTCTGCATCAGCTCCTGCCTCCAGGTCCCTGTTTGAGTTCTTATCTTGACTTTCTTTGATGATGAAAGGTAATGTGGAAGTATAAACAAAATAAACCTTTTCCTCCCCAGATTGCTTTGGCCATGATGTTCCATCATAGCAATAGTAACCCTAACTAAGATAGACTGCCTTTCATTGAAAAGGATCTTTGGTTCAAAACCCAGCACTTTTTCTTAATATTCTCCATATTTCTGAAAGTCTCATGTATAAATTTGTGATAATAATATTACCTTTGTTGTCTTTGCTACTTTGTAGGCTCTTTTTTCCCACTTTTTATCTCCCCAGTTTCATCCCCTATCACTAGATAGGAGAGAAAGAATGATAGAGGGCAAGAGAGAGAGATCCTTGAATCAACTAACAAATTGCACCAACCCCCCTGAATCACCAATGACCACCTACCCCATCTCTCAGCGCCCTTGCATTTATATACCCTCTGAGAAGTTCCCAGAATCCAATGTCACACAGTCACAGAAGCTATCTGCAGCTGACACAACCATGTCTCTACTAAGCATGAGGCAAATCATAGTCAGCTGCTGCAGACAGGGCAAAGCAGTCCCACATCCCCACACCTGGGATTAAAATGAGAACATATTCTTATAATATTTCTGTATTTTTTTTAAAGAAACAAAGTTCCAAAATTGTCACTACACCTTTGTTTTTGTAAGGATGGAATAAATTGATGATGTTTGCAGGTTGAGCAACCCTAGCACGGAAAGCTCAGGAATTAGAAACTTTAGTGTTAATGTTATGCTATAAATGGAAAATTCCACATTTGACCTCATGTGATGTGCAAAATTAAACAAACACATAGTAAAAATACTGTATAAAATTATCATTAGGGCTTTGTACATAAAGTATACACAAACTGTCCACATATAACCACTGTGTCTTGTTCACATTTGCCCCTTCTACTTCTCTGTCTTTGTCCCTCTCCAAATAGCCCTCCTTATTCTGAATAAAATTACATTGTATATATGTACACATTTTCTTTATCTATTCACCTATTATTAATGGAAGTCTAGTTCCATATATTGGCCTTTGTGAAAACATCAAGGTTTCATATTTAGACCAGTTTCTTCCATGGTATATGTTATTATATATGTGTAAATATTCCAAAAAATTTTTTAAAACTCTCAAATATTTTTGGTACAAATCATTATGATAAAGGATGCCCGCCTCTCTCTGTTGGAAACATGTGGAAGTATGAGAGCCTTTCTTGCTTCCCCTTTCTTAGTGTGGTGAAGCTTTCTAATTATAACATTTTCCCTGTTGCCATTTAAAATGTGTAGACTTGGCATTTGGCTGTTTATGTCTGAGATGCCCTTTGGCACGCTGTCGGTCCAGATGCTCTGGAAGCTCTTGTACCTCATGCACCAGGTGGAGAGTGGGAACCTGCAGCAACTCTGTGCTTCCCTGCAGCCGGCCGAGTGCAAGAGGCAACTGCAAGGTACTTCATGGGCAGCTTTTCTTCCTTCATGTGCTTCCTGGTCGCACCTTGGTCCTGCTTTAGAAGCGCTGTGCCATGATGATCGGACATTCAGGAGACTGCTTCATTGTTTCAGTTTGTTAGGTAGAATCCAAAATCCATTAGGTCAGTAATTTTGTGCAATAAGCACAGCGATCTAACTTTGAATTATTATTTTTTTTGCGTGTGTAACATTCTAGTCAGATCAACAAGTTGTCAGTTGCCTTGAGATTTGTTAAGGTTTGTGCCTAGGTGCTCCACTGATTTTTCTTTTCTGGTCTTTTTTTTTTTTTTTTTTTTTTTGTTTTTCGAGACAGGGTTTCTCTGTGTAGCCTTGGCCATCCTGGACTCACTTTGTAGACCAGGCTGGCCTCGAACTCACAGCAATCCGCCTGCCTCTGCCTCCCGAGTGCTGGGATTAAAGGCGTGCGCCACCATGCCCAGCTTTTTCTGTTTTTTTTTTTTTTTTTTAATTGTATTGATTTTATGAAGTAGGCAAGAGATAGATAGTAATTCCTCAAAAACTTAATTGGGTAGCAACACAGTGGTAGATTGTGTACTTAGCACGTATAAGTTTCTAGGTTTAATCCTCAGCAACAAAATAACTTCCCAAACTAAAATAACAAAAATTAATTGTAGTGAAAACTTGATTACATTTTAATGCACACTAATACTGAAATGCAGGATATTTGTGTTATAATGTTAAAAATGTTCTTGCTGAGGACCAGATTTGGCTCCAGGGGATCCAACACCCTCTTCTGGCCTCCCGGAAGTGCACATATGTGTTGCACCAATGTACATGCAGGTGGAATTACCCACGCCTGTAAAATAAAATAATGAATCAAAAAAAAAAAAAAAAAAAAAAAAAAAAGAATGTGAGCCAGGCGTGATGATGCGCACCTTTAATCCCAGCACTTGTTTGGCCAGTCCAGTCTGCGTAATCCAAGACAACCAGGGCTATAAAGAGCGGCCCTGTCGTACAAAAGCTGAAACAAAACAAAGGAAAACGCACACTACCTGCTTAGATGCACAGATATTTCTCCACTACCCTTTATATTAAAAAAATATGGAAGAAAACATAATAGAATACTAACAGGACTAAAAACATACCAAAGTCTCTTCTAAATTTCTAAACCTCTGCATTGCTTAAAAGAAAAAAATAATCTCAGCACTCAAGAGGCAGAGGCAGCCAGATTTAGTGAGTTCCAGGATAGCCAGGGCTATGTAGAGACTGTCTCAAAACAACAACAGCAACAAAAAACTCAAATGAAGAGGAAAAAAAAAACCCCAAACTTTATAAAACCTAAAATAAACAAACAAACAAAGAACAAAGAACAAAACCCCATATTATTGGCAAAATTTTGCAGCCATTCACTTTTTTCTTCATTCTTCTCAGTTTTCATTCTTTGTGTTTGTGTATGTGTTATACACAAATCTGTTTTTGTTTGCTTTCCTGTTTCAAGTTGGGTTTTTTTTTCTTGTTTGTTTTGCATTTTTGCTTGCAATTTTCTGGTTCATAAAATGTTTCTGCACTGCTGGGGAGGCGCTTGCATTGCTGTTTGCATAGTTGACCATGAGCTACCAGCTCTAAGTGTGTTTTGCGGCCGATCCTCTGACTGCTGGTGAAGTGGCAGACACAGCTGAGAGACTTGTCCTTTGCATGGTATCTGACTCAGACTAGACCTTGCGAGGTTTCCTCTATAGTGCCATCGGTCTTCCCTCCCAAGGACTTCCTGCCCTCAGGCTGGGATGTATTTCATAAATGAGCCACTTGCCTGCCTATAGCTATTTGTACAACTACAGAGTTATCAAAACTACCTCTAGTGACAAGGTGTGACCCTGCTCACACAGTTTCCTCTGAGAATGGGCTGAATGGATGATGTGCTGGTGTTACAGCCGCTTTCTTGTCCTTACTCTTAGTTTATGAGCTCATCTCCTGTGTTTGGAGTGCTGTGCTTATGCTGAGTACTTGCTGCCTGGGACAGTTTAAGAGTATCTGCATTCCTGTAGCTGAAAATGAGCCCCATGGAGTCACTCATGCCCATGAGGTTGACAGTGACACCTAGTGGCAGTAATAGTGCTTTGCACTAATCGTAAGTTCATCTTTTGGGATATCCTCCAGATCTGTACCGTGTTCTCTGCCTCACTCAATCCTTTAAAATAGCTTTCTGAGAGTTGAGGCATAGTTTAATGTTAGCTTTTTGCTCTGAGTCTGTATTACATTTCTGTGTTTTGGAATCTCAGAGGCCAACTGATTCAGCTTCTGATCCTGTAGGGATCCATTTGGAAAGGGGAAGATCTTTTTAATCTTTAAATATTAGTAAATTGAAATTTTCTATGGTTGGCTGGAGAGATGGCTCAGAGGTTAAGGGCACTGATTGCTTCTCCAGAGGTCCTCAGTTCAATTCCCAGCAACAACATGGTGGATCATAACCATCTATAATGTGATCGGATGTCCTCTTCTAGCCTGCCAATGTATATGAAGGCAGAGCACTGTATACATAATAAATAAACAAATAATTTAAAAATAATTTCTATGCCATCTTTCTGGTAGTATAACTAAATATATGGGTCTCCTTCTATGTTTTATGTTTTTGGTGTGAACTTGCAGACCCAGAGCGTTTTGCGAGCTTTGAGAAGTGTCTTTCTTCCATGAATAGTTCAGATGAGATCTGTCTTCTGACTACCTTTGCTCAGATGGCTCGAGCCAGAAGAACCAATGTGGATGAAGACTTCATAAAAATCATTGTTTTGGAGATCTATGAGGTTAGAATGTGAAGTTTTGTGAATGCTTTCTTTTGGTGTCTGTTCATTCTTGGGTACTGCTTTTTAAAAAATGTGACTTACTGAGCTCCAGCTTGTGCTTATGGATAGGATGGAGAATCAAAGCTGTGGGGAATTTAGAAAACCTGTAATTTAAAATTCTGTTTCCCACTACTGTCTCTTGACATTTGATGCAAACTTTTGGTTAGGAATCAATAGTCTGGCACACCCCGACATTGCAGCTTTTGTGTCTTCTATAGCCACACACCAAGTGCCACCCTAGTGCTCCTGCTAGGAACATGGATACATGGCTTTCAACTCACTTTAAATGAGGGGAAGTGAAGTTTTGGTTTAGCTTTGCTATTAGTTGTCCATCTTAAGCAAAAATAGAACTTGTCAATCTGCCTTGTGTTTCTCATGTGCAGGATGACGAGCTGAGCTGAGAGCCTGACATTTCTTAGTTTTTATCTGCTCCTTCTCTAACAGGAGAAATGCAAGGACTCCAAGGGTCTCACTGGAGAGCCCAGACCCTGAGGTGATGTGCACTGAGAGGAAAACTGCACAGAAATGCTGGATACTCAGGAGTGGGTCCAATAAATCTCTCTTCCCCTCCTCTCCTGAGGAATGTCAGCAGTCAGCAAGCCCAGCTCTGGTTATCATTTGTAAGGAGGCACAGTGAAATCCTGGAGCTGGTGGTGTTTGTCTTGGAGGACAGTCCTGTACTTCAAGATTTTAAAAGCTTTATACTTAGGTTTTTTTTTTGGTAGTAGAGATTGTGTATTTCTATGAAATGTCTTTTTAAAAAATAATTTTAGTGATTTCCTCAAATTAATAAGCTATATATTCATCTGTTTCATTATGAATGAGAAACTTTGTCTTTTTGAGACGAGATCTTTTTAAAAAAATTAATTTGTTTATTCACTTTACATTCTGGTTGTAGCCTTCTCCCTCCTCTCCTCCAAATTCCCCTCCCCCTCCCCCTATTCCTTTGAAGAGGGGACCCCCCCCCCCCCCATCTACCCACCCCAGCTCATCTAGTTGCATCAGGACTGAGCTTGCCATCTTCCCCTGTGGCCTGGTGAGGCAGCCCCTACCAAGGGGAAGTGATCAAAAGTCAGGCAACAGAGTCCATGTCACAGACAGCCCCTGCTCCTCTTACTAGTGGACTCACATGAAGACTAAGCTGCCATCAGCTACATCTGTGTAGAGGACCTAGGCCCAGTCTATGCATGGTCCTTAGTTGATGCTTTAGACTCCACAAGCTCCTCTGGGCCCTGGTTAGTTGGTTCTGTTGGTCTTCTTGTGGAGCTCTTGTCACCTCTAGGTCCATTTATTCTTCACCCCCCCCCCACCTTTTCTATAAGACTCCCTATGCTTAGCCCAATGTTTGGCTGTGAGTCTCAGCAAATGTTTCAAACTGGTGTTGGGTGGAGCCTCTCAGAGGACAATTCTGCTAGGCTCCTGTCTGCAAGCATAGCATAGTATCATTAATGGTGTCAGGGGTTGGCTCTCCTCCATGGGGTGGGTTGGGCCAGTCATTGGTAGGGCATTCCCTCAATCTTTGCTGTATCTGTTCTATTAAAATGAGGTCTTGTTATGTTGCCCAAGCTGGTCTCCAACTCCTGGACTCAAACAGTTCTCCTAGTTCAGGGTTCCAAGTATCTGTGGCTTCAGGCTCATGTCCACTGTGCTTTTTTGGGATACGTTTTAACTCATGGATGTAAATAAATAGGTGTCGTTTTCTGTTCTCTCTCCCTAACCCTTTCTGCCTCAGGGAGATAGTTTGCTGTCTCAAGTTCTGACAAGTTGTGAGGTTCAATGCAAGATGATGTTTTGTGGGGAAAATCTATGGAAATACGTTTTGATTGTTAGTATTAAAAGTGTCATTTCTTGCCGGGCATGGTGGCACACACCTGTAATCCCGGCACTCAGGAGGCAGAGGCTGGCAGATCACTGGGAGTTTGAGGCCAGCCTAGTCTACACAGCGAGTCCAGGACAGCCAAGATAACATGAGAAACCCTGTCTCGAAAAAAAAAAAAAGTATCAATTCTTTCCCCACCTCTCATTTAGGTATCTTATGTTACCCTGTCTACCAGAGAAACCTTTTCAAAGGTTGGTCGAGAGCTTCTGGGGTCCATCACAGCTGTTCAACCTGAGATTATTTCTGTCCTTCTGGATAGAGTGCAAGAAACCATTGACCAAGTGGGAATGGTAAGAATGTTGACATCATCATTTTGAAAGCATCCTGAAGTAGCTGGGTATCTGTGGCACATGCCTTTTAATCCTAGCACTCGGTCTACAAAGCAAGTCCCAATATAGAGAAACCCTGTCTGGAAAAACCAAAACAAGCAAAAAACAACCCCCCCCCAAAAAAAACCCCCAAAACCTGAAGTAATGAAGCAGTGGCAATAATAGAGACGTTGCTCGTAATGACTCTCCTGCAACACGCCCCAAGTGTGGGGTGGGTTCTACAGGATCGTCCTCACCTTCTGTCGTCAGTCCCTCCTGCAGTCCACATACAGTTTAAAGAAAGCCTTATTGGATATAATTCACCTGCCTTGGTGAAGGTGTATGTGCTGGTGATTGTAGTCCAGGCACGGGTAGGTGCAGCCCTTTGTCACCTCACAGAGAAGCCCTCTTCACAAGGTTTCCCATACCCTTCCTTGGCTGCCATTCCCCATTCCCTAATCTCCATGGAGCTGCCTGTTTCAGACATTTTATGTAAGTGTTATTGTAGTGGGTAGTCTCCTGTGTCTGGCTTATTTTACTTTGCATACTATGAGTTCTTCCAGAATTTCCTTCCTTTTAAACCTTGAGTAATAGTTCACTGAATTTCTCTATCACATTTCATTTATCTGTTTGTCAGTTGATGGGCATTTGATTTGCTTCCACCTTCTGGTGTTCTGACCATAATTTCCAATGAATATATTTTGAGAGACTTTGGTTCCAGTTCTTATTTTTGTTCATTCATTATTTAGTGTATGTATGTGTATGGGTGTGTATGTATCTCAAATGTGTCGTGCATGTGTGTGGACATCAAAGGACAACTTGTAAGGCTGTCGTTCTCTTCACCTTGTGGATTCTAGGAATCCAACTCAGATTGTCAGGCTTGGTGGCAAGCATCTTTACCATTAGTTATCTCAGTAGCCCTGTTTTCAGTGCAGAGTCTAGAGCCCAGGAATGTGTATGATTATAGTCTTCAAATTGGTATCAATTTATTTATTTTTATAAATATATCTATATATTTATATAAATATGTTATTTTATAAATATATAAAAATTATATACACATATTGCCAATTTTGCAGTTTCAAAGATTGGCTCATTTTCCGAATGCATGTTTTAGTTTTGTTTATGAAAGCCATATACCCCTTAAAGCAAAATTAGTGTGGATTTTTTTTTGTCTTACAGTACAGTAAAAGCATCAATATATTTAAAATATTTATAAATTCTATATTAAGTTGTTTACTGAAAGAATTCCTCTTTCTTCCTCTTTCTCGCTCTCTTTCTTTTTTCTTTCTCTTTCTCTCCTTTTTTTTTTTTTTTAATAGACAGAGTCTTGCTAGCCCAGGCTGGCCTTAGAGTTCACGGTGATTCCTTGTTTCAGCCTTCTGAGTGCTGGGATTACAGGTGTTTGCTGCCACACCTACCAGTGTGTGATTCATTAGCTCAGGACATTGAATTCAGAGCTTAATGCATTCTGGGCAAGTGCTGTAGCATTGCTCTGTCAGCTAGATGCCAGCTGTTTACTAGAATTCTTAGCTGGTGTTCCTGTGTAATTGTTAATGCCTTGTATTTCTTTTACTTGTTTGGTGGTGTTGACTAGAACCTTTACTGTATAAGTGGGAGTGGGCACTCTTGTCTCAGTTCTGTGATAGGGGAATGGTTCAAAAGTCCACTGCTAGCTAGCATCATTAGCTTACGGTTTCTGTCAGACACATACAGCTTCCTGTAGGACTCTTCTGGTTTTGAAGTTTCTGTTCTATGGCTCTGGCAAACTGTGCAGACTTAACTCTGTGACGTGGGTCATTGTACTCATGATGTGCCTGCCTCCATCTCCTTCAGCAGATCCTAGCGGTGTGCACCACAGCAACCATCAACATGACCTACTGAGATAGGAGGGTTGTGAACTGGGAAGCCATTGTCAACTTCGTAATATCAAGTTGTCGCAAACAAGCAGAGCATAACACACAGATAGTATTAGCCAGGTTTCTCTAAAGGAACAGAACTGATAGGTTGACTATATATGGATAAGAGGGTGGTGTTATTACTGTTGTGGTCCAGGTAGTCCAACAATGGCTGTCTCTCTTTGGAAAGAGTGTGGTAGTTGTTCAGTCCATGAGGCTGGATGTCTGGTGTCAAGAGTTCCGGGGGACTCCTAGAGAACTGCTGGCTCCGGAGAAGTAGATTCTAATACCAGGGATGCCTCAGCAGCAGGATGGGTGTACTTGCTAGTGAGAGTGAAGTCAGGCAGGCAAAAGGCAAAATCTTTCTTCTTCCATGTCCTTTTACTATGCTGCCACAGAAGGTGAGGCCCAAATATAGGGGTGGGTCTTCCCACCTCAAATGATCCAGGCAGGAAAATCCCTCACAGTTGTGCTGAGCTGCATCAGTTTTAGTTGATTGAGATGTAGTTACGTTGGCAATCAAGATTAGTCATCACACCAGGAAAAACGTCACATAGTACTTGCATTGTATTTTCACTGAACAGCCTCTTTAAAATGTAAAAGGAGCCGGGCGGTGGTGGCGCACGCTGTTAATCTCAGCACTTGGGAGGCAGCGGTAGGTGGATCGCTGTGAGTTCAAGGCCAGCCTGATCTACAAAGTGAGGCCAGGACAGCCAAGGCTACACAGGGAGACCCTGTTTTGAAAAACCAAAGAAACAAAAACAAACAAACAAAACATAAAAGGAGTCAACTGAACACAGGACTCCTACCTGGATTCCTAATACTTTGGAGGCTGAGACAGGAGGATCACATTGAGTTAGTTCCAAGTTAGCCTAGGCTACATACTGTCACAGAACTGCCTGGGCTATTGAGTAAGACATTATAAAGTTAGTTATGCTTCTGACTACCATCCTAAAGGAAAAATTTTTTTATGTGAGCCTGCGTTTTCTTAATTTGTGTGTGTGTGTGTATGTATAATTTTAATGAAAAAGTTGTGTTGTAGACTTTTTTTGTGTGTGCAAACAGGTTTTAAACCCATTTTAACCTAGATATTTCAAATACATGTAAAGTAGAGGGCGTTCAAGGTGGCTTAGCATACAGAGTCCTTGCTGTGCAAACATGGTGACCTGTGTCATCCCTGGGACCCACATAAAGGTAAAAGAAGAGAACCAGTGCCACAAATTTGTCCTAGGATCCCCATCCACACTCACACCACTCCTGTTCTTGTCTACACTTAGGACTAGGGGATGGACACACACACACACATACACTGTGATAATGATAAATAGGACTGTATCCAGCATCCAGTGTCAGAAATTATCAACTCTTGATCTCGTTTCATCTGTCCTTACATTGACTTATTACTGGCCCAACAGATTCCTTTCCAGCAAATAGAAATATCTTTACATGGTATTGTGTAGAAGAGAAATATTTTTAAAAATCAGTGGCTTATTCTGATTTATCATCACTTTAAATTTGTGTTTTGGTATGGTAGTTTACCTGGATGGAAACATACCAATTTAAACAATAAAAAGATTTGACCTCTGCAAAGGATTGCCTGTGTTTTAGGTCTGTCATTGTTTTAAAAGTGCATTTTATTTGTTTGTCCATTATTTTAATTTTACTTGCCTCAAAATCAAATTCACCCCCACATCCTTTCCAAGGAAAAATTGCAAGCAGTTTAATAATGTATTGGGTAATGCAGTATTGTTCCTGAGTCTTAAATTTAACCATTGCTTTCTTTTTAAAAAGGTTTCTTTATACTTGTTTAAAGAATTGCCATTGTATCTTTGGCAACCCTCTGCCTCTGAGATAGCTGTGGTTCGAGACTGGTTACTGAACTGCAGTCTGACAGCAGTGAAGAACAAGCTGGCCTGTGTGATCCTAGAAGGACTGAATTGGGGCTTTACTGACCAGGTATGCCATTCCCAAGAAACAGAGTTTACACGGATCAGTTTCAGGAGTGTTTTCTTAAAGCAGTAACATCTCTTTCTGCCACTTGCTAGGCCTGCAAATTCTCTCAGCTATGTTAGAGTTTAGGGTCTCCTTCTCTTCCTCCTTCTCCTCCAGTGGGGATTGAAGCTAGGGCTTTGTACATGCCCGGAAGGGGTTCTACCACTGAGCTATAGTCCCTAAAGTATCTTTTCTTTACTTCTGATTTTGTTGTGAACATCCTCTAGTGAAGGTACGTATATTAAACACTGTTGCCCTGGTGTTGACTGAGTTGGTAAAGTGTTCACTGTACAGCGTGAGGACCCCATCCCCATCCCTAGCAACCACATAAAAGCTGGGTACAGCAGCAGGTGCCTGTAATCTCCACACTGGAGAGAGGGACACAGGTGGACCCACCATGGAGATTGCTGGCCAGTGGCCTTACATGTGCACACACAGTCAAGAAAAAGAAAGATCTTCCCTGTGTCTTTAAGCCATTTGAATGCACTGTTTTATCTTTGGCTACTTACTTCATTTCCTCCTGACTGTATCTGCTGCCCCAGGCCTCTTTCTGCAGTCTGTCCTGTATGTCATCGCCAGAGTTGTTTTCTACAACATGCCTTAATTATGAGTTTGACTTTGCTCTGATCCCTGCTCAGTGACCTCCTGACAGTGTGACTCTGAACAAGCTTCCTAAACTCTGAGCATCATTTGCCCATCTGTAGATATTAATATCAACAATCCTTCCCCATTGAGTTATTACAGAGAGCTAGAGAAACTGTTAAAGTTAATTCCTCACTTCAGAATTATTAATAGTTACTATTAAGGGCTTGCTATATGTTGTCTCCTAAGAGACATGCTACTGATTTTGACTGTTATATTTTTTGCCTCATTACCTGAGTTTTATTAATTGGCTTATTGATCAGAATGCAAACAATTGGCAGGGACTGGGGGGACATGAGCCCTCTATAGCTGCTGGCATCTTTCATTTTAATACTTGTTGGGGAGGCTTGGGGATGATCGAGGCTAGACATGACTTGGTGCAGTGTTCTTGTTCTTGTTCTTGTTCTGTTGTTGTTTTGTAATTTCACTTTAAGGAGATACGGTTTTTGAAACATTTATCTTATGAATCCAAAGTCTTGTTTTACTTTTCTGCCTTTGTTTTTTAAGGAACTGTTTACTATATGAGGATGGTATATTATGTTTGTGCTTTTGTTTGTTTTCTCAAAAGGGTACCCTTCATTTGGATCAAGCATTGCACACTGATGTGGCCTTGCTAGTCCTCGAGGCTTATCAGAAGTACCTAGCACAGAAGCCCTATGCTGGGCTGATTTCCGAAAGTATGAAACAGGTACTCACTCTTCTTGTGTACTGAGAACATAAGTCCTCATTGAAAAATTGCCCGGGAATATGAGATTGGAGTTTTGATTTATTTCTACCAATTCAAGATAGCAAACTTAAAATTTCTTTTCTTTTCTTTTTCCCTGAGACAAGGTTTCTCTGTGTAGCCTTGGTTATCCTGGACTCGCTTAGTAGACCAGGCTGGCCTCAAACTCAGAGAGATCCACCTGCCTCTGCCTCCCGAGTGCTGGGATTAAAGGCGTGCACCATCACGCCTAGCTCAAGATACCAAATTTAATTTTCATAGTTTTAAAAGATTTTTCTTTAAAAGTTGTCTTATTTTGAGATATGATGTCACTATGTACCCTTGCTGTCCTGAAACTCACCCAGGCTGGTCTTGAACTCACAGAGATCTGCCAGGCTCTGCCTCCTGAATTCTGGGATTAAAGGCCTGCCCTACCACCCATGACAAAAAAAAATTTTTTTTGTGATCATTAGTGTTTCAGAGTTTGGCCTGGGTTATAGAGATATATTGGAGCTCAGATGTACAACTCAGGAGAACTGAGTGACATTTTAAAATCCTTTGCAGATTGGTAGCTAAATTATTGGTAGTTTGATATTTATCTTTATACTGATAAATTGACAAATGATATCTGTGAGTCCCCTAACACTGGTTTGATGACTGTGTAACACAGTGTTCTTGAGAATCAGCCTTTATATTCTTCTGCTTGGGCTGAGATCAGGCTCACAAAGCACGTAAGTGGAGTGCGGAGATGCCAATGGGACAGTGCTGTGATACAGTGCAGCAAGCATCAACCAAGGGCAGTGAGGAGCGCATTCTCTTCCCAGGGCATTATTGACACAAACAGAGGTGTAGATGATGCTACTGGTTTAATTTATATATGACTAATATTATTTAAAATGAATGATTGTTTCAGGTTTCATATCTGGCCAGTATTGTTCGATATGGAGAGACTCCCGAGACCTCATTTAACCAGTGGGCCTGGAATTTGATCTTAAGGTTAAAATTACACAAAAATGATTTTGGACGACAGCAGAACTGCCCAGGTGTTCCCTTCTCCAGCACGGTACCTGACATGACAGAGTCACCCATGTTCCACCCTCTCCTGAAGGCTGTGAAGTCAGGCATGCCCATTGGCTGCTATCTTGCCTTAGCTCTGACAGCTGTTGGGCACAGGTACTGTATGCTGAACCTCCAGTGTAGCTTGTAGGTAGGAGTTCTAGAATCTTATCTGTTCACATTCCAGCCATGAGGCCTTCATTAAACCCATAGGTTAGGGCCAAATAATGAGCCTCATTGATTAGCTTATAAAGGGAGAGTAATACCCAAATTCATTCCTGTTCATTTGCCAAAACAAATATGTATATATAGGTCATCTAAAGCTTCCTTGTAGAAGGTGGCGACTTTTCTTACTCCTTTGTGTGTCTCAGAACTTGTGCTCAGTAGATGCATATGGTAGAATGAAGGGATGCAAGAAGGCACACCTGGTGAGGGAGGTGAGCTAAGCGGAAATGGGGCGATACTGAGCAGAGGTGATTGGATGGCTGGTAGGACAAATTTGAAAGTAGGTAAGAGAGGGTGGTGATGTAGAATGTTTCAGAAGGACAAGGACAAGGTTATCTAGGGCTGTCCTTGCTACATTGTTCCCAGCAGCTCTGGCTCCAGAATGGTTCCCTGAGCCCTGGGGCCCTCACCTCTCAGATGGAGATGGCAGTACTGACTGGCCTCATAAAGCTTAACCAGTCACAATAGAACAGTGCCTGGGTTGTTGGTTCTTTAACTATAGTTTTTCAAACTTGTTTCATGTTTTCTCTGGATGCGGTAGCTATTCTGGGGCTGCCGTTCTTATTCACTGTTGGGTTCTTCTGTACATACTGATTACTGATGGCAGTGAGAGACAGAGAGTAAGTGTTTTCCTTTGGAATTGGTTCCATAGCTACAGTCTGTGAATTGAATAGAAGCAACTCCCATTAAAAGAAAGAAAGAAAGAAAGGAAGGAAGGAAGGAAGGGAAGAAAGAAAGAAAGAAAAAATAGCATAAGCTGGTTGTAGTGGCACAGGCCTTTAATCCCAGCATTCAAGAGGTCGAGGCAGGACAGGCGGATCTCTGTGAGTTCAAGGCCAGCCTGTCTACAAATTGAGTCCAGTACAGCCAAGGATACACAGAGAAGCCCTGTCTTGAAAAACAAAACAAAACAAAAAACCCAAAATTCAAAAAAAAAAAAAAAATCCAAAACAAAAAACGAACAAAGAAAAAAAACAAAATAAAACAAAACAAACCCTCCCAAAACCAAAAACAAAAATAACTAAACAAACCAACCAGTCTGTGTTCTGAGGCTTGGGAGTACAGTAGACAGACTTATATTGTACATAACCTTAACCTTACGGAGAGTGCAGAGAATAATAGAAGGGCACCCAGAATCGTTTTCATGCTAAAATGTTGTTTATAAAATATATTCCTTAAAATTGATATTATTTTTTTCTTTTTCAAAAATTTATATTGTTAAAAAAACAATGTGTATATGTGTGTGTGTGCACCATAATGTGTGTGGTACCTGCATAGGCCAGAGTCTGTGGATCCCCTGGAGCCAGACTCCAGCCTGTCATGGCTGTTGGGACTTGTCCTTCTGGAAATATTTGCTCTTAGCCATTTCAGCCTTTATTCTGTTCAATACTTTTCTTTCTTCTTAGAGTGTATAGTTACATAATCTATGAAATATATGTAAAACATATATAATTTTGTATTTTGTTGTTACTATTGTAAGTACTTCCTACACAGTAGCCCTTTGTACTATTAACTTTTATTCTTTGGAGGCTTTTCCCTCTTAGAGTTAAAGCAATACAGGGAAAGTATAAAATCTTGAAAGTAGGGAAAACCCACTTGCTTCTCCTGCTCCTATACCCTGAGCAATCTGTGAGGTCACCTCTGAGTGCTTCTTCTTTATCTAACATATCTTTCCTGTTAGACGTAATCATGAGAACACAGTGTGGAGTCTAACCATAGCATAAATGTGTTTTCCTGTGGCTTCTGACTGTCATGTTTATTATTGTTGTTGTGAGACAGGATCTCACTGTGTAGCCTTGGCTGTCTGGACCTCTGTTTGGAACAGGCTGGCTTTGAACTCACAGCAACTTGTATGCACCTGCCTCCTGATTCCTGGGCATGTGTATTATTTGAAAATGATGCTAAAAATTTCCATTGAACATATTTCCCCTAACTTTACTTAAATCTCCTACAACTATATTTTGCAGTTGGAAAAATGAGGAGCTTTATTTTTATATAGGTCAACTTCTATTTCCCCCCTATATTTGTTCAAATAAATAATTACATTTCAAATTCAAACTAAAAATAAATCATTTAAGTCAGTTAAACTAAAAAGAAAGCAGCAAAATGAGAAAATACAAAATATAGTACAAATGTATTGGAAAATAATATATGTATATCTACAAACAGAAACAACAACAAAATAGCCAACCAACCAAAGAAACAAAATAACTATTGTTTATTATTATTCAGTAATATTTATAATAAGCTATTGCAAAGGAAGAGAAAATGTGTGGGACAAGTGCAGTCAGGCTGGCGGAGTGAGCTCATGCTCTAAGCTTCCCTGTGCTGCGGTAGCCGCTGGGACACTTAAGTAGGGCCAGCTTTGGCTTCTCATCTCGTTCCTGGGGCACCATGTAAATTTGGTCACAGTGCTTTCAACTTTCTCATTTAATGAGAGAAAATATAGATGAGATTTTAAGAATTCTGTATTTCTAAGTTACGAGTCTAGTCTTTCTGTGTAAGTTATTCACTAAAAGTTTGGATAACTGAGATAATCCAGGTATTGTAAGCTTGTATTTCATTTTAGGAATACAATTTTATGAATGAGGTACAGAGTGCTCACATTTCCCTTTCATTTTTTTGTAGCATTGAGAAGTTCTGTGCAGAAGGCATCCCGCTGTTGGGAAATCTGGTCCAATCAAGGCATTTGAGAGCAGTGGTCCATGCCCTAGATAAGATTCTGCCTTTGTTCTATCCTTGCCAGTATTACCTTCTGAAGAATGAGCAGTGAGTATATTCTACAACAGTAGCACCCCAGTAGGTAGAAATGGCTTTAGTTTCTGGTTTCTAGAGTAAATTAAAAGGGGATGGTATTTCAGTTGGTTGTTTTTTGTTTGTTTGTTTGGTTTTTGTTTTCCTCTCAGTTTGTAGAAATACATGTTGTATTTTCCAATATATTTAAAGTGTATTTTTATTTTTTTACCTTCTTTTTTCAGTTTAATAGACTGCTTATCATTTTTTAAGGTTTATCTTTATTGCTGATTTCATATACTTTGTGTGTCTGTGTGGCAGTATGGGCACATGCTTGCAGTGGCCGGAGGAGGGTGTCAGACATCTCTGGAACTGGTTGTTAGACACTGATGCTGGGAACCATACTTGGTCCTTTACAAGAGAAGTACATGCTCTTAACTGCCAACCCATCTCTCCAGCCTCCAGCAGTACGTTTTTGTTTGTTTGGGTTTTCTGAGACAGGGTTTCTCTATGTAGCCTTGGCTGTCCTGGACTTACTTTGTAGACCAGGCTGGCTGGGAACTCACTGAGATCCGACTGCTTCTGCCTCCCGAGTGCTGGGATTAAAGGCATGCGTCACCACAGCTGGCTCCCCAATAGTGTTTGTTTGGTTGATTGTTTTTATTTTTTTTTATGAGATAGAAAACTTGTGCACTCAGGTTTAGAATGTAGTTGATGAGCATTGTTTAGATTAATGATTCTAGTTTTATTTTTATAAAGGTATTTCCTATTCACTTAAATTATAATTGCTTAGAAGCCTGTTAGTATTTAAAAGAGCACTTGTTTCCCTGAAACTCTTGGAACAGTGGTCCTTATGTGTATCAGCAGTGGTACCAACACCAAAGCATACTATTTTATGTAGTCTACGGGTTGTAGGCAGATAAAATGAATGCAAAAGTGGGAAGAGATGACCTTTCCAGGAGGCAGGGAGCTGACCACCTGGGGCTTTATGAAGAGTGATTGAAAGGGGAGGTAAGAATCCAGTGGTGCTAGAGTGGGAAGTGTGCGCAAGGGGGTAAGGGTGGCGTCCATGTTCTTATGAATGCTTTTGGTTCAGTATTTCTCAGATTGACTTGCTGATGGGTGTTACCTGGTTCTGCATTCCCATACTCCTGGAGATTTGACCTTAGTAGAAAGGCTTAGGGCTGGGATACTTTTAAAAATTAAAATTAGCATCCTCCACACTTGGAAACAGAATCTCTGCTTAGGAGTCCAAGATATGGAGGGGATAATGCAATCTCAAGGTGTTTTCTTCCAGGTCCCTTTAACTTGTCTGTATGTATTTGACTTGGACCTGTCCATTACAGTGCTGTAGAGCCTTTTAATTCAACACACATTTGTTCTTCTGAAGTCCTTGAAAATTTATCAGAATATCTAAATAGTACAGTATTCTAAAAGTGGAACTAATTTAACGTTTTTCTGAGCTCTGGGCATATAAAGCAGTGGTAGAGCCTTGCCCAGTACACTCACAGTCCATCCCTAGTCACCATCGCCCCTTTGCCCAAGTCTGCTGTGGTGGCACATGTCTGTGGTCCCAGCATCTTGGGAGGTCTGCCTTCCAAGGGCAGTTTCAGCCACATAACAACTTAGAGATTAGCTAGGCTCCATGAGACCCTGTCTCAAAACAGCAAGAGAAAAAGCAAGCAAACGCAGCCCCACTGCTACAGTTCTGCCCGTCTGGAACGCAAGGCTTGAGATCCTTTGTGCTCCACAGTTTTGTTTTGTTTTTTATTTTTTTTTCGGGACAGGGTTTCTCTGTGTAGCCCTGGCTATCCTGGACTCACTTTGTAGACCAGGCTGGCCTCGGACTTACATCAACCCACCTGCCTCTGCCTCCCGAGTGCTGGGATTAGAAGTGTGCGCCACCACACCTGGCTATGTGCTCCACAGGTTTTTGTCGAACCTTCTCCTCTTCCTACACTTGGACAGTGGTGTTCCTCAGGGGGTCACACAGCAGGTCACCCACAAGGTGGCACAGCATCTGACAGGAACCAGCCACGGGGACAATGTGAAGCTTCTCAACAGCATGATCCAGGTCAGAGCCCTTACAAGTTGCGTGTGTGTGTGTGTGTGTGTGTGTGTGTGTGTGTGTGTGTCGCATTAGAGTATGGCAAGGCTGGTAGAGTAGGGCTTTCATGGGCGTGGATACATTTGGAATGCATTTTAATGTGGGAGGGCGGGCAGTTGTTAACCGTCTGTATCACCTGAGGTCCTTCTTCACAGGCACACATATGTGTGAGCACTCAGCCTAATGAGGTAGGCCCCGTGGCTGTGTTGGAGTTCTGGATCCAGGCGCTCATAAGCCAGCACCTGTGGTACCGAGAGCAGCCCATTCTCTTCCTCATGGATCACTTGTGTAAAACAGCTTTTCACCTGATGCAGGAAGACTGTGTGCAGAAGCTGCTCTACCAACAGCACAAGGTAACTGTAAGAAAACCTTCCAGCCATTGGCTAGGTGCTAGGTGCTAAAAGGGTCTCCTAAATATTCAGTTCCTGGTAATAATCTCTGGCAGATCTTTATTATTTTTATACAAATTACACCTTAATGTTGTCTCATCTCAGTAGTTATAGTCTGAGGGAAGGCATAGAGGAGTACGCCAAGGAGAGCCTGTAGTGTTTAGTACCTGTCTCTGTGGTGCACCCTGGGATTGTTGCAGCAGACAGTCCCATTCCTGAAGTCTTTTTTCAGTTAGTATGTATACAAAGTCATGACATTCATGATAATATTTTTATACATGTACGTCATGTACTTTGTTCATGACTGGGTCACTGCTGAATTCTACCTGACCTTTAAAAAAGAACTAACCGTAACGCTCCCCAGACTCTTCCACAGAATCTCATGGAGGAGTGTTACCAAACTCACTCCATGAGCTGGTGTTAGCCCGACACCAAAAACAGTTAAGGGGATGATAAAGAATGAAAGCCCAGTCCGCGATGAACATAGAAACCAGACTCTAAGTACAGCGCGTGATCCTGAATGCAGCTACACCATGCAGTCTGTGTCCTGTTGGAATCTTCCAGTGCAGAGGTTACTGCTGACGCCTGGGGGAGTCAGGCTCTTTGAAAACTCCTTGCTGCAACTCTTGTCCTCATGCAGAATGCTTTGGGTTACCACTGTGACCGGAGTCTCCTCTCCTCCTTGGTGAGCTGGATTGTGGCAGGCAACATCACACCTTCCTTCGTGGAGGGCTTGTCCATGTCCACGCAGGTATGAAACCTACTAAGGGCTGTTAAAATCTTTGTGAATTTTAATTTTGTTGCCATCCTTGCTGAGGTTAAGTCAGGGGCTGCGTGGAGAGAGATCAAGAGTGGGTGTTAGGGGTAGGTGGCCCCTGTTTCAGAGTGATGCTGCCACTTGCTAGCTCTGTGCCTTGGGCTGCTTGCTTACTTCTCTGTCTTCAGTTTCCTCATCGTCAGTTGAGAATATAATCGAGTCTGTATGTAAAGCACTCAGAACAGGCCTTCTTAGCCAGTGCTCAGCAGCTGTCTCATCGTCGCTGCCAGGCTCAGGCTGCGTGAATCATGCTGCTTCACTCCTGAAGCCAGTAGTAACGTCCTTCAGTCTGTTAGCTGGTCCTCCAGGGCCTGAGCTGACACAGTTCCTCACGGATGTGTACCCACCTCTCCACTTCTGTTTTTCTGCCTTACTGAGACTAAAGGGCCATCTTTCCTGCCTAGCTCTAGAACATTCTCTGGTACAGCACCCCACCCCCAAATGCAGTCATCATCATTTTCCCCTAGAGTAGTGGTTCTTAGCCTGTGGGTTGTGACTCCTTTGGGGGTAAAACGACCCTTTCACAGGGGTCATCTAAGACCATCAGAAAACATAGATATTTACGTTATGATTTATAACTGTAGCAAAGTTACAGTTATAAAGTGGCAACAAATATACACACACACACACACACACACACACATATATCTATATATGTATATGTGTATATATACATACACACATACATACACATACACATATGTTTGTTTGTTTGTTTGTTTTGAGTCAGGGTTTCTTTGTGTAGCCTTGGCTGTCCTGGACTCACTTTGCAGACCATCTTGGCTGGCCTCAAACCCACAGCACTCTGCCTGCCTCTGCCTCCATGAGTGCTGGGATTAAAGGTGTGGTTGGAGGTCACCAGAACATGACGTATTCTAAAGGGTCATGGTGTTAGGAAGGTTGAGAACCACTGCTCTAGAAGAATTTAGCACTTCTCAATTACTTGTTTTGTCTAAATGTATACATGTGACAAGAACATAGACACATACTAAGTACACAGGAAGTTTCAAAGCCCAATATTTGTTGCCTGAGAACTGCATGTGTGTGTTTTGCAGTCCTATAGATCAAACCCAGGGACTTGTGCGTGCTAGGCAAATGCTGCATCACTGAGTCATACCTCCAGCCCTAGAAAACACTTACACCTGTGAGCAGGAGATATCCATCAGTCGGAATTAGTGGCTTCTTCTCTTCCCCTTTGTTTGGTGTTACAGGTTTGGTTTGCATGGACTGTATTGAACATGGAATCCATCTTTGAAGAGGACTCTCAGCTTCGAAGAGTCGTTGAAGGAGAATTGGTTATAAATGCCTTCACCCCTGAGCAAGCTCTGAAGGTCAGTCATGGTGTGCGGTTGAGTTACAGGAGATGCCTTGCACTCTAAGCTGAGCCACTCACTGTAGCCGGTTAACTCCTCCTTGTTTTCTACTGTGAATATTCACCAAGTGCAACCACCATTCAGCATCTAAAATCCTTGTGTAACCGAAGGGTGTGTTGGCTTCTCAGAGTCCCCACCCTGTCATGGAGGCGCTTGCTGTTGCTATGAATTGCTGTTGCCCTTGTGTCCCAAGTGTATCAGGAACCCCTTCTTAAAACTTGTTAAAAATCAGATTCCTGATGCTTGCTTGAGAAGTTCCTAGTCTCTGCAGCTGGATTTGAGTGAGGAATTTTTTTTTTTACAAACTCCTGATGGCCAGTGTGTGAAATAAGCTGGCTAAGGCTTCTGATTTACAGATCTTCAGGAGTCAGGGTAGAGACTGTGCAGGTTTCAGAGCCTGTCAAGGAGTGTTTCACTCCCTAAAAGCCTTATTAAAATTTAGATTTTTAGTTTGATAAAATTTGGTACATTCATCTTTGGTTTCTGTTTCATTTGACTGCTTTGCTCTCTGAAGTTAAAATTTTACTTAACTTTTTGCTAGCATATAGTAGTGATCATAGTGGGTTTTATCATGACATTTCATAGGCACCTATACTATATTTTGACAATATTCTAACCATTCTTCATCCTCTCCTGTCCTGTTGATCCCTCTGCTTCTCAGCTGGCTCCTCTTCATTTTACTGACCTTTTCCCCCTCCCTGGTGGCCTAGTGAGTTTAATTAGGTTTATTTACAGGAGCATGGGTGCCTTGTCAGTGGCTATTCAACTGAAGGAAAAACAAAAAACAAAACAAAACCCAAAAATCCAGGCTTCCCTCGCTCTCCTTTCCATCCTCAAGGAGGTTGAGCCTTAAGAACCTCTCCTCTCTCCGTGAGAGTATGTTGTTGGACCCAGTGTTGTGCAGATGTGTTCAGGTATAGCTGATGTGGGTTCAAGAATGCCACAGCCATGTCATGACTGGGAAGACAGTGTAATATTTTTCATGTAAAGGAGTTTCAGAGATGAACATGAGGTTAGTGTTAGAATTTTGTTGTTGTTGTTTGAGACAGGGTCTTAGGCATCCCCAGGCTGTCCTCCAATCTACACTGTAGTTGAAGATGACCTTGAAGTTCTGACCCTCCTACTCCTATCTCTCCATTTACTACAGCGCCAGCGTGCTAAGTGTGTGCTCTCAACTGAGCTCTATCCCCAGGGTTTTAGATAACTTTCAGGTAGATTTTTATTCTGGGATCTTTGAAATATCTCCACAGAAAAACCTGAGCCCATGTCTTGCTGCCAAAGAGGTTAAAATGTCAGCCAACAGGCTCGGAAAGTGTCCAGATGGCTGTTTCTTACTGAAGTGAAAACAAAATGTTTAACTTAGAAAGAGCAAAGTGATTTTGACTCTGTTCCTTTGGGGGTTGCTAATGCTCTGGTTTCTTGTAGAAAGCCCAGGTCCAGCTGAAGCTGCCCATCGTCCCGTCCCTGCAGAGGCTGCTGATTTACCGCTGGGCCCACCAGGCTCTGGTCACACCTTCTGATCACCCTCTTCTGCCACTCATTTGGCAGAAGTTCTTCCTCCTGTATCTTCATCGCCCAGGACCACAATATGGGTATGGGACCCAGTACTGTAGTAGTTCCTGGCAGCTCATTCCCATCTGTGTGCTGTGGAGTGTGGTTAGCCATTGTCTTCTGATGCAACGAGGACTCTCTGTGCTCAGTACCTACTAGCCTTGATCTTGATGGAGTTTGGGCTATCTTGTGGCTATTTATCTTTACCTTCCTCTGTCCTTAACATGTCAAGGAGAGTACCTGGGAGCTGGGCAGGGTTCAGCAGGGAACCTCTGGAGGTGCATAGGGAGAGAAGATGCTCCAGACTGAGGCTACATGTGTGACCTCTCTGAGGCCCATGCAAGACCTTGTGAAGAGTATTTGAGTGAGGGCCTGGTGCTGTGCATGGGGATGCTGCATGGTTCTACTGAGTAACAAGGCCTGTCCTGTCTGGATTGTGCACTGGTAGCACCCCTTCCTTTCACTCCTGTGAAACATAAAAGAAAGATGCTGACTTGGTTACCTTTATTTTCTGTTTGATTTCGAGTTTTTCAAAACCAGACTCTCTATTCTCCGGGTGGTGGTGATGTCCTGCCTTTGTAATGTTTCATTCTTTTCAAAGCCAGGCTTAGTAAGAGATAAACAGCTATAAGTAGTAAGGAGAGGAACAATTACAGCACTATACTATTTTAGTACATGTGCTGCCAAATAAGGCTCAGTTTAGTAGCGTTCTGTAATAAAAATTGATTTAAAAAAATCATTGCTAGGGCTGGCAAGATTGCTCAGTGGGTAGCAGTGCCACCTGTGCAAGCCTGGTTACCTGAGTTTGATCCCAGAAACTCACACTGGAAGGAGAAAGTTGATTCCTGAAAGCTGTCCTCTGGCTCCTACACCAATGCCATGGCATATTTGTACCTGTACTCACACAGATGCATACATGCACACACACACATTGCTTACTTCTAGAATTTTCTGTTTGATATTTTTGTACTACCGTTGAGTATGTGTAATTAGAACTATGGAAACAGAACCAGCTGAGGGGAACTCTGTATACACCATTTCTTTGGCTTCTCAAAATAATCTCTGAGGTAAATATAGTAAGGTATCTTGCTAATTGACTGCTGTGTTACACCACTTAGATAATTTTCAGCTCAAAGCTTACAGTTTCTGCTTACATTTTTAAGGTTACCTGTGGATGGTTGTATTGGAAGAAGGTTTTTTCAAAGTCCCTCACATATCAATTTGTTGAAAGACATGAAGAGACGCCTGAGTGAGGTGGCCGACTTCCACTATGCTGCAAGCAAGGCCCTCCGAGTTCCAGCAGAGGGCAGTGAAGGGACACCAGAGCAGCAGGCTGGCACCCCTGGTTACCTGACTTCACCAGAATTGCACAGGGAACTAGTGAGGTAAGATGGCTCTCTGCTGTTGTTTGTGGCATAGACACTGTGCTGGCTCAACTAGCTTTTAATTACAGAGCTCAGATGTGACTCTCAAATTCTTAGTTTGTATTTGGATGGTGGCTTTGACACTGGGTGACCTGAAGATGTTTTACAGAGGAAATAGGTCGCTGTTTGGATGTAATTTTGTTGAGTGTTTGAGTCTGAGTAGTAACTCAGAGCGCTGATACCCTCTGCTTTCTTTAATGTTAAAAAAGAAGTAAGCTAAAGCAAATTGATCCTAGCAGCCAAATAACACCAGGACCTTTTAAATAGCTGTTGAAAGAAAGTGGTGGCCAAGGCAGGGTTCTTTCACTCTGAGATCCTAGCACAGATTGCCATGTCCCTAAGTGTTTGGAACTTTGGAGTGATCCACGCTTAGTTAGCGTGGTTTCTGCCTGTGCATTTAACTTAGTATGCATGGTTGTTAGAGCAATCCTCAAGTGCAAAATACCTTGGTGAGTGAAGAGACCCAGGCCTTAGGCTTGCTTTGACCCTGTGCCCTCAGGGCTTGCTCTCAGCCTGAGAGGGTTTTCTCCTGGAACATTTTAGGTCTCTGATACGCCCTCTCTTCAGTTCCTTTTCTGTGGGGTATTTAGAAAGTGGCCATCTGTCTTCCTGAGTCAGGAGCTAGAAAAGTAAGCTCTCCGTGTATACATATCCATACATGCCAGCCTTGTCCGATTCTCTCTTTCCTGACACACTGTCCTGCTTATAAAGGGGGTAATTTTCCACTTTATGGGCCAGAGCTACCCGAGACTGCCTTTTGGTCATCTGGGTCTGCCAACTGGTTTTCTATGCTTTATTCAAACAATGATTTGAATACCAGTGCTCTTAGCTAATAGATGGCTGTGTTCTTTGAAAAAGCAAAACAGAAACATTGTTAAAATGTATTTAAGAATAAAGACCTATTTTGTAAGCCCAGATTTTAAAAAATATTTCTTTTTAATGAGGGCAAGATACACAGATTGCAGTTTTTATTTATGGTTTCCCGAAACAAAGAGGGGCCATTGCTGTTAAGCTGCTGAGTGCTGTTGTCGGGTGGAAACTAGCTTTTGGTATTTTCCAAGTGCTAAGGTTGACTATATCTGACTGGAATGGCAAAGCTGTGAATTCAGATGCTGGGGCTGTGGTGTAAGCACTCCTCCAGGCATTTACTCCATCAGTGGCAGGGCTCTCAGAGCCCCCTACCAGACTTTCTGCCTTAGCAAGTTCTGATGTGTGAGGTCTTCCACCACGAGAGTCTAAGGACAGGCAGGACTGCCTGTTTCTTCATGGGAGCCTTTTAAGTTCTTAGTAATACAAGAAACTTGATTTCTTTGCCTATCTTTTTACATTTTATATAATTGTGTTTTTATCTTTTAGGCTCTTCAATGTATATATATTATGGCTAGAAGATGAAAATTTTCAAAAAGGAGATACCTATATTCCTTCTTTACCAAAACACTATGATACTTACAGGCTTGCAAAAGTGATGCAGAACCAGCAGGTAAATCTATGACAATGCCGTTTTTAAAAAGCACTTCTAAATGTGATGAACTGGCCATACTCATCGTAGTAGACCTGCTTACTGATATGGGATGGGTGGTCACACGCAGTCATTCTGATGGACTTTGTCAGTGCATATCTCAATCTTTTGTTTGACAGGATATTTTCTCTTAATGCTCCAAATATGTAATGGTCTCACCTGAAGCCCTTGTTCTAGGGCTTTTCATAACCTGAGGAACACAGCCTTTGTCTGACTGTGTTCTTACTTATTCTGGATGTGACCAGTTGATTATTTAAGCTGTCATCTTTACCATCAGACACATAGGGAATGAATTCCAGGTCTTTCTGTCTATGACATACGTCATAGGTCATAGGTCAGCTTAGGAGCCACTTGGTTCTAGTTCCCGTGTGTTCTAATAGGTTGTCTTTGTGTCACCGATGTCTTTGATTCTTTTTCAGCCCTAACTTGTAGTCTCAGTTTTCTCTGTGTTTCTGTAGCTAGCCTAGGAGGAGGCAGGAAAGTAGGAAAGACAGCCTCTCTCGGATTGTTTCACCTAGGGGCTAAGTTCTGGCAGCTCTTAACCCAGACTTGCCTGTTAAATTCTAGTTGTCTTATAAATACCATTAAGGATATATATATGTGTGTGTGTGTGTGTGTGTGTGTGTGTGTGTGTGTGTGTGTGTGTGTGTGTGTGTATAAAAATAAAAAGATTTATTTATTTTTATTTTCTGTGTACGAGTGTTTTGACTGGATATAAGTCTGTACAGCCATGGAAGTCAGAGAGGGTGTTGGATTCCTTGGAACTGGAGTTGCAGATGGTTGTGAGCTGCCATGTGGGTGCTGGGAACCAAACCTAGATCCTCTGCAAAAGCAACTGCCACTTAGTGGCTAAGCCATCCCTCTAGCTCTGACACTTTTGGTTTTATTTATTTTTACAGTTTGAATCATGATCCTCATTTTGTGAGTGGTTGATGGTCTATTTAACTATAAGTCTTATTCTTTCTTTGTTTCATTTTTTTTTTATCTGTTGAAGATAGTGGCTAGTTCTGTCCACATTGTTTTACATTCTATATATTTTTTTTTTTTGCTGATTTTATGTATCAGCAAACATATTTTGTAGTGTAGCTTAACATATTTCCCTGTATCTAGTATTTCTTATAAATTTGCATTAGTTTCATCTGGCTTAATTTAATCCAGATTAATTTATTATTTACGGATTCATTCATTGTCTTGCTCTGTAGCTCAGATGGACTGTCTCTTATCACGTAGCCCAGAGGCCTTGGACTTGCAGCCAGTCCTCTTGCTTTAGCCTCCTGAGAGCTGAGATTACAGGCATGATATGTCTTTATTTTTTAAACATTTAATTTTACTAGTTTTAATTATTTTAACTTTAAATTTATTTTAATTGTCTATGCCCATGCATGTGTATGTGTTTGTGTGTGTGTCTGTGTCTGTGGTGGGTGTGTGTACATTCATTCAACTACCCACTGAGGCTAGAGGTTTTAGATCACTGGAGCTAGAGTTACAGGTGCTTGTAAGCTGTCTAACATGGGTGCTAGGAACTGTGCTCAGATCCCCTGCATGACCAGTGTGCAGTCTTAACTTCTGAGCAATGTTCTGTGTCCTCATATGTCTTATATGGGCACAATTTACTAGCGTAGTTATGTGTGTGTGTGTGTGTGTGTGTGTGTGTGTGTGTGTGTGTGTGTGTGTTTACAGTTCATTAATATGCATATAGTCATGGTGTATAAGCTAAAAGTTTTTAAACTGTCATTTGCCACGCAGTTTACCCTATGTTGGGAGCCTAGTGGATCACCTCCTTGTAACTGAGTATCTCACTGAGGTAAATTCATAGTTGTATGTGTGACCATATGAATCATCTACTAACCTTCAAGTGTTTTGGTTCTACTCTAGGACCTGTGGGTGGAGTATTTAAATATGGAGCGCATACATCATGAGTTCCAGGAGACAGTTGCTCTGTGGACACAGGCCAGGCTCGAGTCCCATTCCAAACTCTGCAGTTCTTCAGCACAGCTGGATTTCACTGATCCTTTGCTGGGTGAGTCCTGTGGCATCAATCCTTTTTGAAAGAAAGAGTGTTTGAATCAGAGTCATTGACAGTTCCATACCTTCTGTCTCCAATGAGAATTGTTCTTTAAGAGTGCCCTGTGTGAAAAAATAATCAATAGAAATAAAAAACAAATACATTTTAAGCTGCTGAGGAAAAAAGAATTCCATGTTTACTTGTTTGCTATGAAAGATAGAACGCAAGCCCTGAATGATATAAGCACAATTGGTGGTGAGTTATGTCTCATGAAGGTGGCTCAGAGCAGTAGGACAGCCCTCATGACTCATGGAGTCTTCAAGTACTTTGTTCTCTTATCTTGCTTTCTCATGTTTCTAAGTGGCATCTACCTCCAAATCAAGATGGCCACTTATGTTGTCCTCTTTGCTTATACATTGCAGTAAGATAGAAGGGAAGTCTCCTTAAAGAATTGCTTCAAGAAGGTGTCATGGACTCTATAGCTACCCCTTCATTGGCCCAGGCCTAACTACACATCTGTCTGCAGCCGACAGTGAGGCCTCGGGCTCATCATTCACTCCTTTTGCAAAGCTTTAAAAACAAAACTATTTTTAAAAGTGAACTTTAGATGTAATTAATTTGGGTTTGCAGTTTTAACATTCAGAGGTTGATTTTTTTCTTTTGAGAAGACACTGTATCAGGAAATGCTTTAGTTTCTCCTCCTCCTCCTCCTCCTTCTTCTTCTTCCTCCTTCTTTCTTCTTCCTCCTCCTCCTCCTTCTCTTCTTTTACCTGATTTCCCTGTGTAGTTCCAGCTGGCCTGAGCTTACTATGTAGATCAAGAGGAACTCACAGAGATCCCCTGTGTCTGCCTTCAGAGCTCTGGGATGACAGGTGTGCTTGTGCAGATGCTGCTGCTGTCTTACAGCTCACTTTCCTAGAAAGAGAGTGTGTTTATCACGCAGAGCTCCAGGCTGGGCCACAAAGGCCATTTAACCTTCAGAGTTGCTGCATATGCCCAATTTTAAAACACAGAAAATTATATTTGATTTACATTTAACAGTAATTTTGGAATATATTTTTAGAATGTAGGATGTATATAAAATTATAAATTGTTGCTAACATGTTATGATTATAGTGTAATAAAACATTGAAGTGATCAATGCAGAGGCAGAATACTCTTTTATTTCAACTTTGCCCCGGTCAACTTGTTAGTCAGGAAGAGGTCCCCCATCCCCCATGAAAAAACACCAAAAAGCAAAACAAACAAACAAAAAAACAAAAAACCCAAAAACCCCCCAAACAACCAAAAAACAGAAACAACCCCTCTGGGCTTCACTTACGTGCTGAAGAGTTTCAGCTAAGGCACCAACATTTTTTGAAATTCCAACATTTCTCTCCTTGTTTCCCCCAGAAAAATTTTTGTGAAAACTTATATATACACATTAAAAAACAAAACCAAAAACAAACAAAAATCCTGTGGAAAGGAGCAGAGGAAAGGAACAAAGAAATACCCTCAGCCTGTCCACAGATATTTATTTCCTTTGCTGAGTGTTTGCTAAGTGAGGGATACTAGGTTAGCTCTAGATGCCCCAATGCTTCTGTTGCCGCCCGTCTGTAGTGCTTTCACGCTGCCTGAAGGCTATATTCATGTATGTGAAGTCAGGTCATACAACCCAATTATGCTATCTCCATGAAGCAGGGAAGGAACCTGGGGCATGACGTGGGGTCTACACGGGTCACAGAGCTGGAAAGTGGCCGTAATTGCGCTCACTCAGGGCACTATTACTCAGTTCTAGATAACAGTCACAGTTTGAAATTCCAAACAGATGCTTGGGTTTCTAGATAAATTGAAGATTTTTCTCATTAGACTGTAACATAATTAAATTAAAGATAGATTATAACATATTTAAATATGACCGTACAATTTAAAATGTAAGAAAGATTTGACCAGTGCTCTTGTGCCAGGTTCTTTTTCTCAAATTTGTTTTTTTAGACTTCAGTGTTTTTACTAGTTTGATCCATAGTGATTGATTATAGTTAAATATGCCCTGAATTTATTCTTTCTCTTTTGTTTAAAAAATTCCCTTGGCTGGGCATGGAGTGCATGCCTTTAGTCCCTGTACTTGGAAAACAGAGACAGATGGATCTCTATGAGTTTGAGGCTAGCCTGGTCTACATAGTCAGATCCTGTCTCTAAAACAACAGACTAGTAAGAGGAGGAGGAGGAGGAGGAAGGGGAAGAGGAGGAGGAATATGTAACCCTTGATTTTTCTTTTATGATAAGTTATTGGGTTGGAAAGAGCCCCTAGTTTTTCTCTTAAGCTTGTAACCTATTATGCCACCAATCTTATCAAATGATAACTCTCCAGCTTCACCATATCCATGCAAGGTGGTTTTAGTGGAAAAACAGAAGCTATAAGCCTAAGTGCTACACTTGACCTTTTGGAGTGCTAATTCCATCTGTTTGGGGTATAAACAACACAAATGTCTTTATGGAAATTATGGATACTAACTTTATTTTTACTTTTCAACAAGAATAGAAAATTCACGGTTAAATCTGAAACAAACTGGAAATTCACAGCAGTGCCTTAGGTTTTCACTGAGAGTTTGCTGACTTGAGGTTCCCTTGACCTTCCCTTTTCTTTTCTGTAGCATTAAAAGGAATTGGGAGATGACAGCATTTCTCTCACGTCCTTCAGTTCCCCACCTACTTGGTGGTTTGTGTGTAGTGTGGTGAAGATTGAGGGAACTGGGAATTTGTATGCAGCTTTCTATTAGGAATGGAAACATTTTGATGTGATGAGTCAGTCTGAGACCATGAGATCACTGCCAAGTTGTACCATCCCAACACCTTCACTTTTCTAACATAGACTAAGCTGCTCATTGTAAGTCATTTTATGAGTGATTTGTACTCACTGTCTGGCTGTGTGTACAGTCTATACAGGCTACAGGACTTTTCATTCCTTACTCAGCTTTCCTTCTCAAAACTTGACTGAGTTTCAGATTTGCTTCTTCTCTGTTCCATAACACCCATTCCCTTCTCACTGTCTTCTCTGAAGTTTCTCAGGATAGCAGCCCTGAACCACCTCTAACCAGATGGTGGCTGCTTACCTCTGCTCAGTAGGTCACTGTATGCTAACAGTAAGTTCAAACCAGATGTCATGCAAGACTGTCTAGACATTAAGATCACCAGCCTTCTAGCCTTTGTTCTTTCTTTTTAAAAATGGATGTTTTTATTTACATTGGTGTTCTGCCCACATGTATATATGTGTGAGAGTGCCAGGTCCCCTGGAACTGGAGTTACAGACAGTTGTGAGCTGCTACATGGTGCTGGGAATTGAACCCAGGTCCTTTGGAAGAGCAGCCAGTGCTCTTAAACACTGAGCCATCTCTCCAGTCTGAGCCTTTGCTCTTTAACCATCAGATGGTAAATTCTGTATGTGTTTTTGGGGCAGGAGTGTGCATGTGTGTATGGGTACATGTGTATGTTAGTGTTCATGCACCGTGTGGAAGCAGAGCTCAGTCTTGAGTGTAATTCTTTATACAACTTGCTTTTTGAGACAAGTCTGCTATTGGCCTGGAGCTCACAAGTCCCAGGGATCCAACTGTCTCTGCCTTGCCACCCCCAGGATTACAGATGTGAGCTACTGGAAATGGTCCTTTCTTCTTATGTTGGTTCTTGGTATTGGACTCAGGTCCTAATGTTGGCACAGCCAGTAGCTAATAGACTGGTCTGTCTCTCCAGCCTGACCACCTAGCTCCCTACCCTATTATTAGGCTTGTGGGACTTATTCAAAACATGAAAGAACCACACATTTCACCATCCATTTAAGCAGCTTTTGACTAAGGAACTATCCTGAAAATCTGTAACATTAATTTTCAGAGTTAACAGACCAGAGCTCTGTCTACTTAGTGTGTTTACCACCCCTTGCTACCCTCTACTGACTCAATATGCTGTCCTTTCAGCTAAAGAAAGGGTTCTAAGTAACTTACGGAAGCACGAGGCTCCGCAGCCTCCTCTTGCTCTGCTCCCCATGAGACCTCCTGTGCCACTCATTTCTCCATCTGTGCTGTTGAGTCAGAGGGATGCCACCCAGCTGATGTGCACAGACCTGAATCTGTTGCAGCAGCAGGCCAGGTAAGACCGGGAGAGCTTGGGAATTGCACTTCCTACTTGTTGCCTCGTCGGCTGTGATGATTTATTATGTGGGTTGGCTTCCTCGACAGTGTTCTCACAATTGTAGGCACTTTATTTAACTGAGTCATTACAAGTCTTTTTTTAAATTTTTATTTCATGTCTATGTGTGTTTCTGTGTGTGTGAATGAGTGTATGAGCACAAGCACACACCAAGGCCAGAGGTGTTGGACCCCTGGAGCTGGAGTTCTAGGCAGTTGTTAGCCACCTGAAATGGGTGCCGGAAACTGAACTTGGGCCCTGTGGAAGTGCAATACATGCTTTTACTAGCCACCTCTCCAGTCCCCGAGACAAGTCCTTTAATTTCATATTATGCGGTACTCTCACATACTTTCAGTCTCACATGTTTCCTGGGGGGTGGTTTCTGAGGTCAGTGGTTCTGGCTAAGACATTTTCTGCTTCCTTTCAGAAAACTGTCTGATACTGGAAAGAAGGAGGCAACATTTAATTTATATTTTTGTATCATTGCTTTACTCTTTGTCTTCTGTGTTTTTAGGAAATTGACATAGGTGCTTGGTCAAAGGGTAGGAAAGTCATTTGTTTGGAGTTCACATGGTACATACAGAACAGTCAACTGTTCTCAAATGCAGTCTTGAGGAGTATACACGGGCAAGTCTGTTTATTTAACAACAGGCTTAGTTTTACAAATCCCATGTGAATCATTTCTTTTATTGTCATTTTTTTCTTTGGCTACATTTGATCAGGCATTTGGTACTTATATGTTATATGCATACATGAATATTTGTCTGATAATATATTATTGACATGGTCTGTCAGGTTGTAAGCCACCATGTGGGTGCTAGGTATTGATGCTGAGTATTGAGCCAGGAAGACCAGCTAGCACTCTTGAGAGCTGAGCCACCTCTCCAGCCCCAGCCCCTTGATGACTTTTTATACAACCATTCTTGACTTGTTTCCCCACATGGGGTTACTCTTCAGAGCTGCAGCTCTCCGGGAGTTGCAGCAGGTTGCCTTGGATGGCGAGCTGTTGGAGACGATGCCCAAACAGTACATTAACCGTGAAGAGCAGGCCACTCTACATCTGGAGTGCAGAGGCAGTGGTGGTAAGAAGTGCCAAGGAGCAGCAGTTGTGACAGTTCAGGTGAGGTTCTTTAATTTCTTCATAATATACAGGATTTTAATTGGCCCCTTATATTGGCATATTACTGAGAAAAATACAAATAACATATGACCCGTGTCTTGAAATATTTTTAGAGTATCACAGAGAGTGAAGATACCCAGAGAACAAACTACATTGCCTTCAGTTTCCCACAGATAACAAAAGACTTTTGTAGAAATTGCAAAAAATATTTTTGTACATATGTAGCTCCAAAATACATCCTGTGACAGATGTGTCCTGCAAGAAAGTACTGAAAGCTAGGAGTTCCAAAATGAGGAAAACCATCTGGAAGCTTCCCAGGATGCTTAAGTTGCTCCTTCTTAGATTTTGATGATGGTACTTTGGGTACAGTTAGAAGAAATAATGGCATGGATTTCTGTGTTGCTGTCTAGGCCCCGTGCTAGACCAGTTGGTTTCAGGTGTTCTGGGGAATAGTGCTCAGGGTTCTCACGGCAAAGGTTGTGTCAGGTGATCATGGGACTGAAGCTGATGGTGTGGGTAGCAGGCAGCTACTGAGGACATGTGGGGGAAGCAGAGTGTTGGGCAGAGCTGGCCAACAGGTAAATGAGGTATGTAGCAATCTGTCTAAAAAATTCACCTGCTTGTCACCATTACACTGGAAATAGAGACAGAAGTTGGTTCTGAGATAATTGTTAGTTCAGAATAGGAACTGAGCCTAAGCTGGCTTGTACAGTACTTAGTCCGTATCAGGCTCTGTCTCAACATTTTATATGACTTACTTGATCTCATAGCAATGCAGTGAGATGCACATTGCTTATCTTCATTTTCCATGTAGTGGGTGCACCTCACCCCTGTGCAGATGAGCTTAGCAGCATTACTTGAGTTGCAGATGGGACATTTGGAGATAGGCATGCCTGCTGCCTGACCACATTTGCATAAACATGCTTTTATTAGCTTTAAGAAATTGAGTCATTTCTTTCCTCATTGTTAATTGTCTTTTAGAAGCACCTACCCCTTTTCAAATCCACATTTTACTGTTATGTTTACTCTGAATTGCTTTCTATGTAACACTGCTTCTTCTAAAATATCTTTTCTAAAGTTATCTGTTAGACTTCTGTATTTTTCAATACCTTGACATTTATTTTATATATATATTTTTTTGTTTTTAGTTGTATACATCTAATGTTAAAGTCAAGATAACTCCAGGTTATGAGCTAACCTTGTATTGAGGCATGTCAGACTCCTAAACACTGCTGTCTTTGGCCAGGCATTTCCAAAAGTTAGTTTTCTGTCAGTGACTTAACCTTCAGTTACCAATGCTTTAAGTAAGACTAGGTAGAGTTATTTAAGAAAGGTCACCTGTTGCTAAGTTGTGAAGCTGGAAGTAAAGTCTGTTAGCCTGGGTTAGCCTGGGATAGCTGGGCAGAGTTAGACCTGGACAGGGAGAAGTTGACATGATTCTGGTCATAGAAAGAGGGAGATGGTTTATTATTATGCTCAGGGCTTTGCTTGTTTGTTTGCTTGTTGTTGTTGTTGTTTCTCAAGATGATTTCTCTGTGTAGCCTTGGCTGTAGACCAGGCTGGCCTTAGAGCAGGATGTAACCCTGGCCAACAGTGACTTGTCTCTTTCTTTCAAAAAAGGAGATTATAGTATTTTATGTCTGAACTCCTGAATTGAGTTTCTTTTGTAACCTGGTATTTTGTTAATTTTGAGATAAAAAAGAATCCCTTCTAGAAATATCTTCAAAATACCTTTCTGCTGAAGGCTGGTCAGAAAGATGATAGATTGTGCACATAGAAAACACAAGAGGGAGGTTATGGGGAAAGCACATACAAGAACGGAAACAGGACAGATTTGCTCAATCATGCAGATGTGCCGGGGAATTAAAGCATGCAAAGAGGAAACAACTTGTAGTCTGAGACTTGAGAAGAATGCATCTCGACAGTTACAGAACTGTTTCTGTCTCTGCATAGTATTTGTTGGTTGATAATTTTAGGAATTGAAGATAAAATTATTTTTCTTGTGTACTCATTAACAGCTAAGAGCAAGGTAGAGTGAAATGGGAGCTCATAGCCATGAAGTTTGGGCATACTGATGAGCTTAGTCAGGGATGCTCTTCCCAGTTCCACATCTAGATGTCAACTGGGAAGGCCCTTCCCACCCGCTCTCCAAGATGAAAGTGCAGCATTGTTGTCATTTCTTTCACACTCTCTCTCCCACTCTCTGCCCATCACTCTCTGCCCATCTTGCTCCTTCCCGCGCACATTGGTTTGGCCTGTGGAACTCCCTCCTCTTTGTCTTTATTGCTGCTGCCCTCCAGCAGCTTACCACACCTCCCTGGGCTCCCCTGCTAGCTCCTGCCCACAGCCCTCTCTCTGTTGTTTCCTTCTTCCGCCATTCATCTCTTAGTCTCAGTCCTGACTGCATTTCCAGGCTTTAAACCCACACTGGCTTTCCAGTCCTTCATAGCCTGATTTAAAAACAAAACAAAACAACAACAAAAAAACAGGGCGAGGAATCTTGTTTTGAAAACTCTTGACCACCTCTTAAACAGTCTGTTTTTAGCCACTTAGCTTTATCCACTCTCTGAGAACCATGTGGTCACACTGTGCCTTATAGCCCTGCTGCTTCCGTCCTCCACGCATTCCGTTCTTAGCCTTCACACTCATTGTTGCATTTTGAGAGGTCATTTATGGTCAGGGTGACAAGCCCTTCCCTCCATGGCACCTTGTACTTAAAGTGTGGTAGTAACTTGTTCTTTTTTCCCTGCCAGATGGAATCCTGTGGGGATAGTGTTCCTTACTCATGTGTGTATCATCTGTCTATATCGTCTAGGGCACCTTCTAGTGCAGGTGGAAGCCAAACCACTTGTCAGGTTATGTTAATGAGGCTGTGTGTGTCATTAGTTCTGTGGCTGTTGGTAGATTTTGAGTCGCAGGAGATCAGTGACCGTCTTATTTGTGTTTGTGCTGTCAGTGCTTCACAGTGAGCACGTGTTGTAGGAAGCTGTATTTATAACCTCTGCATCGCGTTCTGTGAGCTGTCTTTAGCAGCTGGTGTAGAATGCTTGGCTATGAACAGTGTGGACGTGGAGACCTTTTCCTAGAAGTTGTAGTCATTCTTCGCCAATGGTTACTTTTTGGTCCATTTGGCATCTTAATGCTTTTGGTATAAATTCCAATTGACCCTCTCATTTGAATACCAGTTTCTCATTCCTGAAGAGCAGAAGGAATGGTGCATGTGCAATACCATGCCTTTTCCAGCCTGTTAGAGTCATTTATGTCCCTTGCACATGCTGCGACTCTCAGAGGCACTGCTCTTACAGCTTCCCACTTACTTCACAGACAGGGGATGAGTTAGAGAGACAGGTTCATATCTGTTAGCGTTCCAGGTAACACAGCTACGTCATTCAGTTAGAAACCAGCACACATCCATCAGAAGTCAGTTTTCAGTGTTGCTGGGTGTCTTATTATTATTTTTATGTTGCTGGGGATTGAACCCAGAACCGAACAAGTGCTTCATCACTGAGCGACATCTGCAGTGCTCATATCCACTTACGTTCAGGACCTGTGTTTTTCACATTCAGTATTGCCAGGCCACTCAATTTGCTTTGGCTTCAGCTTCAGGGAGCTGGTAAAGACAGTGAGATTTCACTTTAAATGAACACATGCATTACTTTCTATCAGAGTCTGTGTCACTGTAGAATACACGATCTTAGTTGAACATTTTGTTCTTGATCAGTTTCTAAACATTAGTTTTATGGAAAAATAATTGTATAGTCAGTTTTTTCAGATGTAATTTTTAATGGTTCATTTAGAAAGATTTCATATTACCTCATTTTCTTGCTTAATAAAAATTTTCTGGATATTTCCAGCTGTCTGCAACTCTTTGAACTTGCATAACTTATTTGGAGTATATAAAAGCTGAATGTATTTTGAGAAGTGAGACGTGTTTCTTGAGTAGTCTCCAGTTCCAGGAGCTGCCTTTCATAGTTCAGTGATATCCCTAGAGGAAACGGAGTGATTTATGAATGAGTTCTTTTTGTTCTTGTTAGTAGTGCAGGGCATATTTGCTAGACCAAGGATTGATTTATTCTTAAATGAATAATTTTTCCATTTCTAGAAATAAAAGGTGGAAAAGGCCCACCAAGGGCCTCCCATTTTTGTAAAACCTTGTAAAGGACGTGCTTTGTCCAATTTGTCTTTGTCTCATTAAAATGACTCAAATGGAAGGACTTTCACCATGCTGCTTTGATCCATTTTCTGTAGCTTCTTGGTATTGAGAGCTGGAGTCTTTCAGTCCCTCTCACATCTATTCTTAGTAAGATAAGAAATCTTTCAACAGTGGTGGGAAGTGTGAAGACTTTTGTGCAACACTGGTGAGTCTTATATAACACAGTTATTGTGAAAGGGAAAAATAGATATGCCCAAAGATGTGAAACAGACAGGACCATTGGTCTTCAAGACTTTAAATGTAGCATTTATGAGGGTCTCATTTAATTAAGTTGATAAATTATATTTACAGCATTTACAAATGGGATATAGTTATTGCAGTGGTAGCTGAAGATGGCCTCTGGGTATGTGGATATAAAGAAAAGGTTTAAATACCACTGCTCCCCATGTGAGTGAGAAAACTATGAGAGAATGAGGGCTTAGAATTCTGCCTTGCACATGTTCTGCTCTTTTTCAGCTTCTCAGCTGTGCTTCACCCTTAAGAGTGGCCTGCCCATTGGGGTCCCTCCAGGTCATCCCCCCTTGCTCTCTGTTCTGACTATTCTGTCTCAGCTCTTTATATTTGTCAAAAAACTTTCCCTTTCTGGTCACTGTCCCTCCATTCCAAAAGCCATGATAATGTACACACACACACATACTCCCTTTCCCTCTGTCTGTGTGTGTTTGTAAATGTGTATGTGTGCTCATCTCACTATGTTTTTTTAGCACCTCCCCCTTCTTATTTAGTTCAAATTTACTAGGAAAAGGTGCAGGAGAGGTTCTGTTGTTGAGGCTGCCTACTGTAATGTGGTACTCAGTGGCCAAGTGCTCAGTACTTGTCTCTGTTTTGGACATCATGCTGGATGGTAGCATGTGCAGCTTTCAGCCAGCCAAGTGCATGGTCCCCTGTTCAGTAGCGAACTGCAGGAGCTGAGTCAATGTCAGATTCTCTTGCACATCGTCGCCAACAGGAGTTCCATTCACAAGCGATCGTTCTCATTTGTGGTAAAGAGGCCGTTGAGGGAGATGGCCTTTGAAACTCTGTAATCTTGAGCATTGCTGTGCTTAAAGGCTGATACCAAGGGGGTATTCATAGCTCTCTATTGCCTTGTTTCTTCGGTGTTTTCCCTCATGCTTTATGACAGATGTTACAGAAGCACCATTCACTTCACAGTTTGGGTGCATAAAATTTTCTCCTCTGCCACTGAAGTGATGATCCCTATGGGCACATAAATGTGAAATCTAGAATAAAAGAATGCAGTATGGGCTGGGACATTAGCTTAGTGGGTAAAGCATTTGCTATGCACTCATGAGGACCAGGGTTCAGATCCCCAGCACCTGTGTAAATGCAAGGCAGATGTGATAGCCTGCCTTGATTCTCAAAACCTGAGAGGCAGCCACAGGGACTCTGTGGAACAAGCTGGATAACCATATTAGCCAAATAGGCAAGTGTTGGGTTCAAGTGCGAGGCTCTGTCTCAATATATGAAGTGGATGCATGTGCCCTTGCATCTATGCATGATTGTGCACACATACACACATGACTCATGTACTATGTGAATATATATATGTACATATATTAACCCCCCCACATGCCAGAAAAAGTAATAATCATAAAAAAAAGAGCACAGCATATTCTTCTTTGTGGCTAGATAAGTTTTGCCTCTGTGATGACCTGGTCTAAAAATTGTGGCCTTGAAGTTGCAGCCAGGGCACCCAATTTGGAGCATTTCCTGAATACATTTTGCTATCAGCAGTTGTGACACAGAATTCTTCTAGTTAGAAGCCACTGACACCAGCCAGGAAGTGACCCCATGTCTATCTTTGTGATGCACCCTGGGCATAGGATATCCCGTGCATCTGTCCACATCCACATACCAGAAACACAGAGACGAAAACCACAGTCAGTTAGGGAAAGGCTGTGTTAGCAACTACCTCAGGTAGGAAAGACATACTTTTTAAAAGGATAGACTCCATTAATTCTTATTTTTCACATCTTTACTAAGAGTCTGACAAACTTACCAGGAACTCATCAGTTGGCCAGTTGCTCTTTCTTGGACACGTGCTTGATTGGGTTCATCTTCCTCCCTCATCCTGTTGTTTTAGAGAAGGTGTAAAAATATATTAAAATAGATATCATCTCTCCAAACTAGCCTCCTTTCCCAGTGCCCCTTGCCCACTCACCAAAAGATGAAAAGAAATAGATACTCAGGACAGAGAAATGAAAATATCTTGACTATAGCTCAGGGTTCTAGGGTCTTCAGCCTGGGAGTGGAGGGCAGCCATCGAGGTACAGGCTCAGTGCCGGTATCCCTGAGTAACTGGTAGGAAGCGAGAGGTACTGAAGAGTTGGGCAGGATGTAGCAGATGGTCATGTGTTGCCATAGGGACAGAAAATACAAAAGAAATGAACAGTGAAGAGAGGCAGAGATGTTCCTAAACGGGGCGGCAGAGGAGCGAGGGCAGTCTCAGGGCGGGGATTCTGGGTCCCCTCCTGTGGTACCTGCAGTGTGGGTGTAGGATCCACCAGAGGATGTAAGGCAGCAGAGCTGCTGGATGAGGAAGGGCACTTGGCACTAGGGAGAGGTAGGTGAGGGTCACCTGACAAGGCAGGAGGGAAGACAGTCTCAGAGTCCTCAAGGAGTATCTCAGACAAAGAAGATGCCCAATTTCCCAAGTTCTTGGAATCAGTGTGAACACTTGAGGACAATAAGCAGAGTGTCACTTGGAGCTGGTGTGCCCTTGAAGAAGGCTGGAGGGCGTTGATCGGCTTGTTATGTTGTACTTCACCCCACTCTGCATGGGATCTAGAGGGCCCTGTGGTCAGTCAGCTGAACAGCTCAAGCTCAGGTGTCTGCATAGACTGTCCGCCTCCATAGCCCTTGCTGGAACTGGCCCCTCAGCCCCGCCAGAGTGAGCTGCTCTGTCTCTAGCCCAGCGTGAGAGGAAAGCACTGGTGCCTCAGCATTCTGGGGAGCTCTGGTAGTAGTTACTAAGCTTGTGGTCCTGCTTTGACAGCCCACTGGCTGGGACTGGCCTTGTCTGGTCCCTGTCCCTGCTTCTTTAGAGCCTCAGCTGAAAGAGTTGCAGCTGGCATTATTATTGTCCCAAGTCAGATCCTTATTTATCGCTGGGATGGCCTGTGTTTGAAAACTCGTTTGGGCTTATTTCTTGTGTCTCTGAGGGACAGTCAAACATGGATGCCTTGGGCAGGCCTTTTGTCTGCTGCTGTTGCTCTAGGATCTTGGGCATATAGATGCTGTACTTCCTTATCTGTGTAGTGACCTTGTCTTGCTTGGTGTGAGCAGCCCTCCCTGCGTGAAGCAGTGGCATCCTTGGCCTTCATTGCTACCATCTTACTGGATGCAGTGGTGGAGACCTTGTAGACGCGGCTGATATCTGGTGCCAGTGAGGAGTATATGGTTGAAAGTCATGGTTCAGGTTGCTGATCCTTTGGGAAGAGGCATTACTGGCATCATAGGCAAGGGTGCCTGGAGGGAGCTGTGTTTACAGGGTGCTGACAGTGCAGCTTTGTAGAGGTCCCGGCAGTGGGCCACCTCAGTATGTTTGAGGATGATGCTGATGTTGCCCACCACAGGTCCACCCAGCTCACTCATAGTGTTCTTGTCGAGATCTAGAATGCTTATCTTGCAGCCTGAGGATCTGAGTTTAAGCCACAGAACCCAGTGTGCTTGGTGGTAAACTTGATATATAGTCAAGGATGACCTTGAGCTTGTCCTGGGATTACAGGTGTGCACCACTGCCGAGTTTATACAGCGCTGGAGGTTATGTCTATGCTAGGCAAACAATGGTATTACATCCCTAGTCCTTCTGAGGCTTCTCTGAAAGAACACCAACCCCCTTGTGTGTTGAACACCCCCCCCACTCACTACCTTAACCCTTTGTGTTCTCCCCATCTAGAGTACAGGCAAAGCAAATATTCAGGCTGTATGTGTGCCTAGCACAAAGAGGAAGAAACAGACGCTGTGAAAACACCTGTCATTTTAAACAAAAATAAACAAAATTATAAAACAATAAAATACAGAAGAGGTGGGTAGTAAGTGGGACAGTGGGAACTGCTGTGAGAGAGGCGAGAGAATGGCCTGAGTGCAAGTATGAACAAGCTTCCAGGGAATTGTGTGGAATTCTTAGTTCCCGTCACAAAGGAAAACACTTAAAGGACCTGCTCAGGCATGTAAGAATCAGTCAGAACTTGTCAGAGAACAGTCAGAGTGCAGGGAGGAGAACTGTGGCTGGGGAGATGACGACATCAAACTGCGGCCACTTCTAAGTGGACTTAGTTCTGTATATGCGCGATATGAGGACATCATAGTGCCATCCTCTTGCTCTTCTGAGACATGGCGTCTCACCGGCTGATGCTTGTCAAGTAGGCCAAAGGTAGTCTACAGGCTCAGTCCCTGGGAGGGACTCAGGATCTGTTTGAGCATCCCACTGTGCTGCACTTGTTGACTAAGGTGGTTAATTGAATCCAGGAGAGTGTGTTGGTCCTGAACTGGATGAGACTGATCCTGTTTCAGCCCTCTGCCCGACTCCTTCTCTCCAGAGAGGGAAATACCCCAGCAGGAGAGGTGGTGGTTCTGTTTTTTGATGGGGGTTTGAACAGTTGAAACATAAGAAAACTAGAATGTTTTGTCAATTAAAAAAAAAAAAGATTTATTTATTTACTACGTATACAGTGTTCTGCCTGCAGGTCTGTCTGTACACCAGAAGAGGGCACCAGATCTCCTTATAGATGGTTGTGAGCCACCGTGTGGTTGCTGGGAATCGAACTCAGGACTTCTGGAAGAGCAGCCAGTGCTCTTAACCTCTCTCCATCTCTCCAGCCCTACTCTTTCTTTCTTTCTTTTTTTTTTTTTTTAAGAGTTTGGGTCTCTATGTATAGCACGGGATGACCTTGAACTCAAGACCCTTCTGCTTCTATCTTGAGTGCTAAAATAATCCTTGAATAGTTTTTGACATAGCTCTCCATTCATTTTACATTCAACCAAGGTTTGCGTTAAATTGTATTATTGACTATAATAATATTCTCTTCATCATATGCCACTGTACTTATAGTAAACCGCCTGTTCTAGAAGTATTAGGGGAAAACAAGACTGTTGAGGGTTGGGTGTGATAGATCATACCTCTAATCCTAGCACTGGGGAGGCTGAGGCAGAAGTATTGTCATGTGTTTGAGGCCAGCCTGGGCTACTGAGTAAGACCATTTCAAAAATGAAAAAAACAAAACAAAACAACAATAACAACAATGTAAAAAGTCAGCTGACTCCTTGAATTATTATTAGTTTGAAGGCATGTACAAGAACGAAGCGGTAAGCCAGCAGGTCCATGTTCTGCAAAAAGAAGTGAGGCAGTTCCAAGCTGAAGCTGCTAAGCCCCCGGCACTAAACATTGTGGAGGCCGCCGTGCATGCAGAGAACCTGATCACGTGAGTCCTGGTGGCCACCATTTCACTGTTGGCTTTGCTGTTGATGGTACTCATGCATGTCACCTTGCCCCTTCCCTGCCTTAAACACCTGGTCATTTAGGATGGGAATTAGCAAACTAGGGCTGTTGGGTCCAATCTGACTAGCTATCTGTTTTATAAATAGTTTTATTGGAGCACAGCCTTCTCTGTTACTCATAATGGCTATGAGTTATACACTTCAACAACAGAATTGACTATTTCTGATGCTTGCTTTATGGCTCACAAACAAAAATATTTCCTATCTGGGTCTTTCCAGAAAAAGTTTGCAGATGCTTGACCTGTAAGATAGTGCTGCGCGTGGGAACTCAGTGAGTTTACACTAGTGTCATCCTCACCTGGGAAGTTAACGTTGTCAGCTCAGATTACACAGTGACATTCACTTCCATTACTCGCAGGGATGAGGGCTTTTTAAGCTTTCAGATGGTCATTATGGTTTTCTCTGAGAGCTCCTGGCATATGTTCACCTTTCCTAAAGCAAGCTGGATAAAGCTCAGGAGAATGTTGTCTTAATTTAAGGTCACTCCACTTGCTGGCAAGTCATTGACCCCTTTAGCAAAGATCAGAATAACCACAGGTTGGTATTTTTATCACTGTGATCATACTAGAAAATGTGAACATGGAAGGAAATCTTAGAAAAAAATTTTAGATTTGTTTTACGTGTATTAGTGTTTTTCCTGCATATATGTACATGTACCACTTGTGTCCCAGATGCTCGTGTCACTCTCAGGTATATTTTAGATTTTAAAATGTAGAAAGATCAACATTCTTTCGTTTAAAAATGTAAGGAATAGGCCGGGCATGGTGGCTCACACCATTAATCCTGGTACTTGGGAGGCAGAGGCAGGTGAATCTTTGTCTACAATGAGAGTTCCAGGACAGCCAGGGCTACACAGAGAAAACACTGTCTTGAAAAACAAAACAAAATAAAACAAACAAAAACCCTAAAAAATAAGGAATCATGATATTTGCTAGAAAATATTCAGAAATGAAAACCATTATGTTTGGTGAAATAACCCAGACTCAAAAGAGCTCCAAGGAATACAAAAGTCATTATGAATTATAAGTAACTATGAATTACATACACTACATGAAAAACTTTAATATGTGTCAGAATGTTAATTGGTACTTACAATAACAGCTGACTTTTATTTTCTCTAGGGAAGTATAAAATCAAATGTGAATTGTTGGGCAATTGCTACACATTTACCACATGTAGTATTTTGAAGTGTTATTTGCATAGGGCTCTGAAGACTTACAGATATTGCCCGAGGAGTGTGGGAAATCAAAGGGACATTTGAGAATATGGATTATTTATAGTAAGACAATTTTTGTGCTCACCATTACCCACAGGGCCCTAGTGAATGCTTATAAGTTACAACCCACACCTGGAGTTCAGAAAATTGGCATTAGCCTTTTCTTTACTGTTGTGGACTATGTGAGTGACGAGACCCAGCGCCATCCTCCTACAAGGCAATTCTTCACTTCGTGCGTTGAGATCTTGGGGCAGGTAAGACTATTCCCAGTTGTTAGCCATGTGCAGACAGTCAGCGAATCCCCATGGTATCTTGACTACTTACAATCAGACGCCTCTTGAGAACTGTTGGCATACTATGACACTGACAGAATTTTTGTTGTGGAGTGCTGCTGCTTCTACAAGGCTAGGGAGACATCAGATTTTGGCATAGGTTGTTGGTATTATTGACAATAACATCGCTAAAGTTTATCATTTGCAAAATAGTTTCTAATTAATTTTTAAAGTTTGTCTTCATGTTGACTCTGTAGTTGGTACCATTCTTATCTTGAACATGATCAAGAAGAGTGGGTCCTAGTGACATAGCCGGCAGTCTAGCTACTTAGGGTCCCAAGTTCAAGGCCTGCCTAAGGCTACAGAATGGGTTGAAGGTTAACCTGAGCAACCTTGTCTAAAAAAGTTAAAAAACAAACAAACAAACAAAAAAACCAAAGAAGGTAGGGAGTCATAGCTCCATGGTAAAATCTGGCCCAGCGTGCAGAATCCCTAGTATTGCTATTTATTCAAAAAAGAAGCGACTGGCATTTCAATGACAAAGCAACTTCCCTAAAGAACACAGCCATGAGTGTTGGGGCTTCTGACAGTGTGGCTCCCCCACCACTGCCTCCCAGCTGCTGTTTCTACCACCATTTGTTTTCTGTCTTGTTTAAACAGAGCAAAGGCAAAGTATCCGAACAGACTTACACATTGTTTGGAAAATGCAACCCTGGCTACATATTTACATTCAAACTTCGTCAAGCAGTTGGGTACCCAAAAGGGATGCTGTTCAGATACCATATTTGCATCCAAATTTATCGAGCAGTTGGGTACCCATAAAGGAATGCTGATCACATGCAACCACTTCTTTTTCTTCCTTTTTTCCCTTTGGGCTTTAACTCTGGGCTTTGCCTATGCTAGGCAGTTGCTCCACCACTGACCTATGTCAACAGCTGATTATCATGAAGTTAATATGTGTTTATTATGAGCCATACAGTGTAGAAGACAAAAAAAAGTTATTTTTAGCAAAGCCTTCCTGATCCTGAGGCTGCTTAGAGAGCCACTTATGCTCTAGTGCACTTTAGCCTTTGAGCCACATTGATGATGATGATGAGGATGATGATGATGATGATGATGATGATGATGATGATGATGATGATGATGATGATTAGAGACAGGGTCTTACTTTCCAGCTCTGGGTGGCCAGGAACTCACTATGTAGACCAGGCTGGTCTCTAGCTCACAGACATCCCCTTATCTCTGTCTCCTTAGTGCTATGATTAAAGGTGCATGATTTTGGATATCTTTTTATTATATATGTTCATTTACAAAAAAAATTTCACCTTATTTAGTACCTTTGAAATTGACTGCTTAAAAACCGAGGGAAGAGAGAGTTGAGTGACAGTGCTCTGTGCTCTGCCCAGGTGTTCATCAGCGGCACTAAGTCAGAGTGCAGGAAGGTGCTGCAGACCATTCTGAAGAACAGGCGGCTCTGCTCCCTGCTCTCTCCTTTCTTCACGCCCAATGCTGCTCCAGCCGAGTTCATCCTGTTGTATGAAAAAGTGGTGAAGTTTCTAAGTGAGGACAACAGTGACATGATTTTCATGCTGCTTACCAAGGTACTAACTGCTACGCCTGTGGCTAGTCAGGGATGACGGTTGCTTCTCATGTCATAGAACCACAAGAGCTGGTTCTTGTTGCAGTGGCCAAGTGCAGTGGCCAAGGACATTGGCTGTGCTTTGTGGGCAGTCTGTTCCCACCTAGTGTGAATCTCTAGAGGACTGCATTCCAAGCTTTCTTTAAAAACTTGGTATGCGTTTTTTTGATGGTGCACTTGGGCAGGCAGAGACAGGCAGATCTCTGTGAGTTGGAGGCCAGCCTGGTCTACAAAGTGAGTCCAGGACAGCTAGGGCTGCAAAGAGAAACTCGGTCTCAAAAACAAAAACAAAACCAAACAAACAAATAAAAAAAAAAAAACCCAAAAAAGCTGAAATAGTCCTATGAAGGCTTTAATAATTCTTTTAATTTATCTTGAATTTGTGCCTGGGTTGTTTGATCTGTGAGATATTATGTGCTTGACTCCCTCATGCTTTGAACAAGCCCAGTCTAAGTAAGCTTCCCTCATCCTCCTTTGTTTCCGTGGCATTTATGAAGCAGTGGAACCCTGGCATGTTGCTGGGCTAATGGCTGACCTCAGTCTATAGCAGAGGTGCATATATTTTATAGTATGGAACGTTGGAAGATTCCAACAGTCTGACTTTCTACAAACTTAAGTAGGTAACTAGTGACACTAAACACATGGCTGTTAAGTGCACTCTGTAAAAGGGCTGCTTGGCTCTGACACTAATGAGTGAAGGGCAGCTCTGAAACTGCTCAGGTCTCAGAAAGGAAATTTAGTACAAAAGACAGAAGTGTATGGAGTCTTCAGAAACAGAATGGAACTGTAAGTCAATAGTGAATGCTTAGTCAGTACTGGGTTTTGTTTCTGTTTGCGGTGCTGTGAGCCTTCAAGGTGAGTGCTCTGCTTCTGAACATGTCCTACCCAGTCCCAAGAAAGATCTTTGTGTTTCAAAAGAAGGTTGGCTAAGGGCACTACTCAGAACTCGGAGGATGAATAGAGACGGTGGTGCCATAGTGCCCATCGGCCATATCCATGTAGTTTAGTTTCTGTGTGGTAGGTAGACAGGTAACTAATTACAGGATGGTCTTTGATTTTTCAGTTTGCACAGACCTCTTAGCTTCGCCTAATTTTCTAGTGTAAATAAAACTGCTTTTTGTTTCTGTTTTTCTTTTAGTTCGATGTTAAGCAATGGTTAGCGGCCACTAAACCCCCTCTGTCTGATCGCACCAGGCTTCTGGAGTCCATTCACCTGGCGTTGACCGCCTGGGGCCTTGAGCCAGATGAGGACATTCTGATGCCCTTTAACCTTTTCTGTAAGCACTGGACGCACCTTCTACTCTACCAGTTCCCTGACCAATACAGCGATGTCCTCAGGCTGCTGGTGCAAAGTGAGTGTCTGAGAACTAGAGATCACGTTTACCGTTCTGTAGCCATCCAAAGCTGTTAGGGTGAGGCCAGAGGAATGGCTCAGCAGGTGGCTGTTCAAGCCTGATGACCAGAGTGCAGTTCCTAGAAACCATGGTGAAAGGAGGGAACTACTCCTCAAAATTGTCCTCTCATCTCCGTATTGAGTGCTGGATCATGTGTGTGCATCTGCACTCATACTCTTGTCGTACACACACACACACTCACATTAATAAAATTTATCAATCACAGTAGGAGTGTGAGGTCACACCTACCCCCAGCTCTCCAGCTCCAATGGCTTCAGTGGAGCTCATTCCCAATTAAGTCACTTTTGTTGTCCCTTTCCTTTAGTCTCCTTATACCATGCATCCCTACAGATTTGGTTTGAATTATCTCCTCCTCCTCCCCCTCCTCCTTCTTCATCATCATCATCATCATTTTGTAGAATACACATGTTCTTTGATTCGGATTGAAAAACTAGTTTGGAGAAAACACAGACTTGTTGTCTTTGTCTCTTTCTCTAGGCTCTGCGGAGCAGCTGCTGAGTCCTGAATGCTGGAAAGCCACTTTGAGAGCACTGGGTTGCTATCCCCCGAGCAGCCAGCAGGGGGCAGTCTCAGTAGAGAGCTCTGTGCTTCATAGTGCCTCAGATGTTCTCTTGTCAGACAAGCAGGTGTGTACCTTTTGGTTTCTGACAGCTTTGTGCATTACTTTCCATTTCCCTTGTTGTGCATTTTCAAACAACTGGAGCACATGTAAAAGTTTGTGTGTGTGTGTGTGCACGCATGCGCGCGTGCGCATTTATGCAAAAGCTACATGCTTTTCTTTGATTTTTGCTTCCTCTGTCCCCTTTGTCTGGACTGCTCTTCTCTTAAGCTCCTGCATGTAGTTTGATCCCTGTGTGAACAGAACAGAGCAGTATTCCTGTGTAAACCTTCCCTCCCACCTAAGCTCATCTGATTCATCCCTGAGGCCACTCCACAGGTCTCCATGGTAGGTTCCACAGAGTCCTCTGTTTTATCAGTTTTATCTGTGGTGGTGTCACATAAGTGAAGCCAGGTGTGGTGGCACACACCTGCAGCTGTAGATCAGGATGCTCAAGATGAAGCCCTTTGAGTTTGAGACCAGCTTGGTCTGTATGTAAGACCTTATTACCAAAAACAAAGAACAAACAACCAACCTCAAAAATAAGGAAAAAGGGAGAATTTATTTGGCATAAAGGTTCCATTGCTTTAGAGTTTTAGGCCTGCTAATGTTTCTGTCTTTGGAATTCTGTCAAACATCTACAATCTCATCACAACCTGCCAGCGCAGTGCTCTAAAGGACGAGGGCAGGGCTGGGGTTGGAGCGCTTTCCTGGTATCCATGAAGTCCTCAGTTTCCTCTCCAGCAGCAGAAAAGGAAGGGGTGGGGAAATACTGCACCAAAGTAGACATTTAGTAAGCAGTTTTCTGTTGGTTGTCTTTTGTAGGTAGTGGAGACGATACAGTGGCTTTCTGACTTCTTTTATAAGCTTCGATTATCCAAGTTGGACTTTAAAAGCTTTGGATTATTCTCAAAATGGAGCCCGTACATGGCTGATGTTAAGACTTTTTTGGAATACCTTGTGAAAAGGCTGATTGACTTAGAAATAGCCTCCTTGGCCCAGGACCCAGCTGCCAGCAGCAAAGAAGGTAGTGTGCCTCCAGGATGATGGGAGCCAGGTGCTGTGCCCTTACATCAGAACAGGTTTGAGGTAGAGTCTTTTCAAATGCTGAAGAGGCAAAGCCGTACAGGTGTGAGCTGGTATATTTGCCATACCTATATTGTTTCACAGTGAATATAAGCTGCTTGCTGTAGCTTCTCTGTTCCCCGCCTTGGTGGGGGTGTGGAGAGGTGTGTTTCTGTCTCCAGGTCCTCCTTCCTCTCACTTACCTAGGTCACACCGGTGTTCGGAATAGGAGGCATTTCTCTTGGAAAATGTACATTATAAGATTATTTATGACATCCTGTTATAATAAAAATTTAACTTGATTCATTGTAGCAAATGAAGAAGGAAGCATGAGTAGTTGTACTAGCCACACTGTCTCTATGTAGCAAAGGCCCACACTCTGAAGTAGGCTGTGTGTACATTTAGTATACAATGTGAGCAGTGGCCACATGAGGACCTTCTTGTTTGTGACATTGTTGTGTTTCAGTGCTGCAGTCCCTGCACTCACAGATCATCCAGCTTTTCAAGCCCTGGATCCTGGTTTTAGAGGACACTGAAAGGTATATACTTTTTTCATATACTCAGATTTTTAAAAAAATTTATTTACTTAAAGTTCTAATGATATTTTGTACAGATCAAGATGATTTTACAGATTTAAATTTTAATATAGTGACATTTAAATTGATAAAATACAGAATTCAAGGCACTTTTGTTTATGTAATTATTCATCTGGTTAACCAGTGATGTTATCTTGATATTAATTTTTGGAACAAACTGGACCACTGATTTCCAATTTTCCACAGTAAGGAAGTTGAAGGTGTTAGCATATTTGCCAGATGTGGTGGCACACTCCTTTCATCCCAGTGCTCAGGGAGGCAGAGGCAGGCAGATAGCTGTGAGTTAGAGGCCACCCTGGTTACAATGCAAGTCCAGGTCAGCCAAGGCTACACAGAGAAACCCAGTCTCAAAAAAACCAACAAAATAAAACAAAACCAAAACCAGAAACAAAACAAAAATAAAGAAAAATTTTTTTTCAAAAAGTTAGCTCTATAAATATTGGTCTCAGTATTTTCTGTTAGCTCAGCTTTTTTTGTTTGTTTGTTTTTGGTTTTTTGAGACAGGGTTTCTCTGTGTAGCCTTGACTATCCTGGATTCGATTTGTAGCCCAGGCTGGCCTCGAACTCACAGGGACCCATCCGCCTCTGCCTCCCAAGTGCTGGGATTAAAGGTGTGCACCACCAAACGCCTGGCAGCTCAGCTAATTTTAGGATTAAGTTGTATATCAAATTATTGGGTTGAGGATGACCCCTTAATCATGTAACTCTGCAGTTAAATGAATTGTTTCATGAGCATTTAGACTATGTGGCGATATAGAGTCAGACAAATGCTATTGTTCTGTAGGTGGCTTTTCTGTAAAAGTATGCAAATAATTAGATGAACCTAGTTTTATAGAAATTATAAGAGGACAAATGTCATGTTTTATAAAGTGCCCTTAGAAACATTAATATCTTACTGAAATCTCCTAGCTGATTCATTAGTGCCAAAGCTGAGCCAGATCTTAGTCTTTGTACCACGGTTGTTTGTGTTAACTGAGAGCGCGTCAGAGAGAAGCTGAACGGCGTTGGATCTTACTCCTGCTAGAGGACTGTCTTTGAGTAATTTGTCAGCTTCAGGGTTTGTAGGGACTGGCCTCAGTATAGGCTTGGCACTTTGCTAATTTTCATGAATTAATGGAGCTTATTGATATTGAACTTTCTAGATGAGATGCAGAATTTCATATAAAGGAGTTCTTTGTGAGGGTTGGGAGATGGCTCAGCTGTTAAGAATGTTTGCTTTTTGACCATGTCCCCTGGAGGGGGAGACCTGGTGGCACTCAGAGGAAGGACAGCAGGTAGCCAAGAAGAGACTTGATACTCTATGAGAACATACAGGGGGAGGTAATCCCCCTCAGGAACAATCATAGGGGAGGGGAATAATGGGAAAATGGGGGGGGGGAGGAATGGGAGGATACAAGGGATGGGATAAACATTGAGATGTAACAAGAATAAATTAATTAAAAAAAATTAGTTAAAAAAAAAAAGAATGTTTGCTTTTCTTGCAGAGGGCTGGAGTTCAGTTCTTAGCACTTATGTCAGGTGGCTCCAGCTACAGGGAATCTTACATCTTCTGGCCAAATACACACTCATGCGCACACATACACACACACACAAACACATATACACATGTACAGATGCACACATGTGTACACATATATGCACACAAACACACACATCAATTTTAGGAAAAAAGTTTTTTGGTTATCTCCTGTGGTAAATTTGAGTCATCTGTTTGTTAACATGAGTTTTCGTATGTTTTTGTTCATGCTCTGAGTAGAGATACATTTTTGTCGGTTTGGCAAAATGGTACAGTGGGTACCAAAGGTGCTTGCCTCTAAGATTAAGCTTAATCTTGGAAGCCCATGTGGTAGAAGGAGAGACCTGACTCCTACCAGTTCTCCTCTCCCTCCGCATGAGCACACTTCTGAGTGTTGGTTGCGCTGACACAAACAGAAGTCTGAGTCAGTCACCTTTAGGAGCTTGTAGCTTTGAAGTGTCAGGAGTGGGTAGCTTTGGGCTCCAAAGCTAGAGTCTTCCCACTACCTGAGCCCTGTGCACTTCTGTTTCTGAGTATATGTTTCTCTCCTTTGAAGTAACCAACAGAGATATTACCCCTGGCTAGAGAGCGACGCTGAGGTGGCCTCCAGCATCGTGCAGCTCTTTGCTGACTGTGTGGCCTTCCTGCACGGGCGTTTTAAAGGTAGGAAGGTACTGGGGATGCCTGCTGTGCCTTCCTTCAGCCCCTTGTCCCCCTTTGCTTGTGCTTTCCTCTGCTCCAGTTACTTATGGCGGTTCTGTGAGGTCGTCTGAGTTACACTTCATTAATCCTGCCTACTGCTAGTTCTACCCTAGAACTTCCTTGCTGGTTACAGTAACAACTGGACTGATTTGTACCCTAACCCAGTAAGACGTGTGAGTTCTTTTTTCCTTGCATTCTCCCACTTCCTTTTTCCCCCTTCTTTGTGTGTTCACATGCCTACCCTTCCTGTAGCTACATGGAGGTCTATGTTGGATACCTGCCTTTGTCATTCTGCACCTTAACTTTTTATTTGTGAGATAGGGTCTCTCATGGAACTCTATTTTGGTTAGACTGGCTGTTGGCACGCTCCACAGATGCGCCTACTCTGCAGCACTGAGTTGCAGCACACACTGTTCACACTTATCTTTGATGTGTGTGTTGTGAATCTCAACTCAGGCTCCCATGCTTGCATCGAAGCACTTTATGCATGGAGCCAGCTTCTCAGTGCCTACATCTTTTTAATACGAGGAGTCCCAGGAGCTGGAGAGGTTGTTCAGTGCTTAAGAACACTGGTGGCTCTTCCAGAGGATGTGAGTTCAATTCCCTGCATTCCCATGATGGCTCTCAACCATCTGTTGAGTCTACTTTCAGGGGAGCCAGCATTTTCTTCTTACCTTTGTGGCCATTGCACACATGTGGCGCATAGACACACATGCTGGCAAAACACCCATCCACATAAAAATAAATGAAAAGCAAGTGTGAAGCAATTGTTCATCATGATTTTAATTTTTTAATAGTGTGTGTGTGTGTGTGTGTGTGTGATTTATGTGGAGGCTGGAGGACAACTGTGGAAGTTGGTTCTCTCCTTCCACCATGTGGTTTCAGGAATCGAACTCTGCTTGTCAGTCTCGGCAGCAAGCACTTTTAGCTAGTGAGCCATCTTGCCTGCCTCCATTCTGGTTTATTTTGCATTTCTGTGATATTTGGTGATGCCGGACACTTCTTTTTATGTACTTGTTGGTCATTTTTATGATTTTTAAACGAAATGTTACATTTTTTTTTGAGGAATTATTTTAAAATACTAAATAAAGAAAGAAGCTTTAATGGAGTGTGATTGAAAACATGAGAGGGCAACAGGCTATAGAAACGTATTTAGGTTAAAAGCCATTTAGAAGTTTTGAAAAAAAAAAAAAGCTAATCACCTTGAGACTCTTAGACTTCTGAGTTCACACTTGTGTTTTGTGTTAGCATGTTTTTTTCTTTCCTCCCATTTTTTTTTTTTTAAAGAAGCAAAATGTCTTGAGCTGTATTTTCTTTGGAAATTTTAGATAAGCTGTTGCCAGGTGATGAAGGAGCCTTGCGGTTGCACCTGCTGCATTACTGTGAAGCGTGCACAGCGCCCAAGATGCCAGAGTTCATTCTCTATGCTTTTCATAGCGCGTACCGGAATCTCGAGTGGACGGACCTGCGCCCTGACCAGAGGCTCATGGAGGCCTTCTTCAAGGTTCGCCGTCTGTTGGTGTCTCCTCTCCAGTGTGTGCACATTCTGTGTCACTGTCTGGCACACACTGTTATGGAAAGCAGCAGCCCATGGAAATCATGTCGATTGATTTGAAAACATTTATTAGGCCAGTTTTAAAACCCAGAGAAAGATTTGCCTCTAATGTGTTGTTCATCTTCTAGTTTTAGAAATGAAGTTGTGGGAGCCCCTGGCTTACTGCCTGAGTTTTTCTCGGTCCTAGTTAGTTTTTATTTTTCTAGGCTAATATTGTTAGAACTACCTGTGAATGGTGCATGAAAGCAAAGTGGAAATTAGCAACCAAACTCGAAGTTGATTTCAGCAGTTATGCAACTGAGTAGTTAGCAAGAGATAAAATCACTGCGACGATCAGGGACACATCATGATTATAGAAGGACACAGAGTAATCTAGAGGAAGGGCTAAGAAATGTGCGTGTGAACCTTTGCTGTAGAAGCGCAGTTACAGGAGCCTCAGGGTGAGCTCAGCAGCGGCCAGGAGTTGATGTGCTCCTTTTGTATTGTAAAGGCCTTCCTGATCTTGGCTTCAGTCCATTTGTTCATTAGTCATCAGCTCATTTGTGTTTTCTCCTAATTTAATGTCATAGTTATTATTATTGAGTCATTTCAGTGCTTTAATTGATACAGATCTATAATTATTTATGATGATTACTAAGGCACAGCTATTACTTACAATGATTAGTAGAATGTACTGGAGCCTGTGGTATGTTTTTGTGAAGCCCTACCCAGCACTGCTCTTGGCAGCTGCTCTTCTGCAGTTGACTTTCAAGGAAGCTGGTCCTGTTTAGTAGCTGAGGCGCAGGTCCTGAGTACATACTTAATCATCAGTGTGAGTGTATGAGAGAAGCTTGGCTTAATGACCCGAAAGGCAGCATTTAACCAAGCGATGCCTTAGAAGACCAGTTAAACTGGGTAGTCTGTCAAGGAGCGATGCAGATCCTGTGTGTAGGAGTTTTATTCTAAGGATTAGATAGCCTCGACCTGCCCAGAAGCTGAGTCTTTTAAATTGCAAGGCCGATAGCAAGCCTAGAGAACAGATTATAAAAAGGTGGAGAATTGTCTTCCACGAGGAAGCAGACGAAAGTTATCACCAGATTCTCATCATTATTTTATAAGTAATATAGAGCTTTAAATATTAGTTTTTAAAAGACAAATTTATAACACTGTATTTATTAAGATAAACAAATTAGAAATATTGAAATAGGCTATCAAATAAGACTTTCAGATTATGTACTTTCTAGTGTACCCTAAGAAAATCTCTGGCTAGAGTTTAAGCATTATATTTTAAAGACCAGTCATGTGGAGACATTTATAACACAGCATTATGTTGGAAGTTCATATTAATATTATACACACCAGTGTGGTAATTCACTTAAGCGTGGTCTCAGCCACATCAGTATGAACACCAGACGGAAACTTGCCTATCCCTGCTCCCAGCAGCTCTTGGCTGTGCCAGCAGTGGCTCAGCACACGCTGAGGTTTGAAAGCCACTGACTAGTAGGACTCAGCTTTCCTCCTGTTCTAGCTCTCCTGAGGCCCGGGCACGCCAGCAGCTCCAGTGCCTGGGTAACAGGGATTAAAATTATGAGAGTGGATAGTGAATTACGAATAGGCAAGCTTAAGAATGCACATACATGCTGGACCTGAAAGGAAGCTATGACTGGAATTCATTTTATGTAAGGTGAGATTATCAGTGAATATTTACAGTCTGGGGAAAAGTGATATTTAAAAAAAATGTATAGACTGTATAAAAATATGAAATATTAACTTCTTTCCATTTTTAAGATATATCAAACAACTAAAGCAAGATCTTGATTTTTTGTTCACTACAGGTGGAGCGTGGAAGCCCCAAGAGCTGTTTCTTGTTTTTGGGGTCTGTACTTTGCAGAGTCAACTGGGTTAGTGTGCTGGCCAGTGCCTGGAATCCCAGCCCCCTTCCTGAGACCCAGAGTATGGTTGTCTGCCTCCTTTTCATGATGATTTTACTGGCAAAGGAAGCTCAGCTAGTCGACGAGACGGTAAGTCTAGGGGCTGAGATGAGCTTTGGCGTCTCAGCTCATCGGTTTTTCCTAATGATGTTTTCAGATGTTTCCCTAACACCTTGTTGGTCTGAGTAGATGCTCAGCATATGAGCTGTGCATCCAGCTACCTGCTTACTTTCCTGGGTAGCCAGAGTCTAGTTCTGAATAATTAAGATAACCCTATTGAATTGGAATAATTTATTTTATTAATTCAGTCTGCTCTATTTTTCTTTTTTAATTTTTAATTTTTTTCAACCTACCATATCTTAAGTTATTTTTAATTTTTTAAAGATTTACTTATTTCATGTGAGTGCTCTATTTGCACATACACCTGCAGGCCAGAAGAGGGTGTCAGATCACATTATAGATGGTTGTGAGCCACCATGTAGTTGCTGGGAATTGAGCTCAGGACCTCTAGAAGAGCAGACAGTGCTCTTAACCACTGAGCCATCTCTCCAGCTCTGCTGTGTTTTTCTTGAAGTCAGTGTTCCTGTGTACCACCAGGGTTCCTCTGAATCCTTTTAGATCTTAATGTACATTTGCTATGACCTTGAATATTGCTTTCCTTTGATGCTAACTTGAGTACTTAACTTCCTTGGTTCCTTAACTTTTCTGTTCCTTTTCCCCCCTTTTCTTTTCTTTTCTTTTTTTTTTCTGAAACAGGGTTTCTCTGTGTAGTCTTGGCTCTCTTGGGCTCACTTTGTACACCAGGCTGGCCTCAAACTCACAGAGACCCACTTGCCTCTGCTTCCCCAAGTGCTGGGATTACAGACCTGCACCACTGTACCCTGCTAACTTTTCTGTCTTACCATAAGCTCTTTTTGTTTGTTTGTTTGTTTTGTTTTTATTTTTTGTTTGTCTTCTCCATCCCCTACCCCCAGACTATTTCTGGGTAAAGGAATTTAAATAACCTGTCTTCTGTTTATAGGACTCACCTTTACTGAGTCTCCTTGGACAGACGAGCTCACTCTCGTGGCATCTTGTGGACCTTGTGTCGTATCAGAGTGCGATGGGCTATTTCAGCAGTCACTACCCACCGTCTGTCATCCTGGCGAAAGACTGTTCGGCTGAGCTGATAGTGAGGCTGCTGAAAGTGTCAGCAGGGCTTTCTCTTCCTGCGGATGGCCAGAAGCATCTCGTAAGTTGGTTTAAGGGTTGGTGTTCTTTAGGACCAGAAGTCATATGTGTGCTAGTATAGGTAGCCATGACCTCGAGACTGCCTCAGCAAAGAAAGCTGGAGTGTGTGTCACCCAAGTCATGGCCTCTAGGTCCTTGGGTTGGCTTTTCCCATTTAATTGTAGTGACCCAGGTGGACCAGAGGTCAGAGGGGTTGAAGACAGCAGCGGGCCAGCTTTAAAGTCAGAGTGTCTTGCAGGGTGGGGAGTGTAAGCTGGAGGTTTGAGTTACAGTAAATATGAAAGTTTGGGGGTAAGTTTTGACAAGTAATTACTGCCTAGTTAATGTCATTGTTTTGTGGAAGCTAGTCTCAGTGCTACTGCTGTTTTGCGTAGCTGAAGCCACATCTTTTAAGCCATCTAAATGAGGTCTTCTGTGGCTTCTTCCCGATCTGTCCAGATGCCGTGCTGTGCTCCCCTGGAATGTTCCGCTAACTGTTCTTGCTCAGATTCACTTGACTGTCCCTTCTCTCCCTCTCCTTTTTTTCAGGACATACTTCCAAAGTGCCGAGCTTTCACTCATCAGATGGTTCAGTTCCTCAGTGCCCTGGAGCAGAATGGGAAAATCGCCTTCCCAGTCCTAGAACAGGAAATATCTAAGCTCTTAGATGATATCATTGTCTTTAACCCACCTGGTAAGTTACCAGCGGAAGCCACATACTCAGGTGGGCAGTGATCCCTTCTGTGTGTTAGGCCTTGTGAGTTGAGGAAGATGGTCAAGACCTTTCCTGCTCCAGACAGTCTGTGGCCTGTGTAGCAGGACCAGCCCTGGGGGCAGGCAGAAAGGCTAACACTGGGAGAAGTTGACCCTGGCAGATGCGGGTGTGAAGTGACCTGGGCTAAGGTTCCCGCTGGATAAGCACACTGAGTAATGGGGTGATAGGAAGTCTGGAGGAAGCAGCAACTGCAGCAGGTCAGAGTCACCTGCTGACTTGTGAAGACATTTTATATGGAGAGCTTTGTTGCTAGCTGGCCAATGGAGTGGACATCCTGCTGAAAACAACCAAGAATGCTCAAGAAAAAAAACAAAAACAAAAACAAAATATATAATTGTTCAGTGAATATCACTCTCAAGTGTTTTGTTTTTAAGTTCTTCCTTGACAATAATTTTCTCCAGTACCATCTGGTTAGGATCCATTCCCCTCTGTGATAGTGAATTTGCTTCACTGGCAGGACGTCCTAGAGCTCTCACCACTCTCATGGACATAAATACCAAGTCTGCCATGGGAGGGAAGCAAGCCTCAGCTCTAGTCTATTGCAGAAAATTTACCTTACTCCAGATGGCTAAAAATAATTAGGAAAACATGCCTGTTCACTCAAGGAGACATACGTTCTGTTTTGAAAGTGATGTGGTCTACTCCCGTGACCTTCTCTCTGGCTCTGTTTTCTTGTAAAATGAATTTGTTCATTTTCTTGTGTGGTATTCTCTTTCCACCTTTCCTCTTTTTAAGAAGACCCATTGGTGCGCCGGGCGTGGTGGTGCACGCCTTTAATCCCAGCACAGGAGACCTTCATACTTCTTAGGTGGTAGAGCCAGGAAAGTAAGATATATAATTTTATACCTTGTGAAACTATTAATCAAATTTATGAAGAATTCCAGATGCAATAGTGTGAGCCGAGTGCCCTAGCTACTAGAGGCTAAGGTGGGCAGAGTGCTTGAGTCTGCCTCAAAAAATAAATAAATAAAATAAATAAACATAAAGAATAAAGAATAAGCCAGGCATGGTGGTGCACGCCTTTAATCCCAGCACTTGGGAGGCAGAGGCAGACAGACCTCTGTGAGTTCAAGGCCAGCCTGGTCTACAAAGTAAGTCCAGGACAGCTAGGGCTGCACAGAGAAACCCTGTCATGGAAAAACAAAGCAAAGCAAAACAAAACAAAAAACCCCAAAGGACCCATTGATAGTATCTGTAGCAGACAAAGCACCTGTCATTAGAAGCCTTTAGAAGAGGTTTCCTTTTATGCTGAGTTATAAGTAGACTTATTCTGTGTAGTTGCCAAATGACTGACATCTAAGAGCTACATGTTTTCTTTATGAGCAAAGGTTGGAAAATACAAATTATTCATGGTCTGATAGGTAAGATATTTTTTCACACCATCTCAACATATATGTCTTGATATTTTAATTTTTTATTAAAATTTTTTATACAATGTTTTGATCATGTTTTGTCCCTTTTCCCAACAATGGTCCATTGTGAAAGTGTACTGCATTTTCATTATTCATTCATCAGTTGATAAATACCTAGGCTATTTCTAATTTCCGGCTATTACGAATGAAGCAGAAATGAACATGAACAAATATCTTTTTAGTAACTATCTTTAGTCTTTTTTAAACAGACCTCCTTTGGGTCTTACAGAGTCCTTTGGGTATATACCTAAAGATATTATAGTTGGGTATTGAGGTAAACATTTTCCAGCTTCTCCATACTGATTTCCATAGCGACTACCACTTTGTACTCCCACAAGCAATGAATAAGTATTTGCCTTTCTCCACGTCCTCGTCAGGATGACTGCTATCATTTGTTTTATTGATCTGATTGGGGTAAAATGAAGTCTCAGTAGTTTAATTTGCATTTTCTTGATGGCTAAGGATGGTGAACATTTAAGTGTTTCTCAGCCATTTGCATTTCATCTTTTGAGGACTCTGGTCATTTCTGTATCCATTTTTTAAGTTGGGTTTTCTTGATGTTCAGTTTTTACAGTTCTTACTAACCCTCTGTTAAATGTGCAGAACATTCTGTGGCTTCAGAGTCCCCTTTGAGAACTCAGGTGTTGTCTAATGTTTTTTCCTTTATATGTATTTGGTACCTTTTCCCGTGCAGCTTTTAGTGTGCTGCTTTTATTCTGTTACATTTAGTGCTTTGATTACCATGTGTCACGGGCATTTCTTTTCTGATTCCACTTGATGTTTTTTCTGCTTCTTGTACCTTGAAAGGTAATCCTTTCTTTGTTTGGGAAAATTTTGTTCTATAATTTTGATATTTTATGTGCCTTTTACCTCTATACCTATTATTCATAGGTTTGGTGTTTCATAGTGGCCCAGACTTCCTGGACTTTTGTGCCTGGCCGTTTTTGTTTGTTTTTCCCCACATTTTGTTTGTTTGTTTGTTTGGAGACAGAGTTGCTCTGTGTAGCCTTGGCTGTCCTGGACTCACTTTGTAGACCAGGCTGGCCTCGAACTCAGAGATCCAACAGCCTCTCCCTCTCTGAGTGCTGGGATTACAGGCGTGCACCACTGCAACTGGCTCTTGATTTCACAGTTTTACATTTTGTTTGACTGAGCTTTCCATTTCTTCAACCTTTTCTTCCAGACCTGAAATCCTGTCTCCTGTGTTTTTAACCTATTGGTGAAGCTTACCACTGAAGTTCTGTTTGACGTCCTGAGTTTGTGTTTCCAGTTTTATTGTAATTTTAAAAAGTGATTCAATTTCTTTGTTAAATCCTGCTATCATGTCTTGAATTGTTTTCATTATTTCATTCAACTATTTGTTTTCAGTCTTCATTAAGGAATTTATTCGTATTCTTTTTAAGGTTCTTAACATATTTGTAATGGCTATTTTGAAGTTCTTGCCTTGTGCTTCAGCTAAATTGCTTTTCTTGGCCTTTTGCAATAGGGTTGTTGGCTTCTGGAGGATAAATATTATCTTGGCTATTCATAGTTGTATTTTGTGCTGGGATCTAGGCATTCAAGGTTGAGGTGCTTGGAAGTGTTTCTTGGTGTGGATGTCTGGTCTTCTCTGGGCTGTGTAGGTATTCCATTGTCTGCTCTGGATCTCAGCCAAGTGTGGTGACTGGAGTCCCTGGTAGGGAGCTTTCTTGTGAGTCAGTGGGTGTCACAAAAGGATGGAAGTGGGCTAGAGGAGAAGCCAAGAGGGGAAGAAGGAAAGCGATGGCAGGACTAGGGTCTGCACCAACAGCTAGAATCCCTGGGAAATGGAGCTGAGGTGGGAGGAGGGGATACTGCTCACAGGCTGCAGCAGGATTAGGAGTAAGCCTGGAGAGACAGGAAGGGTAATAAAGAGAGCTTACCTGAGTCACAGCCTAGTATGACCGCTGGGGTCTCTTGTGGTGAGAGTGATTCTGTGGGTTGGTGGGTGTCACAGTGGAATGGAGGGGGCTGCAGGAAGGCACCCCATGCCTCCTTGTTAAGGTGTCTTTCTCTGACATACTTTGTTGCATACTTTCTTACAGAAGTTCCTGATTTCCTCTTACAGTGTGTGTATATATCACACCCTACCCATAAAACTCAAGTGTTGTCAGACCCTTCCTCTGGTGCCCTGCAGTCAGACACTAGGAATGTGAGGACCCTGGAGAGCAGCTGAGAGAAGAGCTATTGTTCTAATGACCCCTGCCCCAGAGTTCTGAATATGTGTGTCTTTGCCTTTAGACATGGACAGCCAGACCCGCCACATGGCCCTCAGCAGCCTCTTTATGGAAGTCCTAATGATGATGAACAACGCAACTGTTCCAACAGCAGAATTCCTTGGTGTCAGTATTCGAACCTGGATTGGCCAAAAAGTCCATGGGTTGCTAGTGCTGCCCCTTTTAACAGCAGCCTGCCAGAGCCTGGCGTCAGTCCGCCACATGGCAGAGACAACAGAAGCCTGCATCACTGCTTACTTCAAGGAAAGTAAGAGGACATTGTCTTCTGCTCTCATCACGTCAGCCTTTCCCAGGAAGGTCAAAGCATCAGGGATAGCTTTCCACTCTTCTCAAAGAGCTTATATTGTTCTACTTCTTTCTGTGAGGAATTTCTCACCTCCTCCCTCTCTATTCCCCCCTCCCTGTCTATGTCTCTGTCTTTCTTTCTCACCTGTCTCTCTCACTCACATGCGTAAACACACATATACACAAACACACAGACCACATACACACACAGTCACATATACACAAACCACACACACACACACATACACACATACACAACATGCATAGACTCATACTCACATATACACACATGCAAACACACACCACATACATAAGTACATATACAGACATACATATATACACACAAACTACAGCACACACACACACATTTATATATATTTACATATATGATAGAAATAGATTTATTCCATAAAGAGCTAGTCAACATCAGAACATGTGGCCCATGTCTTTTCGGTTTAATCATATGTTTCAAGAAAGAAAAATTCTAATTTGTTTTTTACATTGCTTCAGAGTATCAGACCAGCCATGTTTTAACAGCAAAGTCTGTTTTCAAAACAAATGCTGTAAACCAGAACTCAGATAATAATGATAGTAATTTCTTCTTTCTTACCACTTTTGGTGAAAGGAGTTTTCATAGAGATCTTTTTATTTCTTCTTGCCATGCTTTTTATTAAGATTTATCTTTTTATTTTCTGCGTGTAAGTGTTTTACCCACATGTTTTTATGTACAGCACATCTGTGCCTGGTGCCACCAAGGCCAGAAGAGGATGCTGGATGGCTTGGAGCTGGAATTACAGATAATTGTGAGCTGCCCTGTGGGTGCTGGGACCTGAGCCCAGGCCCTCTGGAGGAACAGCCAGTGCTCTTGGCTGCTGAGCATCCGTCCAGCCCTCTTGTCACACATACTCTTTAAACTGTCACAACACATCACGCCATCCTTTCATTGTTCCCATTTCCCAGCTCCAGGCTCTGGGGGCAGTGATTAAGACCTGCTCAGAATAGCCCTTCTCAGCTCTGATGTTCGGATATATAATATATAAAATATTACTATAGATAGCAAGAAAGGGAAATGTCAGCGTGAGGTTCCAAGATGTACCCGTGACGTGCCATCTGCCCTGCCTACTGTGGAGGTGCTTTGTACGTCTCCACCTACCCAAAGGGTTGGGAACCTTCAGCATAACACTCAGGATTAGAATTTGTTTGAGTTACTGAAAGTCAAAATGGTTTCCACTAGAATATGGGCTGTACTTCTGTAAATGAAAATGCCTATGAGAGATTGGATTTATTTTCTTAGGAAAGCCTAAGTGCTGATTAAAGTTGAAACTCTCTGGTGCCCTGTAGATGCTAATAATCATCATATAATGAGAAACTTGGTTTAGAGATACATAGTCCTGAGTCCCAAAGTTTTGTGAACTTTCTCTAGTAAAGTAGCATCTGGCTTCCTAGCCTAAGCTTCAGGGCACTTCTCACTTTCTGGCCGCTAGGCCCACTCTGAGAAATGACGTCATACATGAGGCTGAAGTCAACACTGTTATTAGGATGCTTATGGACATGAGTGTATCTTGATATTTCTTCTCGGTGTTCTTTTCTTAGGCTCCCTCAATCAGAATTTAGGTTGGGGCCCCATTCTGGTGTCCCTTCAAGTGCCCGAGCTCACCATGCAAGAGTTCCTGCAGGAGTGCTTAGCCCTGGGCAGCTGCCTGACGCTCTACGTTTACCTGCTCCAGTGTTTAAACAGTGAGCAGACTGTGAGGAACGAGATGAAAGTGCTTCTCATGCTAAGCAAGTGGCTGGAGCAGGTGTACCCAAGGTATGCGTGCCCATGGCTGCGGCGAGCTGTATGTGCTTTACATGGAACGCACAGTTTAGGTACATGTCTATTCAAGAGCACACGACGCAGTAATGTGTACAAGTCAAACAGGCCTTTCAGGGGCAGTAAGAGGTGCTTGGCAAAGACTCTTTTTTGTTTGTTTGTTTGTTAATTTTTATCTCACAACATAAGTATTTTGAAGGACCAGCCTCCAGCTCTCTTATAAGCAGAAGATCAAGTGACAGAGGACAAATAACCTGATGTGTGGCGTGCAGATGATTAGTAAATGGTGGCTGTTGCAGCCCCATTGCTTTATTAGCATCTTGCTAACACATCAGCCTTGGATTTATTTTAATTCCTTAAATTTTGTTTTCATTTACTTGGTATATGTGTCTGTGTCTGTGTGTGTACTTGTGGGTTCGTGTGTATCATGGTGTGTCTGTGTAGAGGTAGGACAGCTTTTGTCAGTTCTCTGCTTCCTCCATGTGTGTCCTGGGGATCAAAGTCAGCTTTTCAGGCAAAAGCATCTCTACCCACTGAGCCATCTTGTTGGCCCTAGCGTATGATTTAAAGTAATACATTTCTCCCTTCCTTAAAACTCAAATGTGAGTTTGTTAAATGAGTGGGAAAATACTTACATTTTGTTTGCTCTGGCTCCTCCCCCAGCTCCGCACAGGAAGAGGCAAAGCTGTTTTTGTGGTGGCATCAAATCCTGCAGCTGTCTCTGATTCAGCTGGAGCAGACCGACCCCATCCTGACTGAGTCGGTCATCCAGATTCTGCTCATGCTGCAGAGCAGGCAGAGCCTTGTGGCCGAGGAGAGGCTCAGCTCCGGGATCCTGGGGGCCATTGGGCTGGGCCGGAAGTCACCTCTGTCCAACAGGTGAGGGAGCACCTACTCTGCTCTTCCTGGTGGGCCTCAGATAGCGGCCGCTGATCGAGGTGTGATGCTGGAATAGGCTTTTGGCTTAAGGCATGTAGGCTTTCTAGAAAGATAAAGGTGAGGTGGTCAGAGACTGCTTACATCTCCATATCCTAAAAAGAATATTAATACAGCTTTGTTTCAAAGGCCAAACCATACCTTTTGTTATATTTTGACTCTGCAACTTGACTGTACTCCTGGTTTCACTTTGGTTTTGAACCAGTGACAATGAATTAAGCTATGTTGGTCCTTTGTTTCATTGTGGTCTCTTGATCCCCAGTGTGAGTTTTGGGGGAATCAGAACTGTGAGGGACTCAGTGTAGAACAGTTAAACCCTCATGGTGGGCTGAGTTCAGTTAGTGAGAAGTGATGAAAAACAATTCTAGGTTTTGTGGGTTAAAATTCCAAGGCATGGAATAATTTGCCATTGGTCTCTCGTTCTGCCTTAGGCTGCTCTCTTACTTAGGGTTTCCTTCCTTCTCTCCTTCACCTCCTTTCCCCATTCCATTTCTTCCCTTCCTTCCTTATGCTCAGAAATACCTTTTATAATCTATACCTTTTTAAAAAAATTTTTAAATATTTATTTATTTATTATGTATATAGTATTCTGCCTCCATGTATACTGCATGCCAGAAGAGGGCACCAGATCTCATTGTGGATGGCTGTGAGCCACCATGTGGTTGCTGGGAATTGAACTCATGACCTCTGGAAGAGCAGTCAGTGATCTTAACCACTGAGCCATCTCTCCAGCCCGTACACCCTTTTCTTATCAACTACATCATGGCTTTTTTCAAATCCTTGTCATTATTGAAGAGAGGTCTCATACTCTGTTGACACGCATTCTGTCATAACGTGGGAACCCCTCATTCCAGACCAGTTAACTCCATGTTTGTTTATGGTAGGATGTGACAGACATAATTTTAGTTTTATTTAAATTTGTTTATAGATCTTTTGCTTGAATTAAGTGCTTTTTAAAAAGTATGGTAAAATATATTTAACTTTATTTACTTATAGTAACCATTATACTATGTATAATTCAGTGACGTTTGCAATGTTATTGTAATGTCTAGAGTATTAACACTCTAGAATTCAATATTCTAGAACCTGAAATATTTTCATCACCCCCAAGTAATCCCCATATTCACTTCCATTTCCCCCTTCCCCTAATCACTGGCAACCATTGGTAGACTTCATATTTAAGCCCTTCTTAGGACATTTATAAAAATGAACTGTATAAAATGTGGCCTCCAGTCTGGATATAGTTTCTAGAGTTCATCCGTGTTGTAGCATGGATCATCAGGTCCTTGCTTATTTTTATTTATTTATGTTTTTGTGGTGCTGAGGATTGAACCCATGTATGCGTGACAAGTGTCCTACAGCTGAGCCATGTCCCTTTATTCCTCTCTGTGGCTCAGTGGCACACAGATGAGGGTGGATCTGCCACATTTCATTTATCCATTCAGAAGCTGATGGACATTTGGGCTGCTTCCGCCTTGGTTGCTGTTCTGGCTAATGCTGCTCTGAACATTCATGCATAAATTTCACTTACATCTGTCTTCAGTTCTCTTGGGTACATAACGCAGGAGTGGGATTGCTGGTGGCATGGCAACTCTGTTTGTGTAGTAAGGCAGTGCGTTGTTTTCTGCAGCACCCTCCCCCACGGTTTCCATTCCCACCAACAGTAGCTGACTGTCCAGCTGTTCCATGTTTCTACCCACACTTTCATTCTTGAATCCGAATGGGCACACACTGTTTGGATAACCATGGGAGGAAAGATTAGAGCAGTGTTTCCCTGAAGGGGTTAACTAAAGGAGGATCTGGAAATGGAGTTATATTGTTTTCTTTGAAAATAGGAAATAGGATTTGTACTTTAGCGCCTCTCGCTTCTAACCTCTTGTTACACCCAAGGTTCCGGGTGGTTGCCCGAAGCATGGTCGCCTTCCTGTCAGTTCAGGTGCCTGCGGAAGACCAGATTCGTCTGAAGCCCAGCTCTGAATTACATCTAACTCCGAAAGCTCAGCAGGTCAGTAACAGCTGCCTTAAGGTTGGAGGTTTCCTAGTGCACTTCCTCAGAAGAGAGGCGGCAGCTCTAAGCTGTACCCTTCAGGCTCTGCAGCAGCACAGGGCTGGCTCCCTTGCTGTGCTCATCTTAGATCTTAAGCCTAGAGCAGGGAAGAGGCAAGGCCAGGGCAAGCTGAGACTGTGCCAAGTGTACTTCCTGATGCTAGGACTGGCACTCACAGAAGATGGCTCACTGATGTGAGAGTCAGTAGGCTGAGTTTTCGTGTGATACCAAAGCAGGTGTTCCTGTTCCAGGAGTGGCCACTGCAGGCTGGTGCTTGCATAACCAACAAAATGTAGAAGTTTACTACGTGCATTGTCCTTGCTGTTGGTACAGCAGTTTGTACAGGGCCCCCTGGGTCCACATATGCCAGCTTGATGGTCTCCTTGTGGGACTCCTGATCTAGTTAATGGACAGCTCATTCCCCTCGGTTGTGGGGAGAGCAGGGACTGCCTCTGACATGAACTCTGGTGCCCCTGATTTGATCACCTTCTCTTGGTGGAGAGGCCTGGTGGGCATACAGAAGAAGGGAAGGGAAGCAGGCTATCCGATGAAACCTGATAGACTGTGGTCGTATGGTGGGGGAGGAGATCCCCTTATGTCAGAGGTCTAGGGGAGTGGAATAGGGTGAAAGAGGGAGGGAGGATAGGAATGGGAAGATACAAGTGAGGTGATAACAATCAGGATGTGATCTGAATTAATAATAATAATAATAATAATAATAATAATAATAATAATAATAATAATAATAATAAAAATAATAAAAAAGAAGTTACGGTACTGAGCACGTGGAGGCTGCAGGTCCATGGGCTGGTTCCTGTAACTTGTTTTCACCTTCCCAGCTGGCTGACCAGGTAGAGCCGTCCTAAAATAGTGAGATAGTGGCTGCTGCCCTTGAGTATTTGTGCATGTAAGTCAGTATTTCTATTCATTTCATCCTCATAACAACCTCTAGCATAGAGTGGTGACTCTTCTGATCTTGTAGACGAGGAAACACTGAAAGAGAAGCTAGGTGAACTGTCCCACGTCACTCTGTAGTAGGTAGTAGGGCTAGGCTTCATGGCTGCTCTATCTCCAGGCTGCTGCACATTTTCCACTCTGCAGGTTATCTGTATGTGGCAGGTGTTTGGGGTGTGTGAGGATCCCAACACTCTGGAGGCAGAGGCAGGAGGATCTCAGCGAGTTTAAGGCTAGTCACCATAGTGCGTTCCAGGACAGCCAGGGCTACATAAAGAGACCCTGTCCTATACAACAAGCAAGCAGAGTGTGGATCAGTTATACAGTTCCTTCACAGAGATCAGGATCTCAGGACGTAAGACATCTGGTACTTGACACTCGCTGTTGGAGTCCCTGATGTCTTCATAAAGCTTCACAGCTGGGCAGGTGAGCCCTGCCTGGGCATTTGGGCTGTCAGTGAGATTCATTTTATGGAGTATTTGAGGAGACCTCAACTGTCCTGTGTCCCAGGACCTGGAGCATCAGGATTCTGATGTTACTGTGGCCATAGGTCGCATGGGCCCTCTTCTGTTAGACTTGAAACGCTGCTTCCTGACCTGTCCTTGCATACGTGCTCTCAGGATTTTCAGATTTCAGATGACTAATCTTGGGGCAACTCTTACAGTAGATCATGTAGGGGCTAAATTTATAAAAAAGCAGAAATGGGGAATATCCTATTTTTAAAAAGGTTTTCAGCCCCAAGTTCTGCTTATGGCTGGCATGATAATTTATTTCTAACATTCTAGCTTTATTTACCATACTAAAGAAAATCTCCTTTGTATTCTGAACCAAGCAAAACATATACACGCACACGCACACACACAAGGCCAGAGGTTCCCAAAACTGGAGGAGGAGAGGGGGTAGGACACTATGCTATGTGTGGTGGGCATTTGGGCACTTGGAAAACACAGCCCCCTCAATGACCCCCCCCTTGGTATCACTGTTTGGAATTTTTGTTTTCTCTGTGTACTTTCTTTTCCTACAATGAAGGAAGGAAAAAAATTGAAGTTACATAGCTAGAGATGCCTTTATTATTTCTGTTGCCGAGGGTTGTGGGAACATATGTTTCCTTCAGGTCGGCTCTGTCTTATGGAGGAACTTGGCCTATGTGGACCCTTTATCTTTTGTTTCTAGCAGCACTTGGCAGCTGCTGTGTTTGGGATTTCACTCACTCTGTCTCCTGTGATGGTTTGTAACCTAAGAACAAAGCCAGCAGGAAGTTGCACTTTCACCCTAGGAGATGCAGCTGGTGCTTGTGGTTTTTCTGTTGGGCTCTGAGGAGAGATGGAGTTGGCACCTAGTGGGGAAGAGCTCACTGGTGAGAACCAGGAGAACAGGGACTAGGTAGGCAAGGGGAATGGCTGTGGTAGGTGAGACAGGCAGGAACTCTATGCTGGCTGGGGGCAGTGTCTCTTGGCAAGGAAAGGCTGGGAAATCACAGCACAAAAGAGAGAAGGCTTCAGAGGTATCTGCCTCATCCTGCTTGTTACCCAAAGCCCGTCTTCCGGAATGCCCCCTTCTCTCCAGGCCAACAGTGGAAGTAGACAGGGATGGCAGTCAGGCAGTGTGCGTTCCTGGATAAGTGATGCTGTCATTCATGTCTTGCAGGTGCTGTCTGCTCTTGAAGCCATGACACTGAGTAAGCAGTATGTGGAGTACCAGGATCAGATACTGCAAGCTGTCCAGTTTATAAAACACCCTGGCCATTGCCTTCAGAATGGGAAAGGCTTCCTGGCTCTTCTTGTTAACTGTCTCTACCCAGAAGTGCATTATTTGGACAACATACGATAGTGACACTGAAGCCCTTGAAGCCGTGGCCTTGTATTTACACTGCTGTGCTGTTGCTCATGTCCCCTTGTTCAGTTTCACCACAGAGCTGAGGTACAAGCTGGGAGGCATTAGACAGCCTCCATGGTGTTGTGTTGTTGTGTTCCTCCACAGTGAAAGGAAGTCTACTGAGTACAGAGCCACTCACATTGGGGAATGCGCCTGTCAGCTCGCTAAGAATGACAGAGTGCTTATGCCTCCATGCTTTGTTTAAATGTCGAGGCTCCCGTGGCAGAGCTGACCACTTTCGGAGTCATGAAGAGCTCTCTTTTGGACTCCATTGTATTCTCCAATGTAAAAGAAATCAACTTAGAACATTTCTGCATTTCCCAAATGTGGAGAAAAGCACCAGCTTAGAAGTATTATGTCATTTCTCTTAGAGTGGAGATAATAACTGAATTAAGTCAGTGGTGGTGGCACACACCTGTAACCTGAGCTCCTGGGTGGCTGAAGTGGGATGATTACAAGGTGAAGCTGAGGTGTACATCAAGTGTGTCTCAGCAAACACAACAAAGAAGCTGAGCTAAGATGAGTCCTATGAAGACATGTCACTTAAGCCTGACACAGTGGGTTGCAGACATGCTGATACATCCCCTGGAAGTGAGTCGATGTGGCAGTGGTGCACTGTGAGGACTGTGCGCGCACAGGTGTGTCTTACGTGGTTCGTGTAGTGGGAGCAGCCTATTCCCTTGGACTCCTCATTCACATCATTTCACTGGCCACGGGCATGTGGAGATTCCCAGCTCTTGATATGTCATTGCTCTCTGCAGGCCCTACTGTCAGGGGACACTGGGGACCCTGGTCTCTTCCTTAGATAAGTTCAGGTGAAGCTCACAGACATGCTGGAACACATGTCCAGGAGAAGGGGCCAGGTGAGGGGAATTTCAGAATTTTGGCATTTTCTGGGTAGCTCTGTGCCTTCTGTCATTGCTGACAGTCTGTATTGCCAAAGCCTGTCCAGCACATTGCTCTATTCTCTTGCTCAGTTTACTTCCTGGGGGGTTAGAAATTTGATTTCTGTCAATATATTTGTACTTCTCCAAAATGGCCCCAAATGGATTTTGTATGACCAGCTTAGAATATGTGTCTGTTTTTATGGGTTATAGCCAGGAATATCTGTGTAAAATCTCTGGGTGGCCATCAAGAGCCTTGACTACAGATGGGATTATACAATTAGTGGGCTGCTTCCCCCACATTTGGAGGATTGCAGGGACTTCTTATTGGACAGAACAGTTCTGCCTAATAGACAATGCCCTGGAGCACCGATAAACGGGATATGTCTGCTTTTCAAATCAGTCCTCCTAACCCTGAGTAGAATAAAACTCTAGAAGCTGTAAACTATTGAGCAAGCACCAGTGATACTGTGTTTGTGTGTTTCTCTGAGGAGAACCAAGTTACCAATCCTAGAATGTGAAGTGTCTGCGTGGGCGTGTGTACAGTGTTGACAGTCAGTTTATCTCGGAAGTTTATAATATTTGTAAATTTTGTCTGTAAAAAGTATAAACAATAAAATCAACCTTTGATTGTTACTGATAAATATGAATTGAAAGGCTGATGTAGATTTTTGTGCCTGATATTAAATTTATTTGGTTTTGTAACTGGTTGGTAGAAGTGCCGATATTTTTCATCCCTGCTTAACATCTGAGAGTTATTTCCTCAGATTCTGAGAAGCACTAGGCTACGTGCTTTAAAAATATGTAGTAATTCAGAACAAAGAAAGCTGCCTGCAGACAGCCTGGCTTGCTGGCAAGTGATTTACTTTCAGAGTGCAAGGCCATGGTGTCAGAGACAGTGGCAGGCACTGGACACCCTTTCCACCAGCAGGCCATGGCTGAGCAGTGCGGAAGGTGGAGCATCACAGCTCTGCAGCCTTCGCAGCACAACATCAAGTGCTTCCCAGGAACAGAAAGACGTGTTGGCCTCTCCAGGCATTGCCTACCATGTCAGTCACAGTGCTCCCACGAGGCAGAGAGGTTTCTCTGCAGCCTCACCAGAACAAGTGACAGCAGGGTACAGTGTGAGTGGGGCTCTGATGGTTAGCATTCACCACACACATTTTTAAAGCTCTTGCGCACTTGACCTTGGCTCTAAACATGCTGGTTAGCCTCCATCTCTCTTGTGTTGTGCCCAAGTCTTTTGGTTTTTTTTGTTTTGTTTTGTTTTGTTTTTAGTGTCAGCAGACATGTAGACAGTCCCTACAGTTAGCTCCTTAGGCCAATCAGCAGAAGCTCTGGTGTGTCTAAACTCTTTGTCTGAATCAAGCTGATGACAGTGGTTTTCAAAGGTGTTTATTCTAAAAATTACTTCTTCTCAAGCAAGAAGCCAATGTCTTGAACCATGGACAGAGTCAAGACACATTAAATACCTTGGTTCCCTTAGTGGGGGTCCTCAACGTTTCCTCCACCTGGCCCATGTCTTGGAGTCCACTGCTATGCCAGGGCTCTCTGGTTCTGCTTATCTTGAGGATGAATGGTTTCTGGTGGCCTTGCCTGCCCTTTTGCGGATCTGCCTGGAACATCAGGCAGGACCTGCTTTCTTTCAGTATACCTCAAGACATTGTCTCTTGTCGCATCTCTTACCGCTTTTGCCCCCACCCCTTAGTCCTCTCTGGGCTAAATGCTCAGAATCTGTAGTCCTCTTTGAACATGATGTCCAATATAACTGCTTTTGGGGGCAAAGTGCCAGAGTCAGTCCACACTACTGTGCCGAGGGTCAGCATCGCCAGAACTACAATGACACAAGTGAGGCACCTTGGAACACACTTCAGTCAGCCCTCACAGATGTGGAGAGAACACATCTTTGCCCTTTTTGTCCTTGGTGCTTTTGTTGCCGAATCCTAGACCCTGGTCTAGAATTGTCACCTCCTGTGGGCCAGGCAGTGCAGATCACTCTAATAACAAGCCATCCTGGCAGTGTCACCTCCCACTCTGGTCTGTAGTTGGCAGGTTAACCTGGCACTGAGTTAAGCTACGAACCCCATCTAATAGCAGTCACTTTCCAAGGCCAGTTACACTGCGGATCTGCTTGGTTAGCCCAATGGTCAGACTCTTTGGACTTCACCTTGTACTACTGCTGTTTAGTGAGCTAACTTCACAGCTGATTTTGAGGTAATGGCTGACCAAGTTATGTGAGGCTCTTGACTTAGAGCCTGGCCCTAAACAGACTGTGCCACAGGATGCTCCTGTTTCAGAGCAGGACAGGAGTCACGTAGCCAGGGGCAGGTCAAGTGCTTAGCCATAGTCTCCTTCACTTTGCACAGGTTCCTGATCCCTCATGAGAATAACTTGAAAAAAATCTTATGCTACTTCTAAGGATTGTTGGTTGTAACTTACTTCTTTCTGTATCACGTGATCACACAGAGTTTTTCTTTCCGTGGTTTCAGATAATTTATACTGGAGATCAGCACTGTGGTGTGTTCACCTCATGTAGTGTGACCTTTAAAACCACAGTTTTATTTTGGTCATTAGCTGTGAAATACTCACGTATTATTAATTGTTTAATATTTTTCATGCTGTACAAAGGACACATTTTTTTTTTTTTTTGTATAATGGTGAGAAACTGGAAGATATGAGAATTAGTTAAGTGAAATTCTGCAAATAAAGGCCGTTGTGATTGACTCATGCTGAGCCTGGCTCATTGTTCTCAGCAAGTTGGTTGGCGGGCCTTTTCACCCATGAATCACTTTGAGAACTTTTAAGTTAATTGATTTGTCATGGCTGTCTTTTTTTTTTTTTTTTTAATATTTGACCACAATGGTAAGACCTCTAGTTTCAAAGAGAAAATTTCTAACTATCCCCTCTCTCTCCGTCTCCCTCCCTTTCCCTCCTTCTCCTTCTCCTTCTCATCTTCCCCTCTCTCTCTCTCTCTCTCTCTCTCTCTCTCACTCTCGTATTTGGAAGCTCAGTTAAGAACTGATATGGATGGGAGGCCATCAAATCAGAAGAGCCCTTGATAGCTGAAACATCTGTAAGGTGGCCTTGGCCCCTGCAGGAGGAGGACCTGGAAATCTGGGCAAAGGCTCACAAGGTCTGTGTGAACAGAAATGTTTGGGGTGCTCAGAGGCAGGAATGTCTGGCAGGGCCTGACCTGAGTTTTCTCAGGGTCTGCTATGGAACACTGTCTTCAGTGTTGGTTTGCTACAGTTTCTCCTTAGCACCGAGGGTCATGGAGATGAAAGATCTGGAATGGGCCAAGCTGTGGGTGGAGGGTTGGCAGGTGCCATGTAGGATTAACTGGAACTTGAGGTTCTCAAAGGACAGAGCCTTCTTGATATGGGGGCATGTCTTCCCCATCCTTGTGTGGGATCAGGTTCACTTTCCAGAGCAAACCATGGGGCTCAGGGCTTGAAGAACTAGATGGTTCCAGCCTTGTAGCCTACACCACATGGGAAGTGCAGTCTTGAAAGTGTTTTGTCTTTGGGATCCTCTCCTTGTCTCCTGGCCTACCAGAGGGGAGTTGAATCCCAAATGTGATGACTTTTGACTATTACTTGTGTCTCTGGTCCTTGCTTGCCAGTGGAAGACCTGAACCTGCTCAGAGGTTTGGGTATGAGAGAACAGGCATCTCATCCCATCTAGATCTTGGGGACAGCTCAGAGGAGATGGTGACAAGTGATTCCATCACTGTGTTCCCCAGCACCCCTTGGCTGCTTGCTCTGTCTGGAAGCCTATCACAAGGCTGCCCTGTGCAGCCTGCCAGACTGTTAAAGGAGATAGCAGCTCCCCTCTTACCCATCACTGGAACCACCACCATGGGCTGTTTCCCTGAGGAATGTTGATGCTTTCATTTTCAAGAAGGCCACTGCACATAGCTCAGGTACCCCAGCAAAGTGCCAGCACTGTGAGCGAGGCCAGGCATACCAGAGAGCAAACAGACGTCAGCTGGCCTCAGAATCAACTGGATTCTGGCTACGCACAAAAGACATTTTGAGGACAATTGGGGAAATGTGAATATAGACTGTAAGGTTGATTTGCTAAATAACACACAGAGTGGTTATGTTCTTCAAGGTATTTAGGTTCTTCAAGAACTGTGAAGTCTGCTCCCTACTTGCAAATGGTTCAGCCAGATGTGCAGTACGCAAACAGCAACCTTGGATGGAGGTGGTGGCGGCCACATGGGTGTTTAATTCCAACTTTTTAAAGGGGGGAGTGGTTGAAAGATATTTTTTAAAGTCTTGAAGGTAAAGTCTCCTGAAGATACTGCTTAAAAGTTCTAATTCCTTCCCTGAACCTGTGGGTCGGTAGGGCCAGGCAATGCTCAGCTTATGTGCTTATTTAAATGACTCCCCACGTGTTCCTGACACAGGCATCCTTCAGGTCCTTAGGAAGATGATGAGTGAACACAGGCATTCCTGCTCTGCAGGAGCAGGAGACCAGCACCATACTCAGTCCATTGAGTGCCAACTTCTGCTACTCTCACCCCTGCTATGGGTGTAACAGCCCCCAGACCTTAGCTCAACTGACTCCATGATGGAACTAGCATTCAGGCCATAAAACTGAGCACGTAGACAGAAAGTACCACCTGCTAAAACAAAAACAAAGACCTAATCCATCGAAGCTCATAGTTACGGGAAAGTCTCTAAATGTATAAACCTTGCCTTTGGGCTTCTGTGGTTCTGCTTCTGGTTCTTGTTAACTGAAGTATGTCAACCTAGAATACGGTTTTCATGCTTAAAAGTTCACCATGAGAAAGGCTTGGTGCTACACTGGGATCCCTTACACTGTGTATTATTGCTGGCTGGCTAATAAAGACTTTCTACTGGCTTAAACTCATGCCTGAGCAGTCTTCTGTGATGGATACTGCACAAGAGGGCAGCACCTTCCACCCAGCTTGTTCTGTCTACTTTGTCCACACCCTGCCTCTTCCTTCATGTTCCAGAAACTAGTAACTGTGTCCATACTATGCCACCTTCACTTGGGTTTTCCCTGTGCTTCAAATACCCCGTTTTCTTGCCTTCCAGTCTCTACCCTCCCCCGTGGTCTCCCCATCAACATAGCCAATCCTTACCATCTCCACATACGCTTTTCCAGGAAGCCTTCCCAAGACAGGATTGGCTATCCCTTTTATGTGCATGAATCTGGACTCGCTGTGTGTGTGTGTGTGTGTGTGTGTGTGTGTGTGTGTGTGTGTGTGTGTCTCCAAGCTTGAGAGTTTCTGGAAGAGCTTACTGTGATGTCATCCATTCTCAGAGTCACCAGTAGGATGCTTTGTAGCAAATTCTTACCTCGAGTCTAGCAATTCACAACATCAGAGATAGATTCCAGTGATCTAGGCTCCCAGTTAACAACAATGAACCTCCCTGCCAGTCTGCTTTGGGAATGGGTGGGTGTGATGGCTCTATTCTTGGTTGCCAACTTGACCACATGTGGAATTAGCTAGAACCCAAGTGGCTAGGCACATCTATGAGGGCTTTGTTTAGTTATGTGAAGTGGGAAGATCTACTTTTAATCCTGGCCTTCTGAGGTGGGAAGATCCACCTTTAGTTGGGGCCACAGCTTCTGGCAGCTATAGAAAGACATGGAAGAAGGAAGCTGATCTCTTCGCCTGCTTGCCTTTGCTTGCCAGTCCGTTCCTTCACTGCATTATCCCTCCCCCCATGGTACACTGAAGACTACCTGAGGCATCCAGCCTCATGGACTGAACAACTATTGGATTGTTGGGCTTTCCTTTTGTAGACACTATTGAACTAGCTGGAGCACAGCCTGTAAGCCATTCTAATAAATCCTTTCTTTTCTCTTTCCCTTCCTCATATATTCATTCCGTACATTTTGTTCCCCTAGAGAATCCTGACTGATGCAGGGCAAGACAAATACCATTTGATCCACTGTGATTTTAGAGCTTGTTACTGCAGAATGGCCTCGCTCCTCCTGACTGATAATGATGTCTTCTTCAGTTTCATAACCCCAAATGCCAATTCTTAATACAACACAGTATGTAAGCAATAATTCATAGATTTTTCTTGGCTATGGAAACGGCTTCAAAGACCAATGTGTGTTCTAGTCCACATTGTAACCACATCCCTATCCCGTTCCTTGGTGACACAAGGCCCTTGATGGAGACGCTCTAATGCTCCCCTCAGCAAGGAGGGTCCAGACGTCAGCCCCTGTGCTCTCTTAACAGCTCTTGTTGGATCCTGAGATAACTAGGAGCTGTCACCCATTTGCCTTGGCTGAGGCTTTGGTGCATTGGGAAACCTAGAAACTCACAGCTCTCAATGTACGGAGACTGTCTCCAGAAAAACATGGTCTCTTAGTTCCAAGTACACCTCTCTCCTTCTTAAAAGAATCAACAAATAGACACTGACGTGTAAATAAGGAAAGCACTGCTCCCAAAGTCAGCCTGGCTGGCTGCTCCTAGACTTCGCACTTTCTGGGAGGGTGCACACTGCAGCGAGAGGTCAGAGCCACAACTGCCTTAGTCATTGGAACCCAGTGCCCCTGCAAGTCTCTCGGTTAGTGACATACAGCTTCCAGGTGCTTGGAGACTATGGGTCTTTGGTCTCCTTCTCTTGGTGGGTCCCAGCTCAAAGCTGTGGGCTGGGACATCACTGTGGAAATCTCGGGAGGCAGGGGGCTCTAGGCCTCTTCTTGCTGTCCAGTTTCCACGCTTTGCTGTTCCCCTGATCGGTGTGCACAGTTCCAGCCCCAGGCTGTTCTCTGGAGTGCTTTGTTCTCCACAAGGCTGAGCAGTGTCATGCTTACTTAAGAATTCTGTATGCCCAAAGGCCTGCCTCTGAGCTAGAGTTGTAAGTTCTCACAGCCCCCTCAGTTCTACTGTTTTCTTAGCTCCAGACAGACTAGCCAGTCCAGAGAGAAGCTGAGCCCCCAAAGAGGTGTCTGGTCTGCACTGCAAGCTGGTGACAGGGCAGGCTGGAGCCTGGACCTCCAGACTTCATGGCTACTTTTTCATCTGCTTTACTATGTAGTTCTAAGTAAGAAAAAAAATAAGGGGAGTTCTTCCAGAAGTTTCATGCAGAGGCTCACGTGGGCATATATCTATGTCCAGATTGCTGTTCCACTGGCATAATTCTGCAGGCCTCTGAGCCTCTGTGAGCAGAGTCCTGGTCCCCTTGGATGTTACTTGGCCCACAGCTGCCGGGGAACCTGGGGACTAGAAGTCATACAGGTCTAGCCCGGCACTGTCCTTCATTTCTCACGGTGAACGACTGGATGATGATGGCTAAGGAGTTCCTCACAGCAAACACGTGGCAGCTGGTGGCCTGGGGGGCTCATCTGACTCAAGTTTTCATAATTGGACTCCTGAGCTTGAGACCTGCAGACAAAAGAAGACTGACTTACCACCCAGCATTAGGTCACGTCCTTGACTTCCCACGCTGTGTCCCAGCAACGGGTCAAGGAAGATACCGTACAGGAGGCAATGGAGCCCAAACCAGCATGCTTGAGGACTGATTAATGTAGGACAGAGGGATGCTGCTGGTGACAGCATCCCCAACCACAGTTACCATCTCCCCCAACCTCCCACCCACTGTGGTAGACACAGCACACACCCTTCCCTTGCCCCATTCTTCCCTCCTCATCTCTGTGACCAGGACTCAGTGCCAACCCCAGGTGCCCTTATGCTCAGCCTCTTTGCCTGATTGTTGTCAGAACAGAAGAAACAACAGCCTTTTTTGGGGGGGTCTACCATCCAGGACCCTTCTGTTCAAAATTTCCCTCTTGCTGGGTGTGGTGGTGCAAGCCTTTAATCCCAGCACTCGGGAGGCAGAGGCAGGTGGATCTCTGAGTTCGAGGCCAGCCTGGTCTACAAAGAGAGTCCAGGACAACCAAGGCTACACAGAGAAACCCTGTCTTGAAAAACAAAACAAACAAAAAAATTTTCCCTCTCATGCAGGACCTAAAACTGTTCTGATTTCCACCTCACTCAGAATCACCCCATCCTTGCCATCCCAGCCCACATGTCCACGCTCCCCTCATGCCTGTGCCCCTTCCACCTCCCGTCTGACCTTTCTACCCCCAGTTAACACTCCTGGGATATCCCTATCCCCTTGGCCACCCTAGGCTACAACCTTCAGCTTGGTCTTTTCAGGGCCAAATATCTTCAAAGAAAATATCCTGATCTAAAGGACGCACAGCCAATCGGCCGCCCACTGGGGCTATGCTTATCACTTAGGTGCAGTTCCTCTACAAGTCTCCCTTTATATCCTCGGATGGTGTTGGTATGTGCTTGTGAACATTTCTACCTATTGGAGTGCAAATTTAGGTTTTCCTGTCTCTTTAGCATCCAAATTATTGCCTGCCATACTATAGGTAGTGGTGAATATTTGTTAGATGAGTGTGAACAGCAGGTACTGTGGTGACTTTGGTCTTGTGGATCAATAAAGGAAATGCATATATGACAGGCTGTCAAGACTCGAGAAGCAGCTGGAAAAAGCGTGCCCCCAGCCTGCACGGGGCAGAGTGCTCTAGATCTGAGTTCATTCTCCCTCAACATGGCTCTTTATTTGGGTAGACACTGACTAATGTCTTTCTAGATCCCTCCTCTAAGCCAGGTCCTTAGTGATTTTGTTTGGGAGGCAATCAGCAGTAAGCCTGGAAGAATAAGTCTTCCTACAATGGCATCCTTATGGGGCTAGCTTTTCTAGAATGCTCTGGCAACAAGAGAAAACAGCTTAGTGGTGTTTACTTTCCGGGTCAGAGACACCAAGTTCCTTGTGTGCTGAGTGTGGTAACAAGTCATCTGGCCTACTCTGTCCAGAGAACTGTGTGCTGGATGGAGGGGCAGGTCGAACTGGGTATGACTCAGGCCCTGGGGCCAGCCTGCTACTACTCTAGCCATGCCCAATGTCCTCTCTCTCTCTCTCTCTCTCTCTCTCTCTCTCTCTCTCTCTCTCTCTCTTTCTCTCTCTCTCTCCTTACTACCAGGTTTGAGAAACTGGCATCTCTGGGCCAATGAGACTAGGTGGGGATGGGGGGGGGAGGTTGGGGGAGGGCAGTAAGTACTTACCGTGGAGTGCTGTCCTGGGTGCCCAGGTGATCTGTGTGAGGGTCACAGAGAAACAGCAGGTGTGAATTTGCACGGTGGCCTCCAGCCTCTGCCCCCACCCCACTGTGAGAAGTGGTCTCCAGGAAATGTGCAATGAATGAATAGCAGCTAGCTGGGGTGGTTATGAAGCCTTGACCTGGTAGATGAATAGGAATTAACTTGGGGTGGGGAGGGGTTAGGGGAGATGTGGTCCTACGGAGGGAGCAAGACTACCTTTCTGGGGACCCCGAAACACAAGGTATTTGGTAAGTTTGAGGGACCAGCAAGAAGGATGACAGCTGGGGCTGAGACAAATTCTGCATTTCATCCTGGAGAGTTTGAGGCCAAGGCATAATTGGTCTGGGAGGACTGAGATAGGAGAAGGCTCCCCTCTCCCTGGGGTGCTCAGCAGAAGTCTGGTCAAGGTCGAGGCAGCAGCGTGGAGAGGCTCTCTAAAAGTGGTTGAGATCCCCAGCCAGGTGTTGCCATTTATGCTTTCCACGCTTGCATACCCTTATTAAGTTTTTTTTTTTTTTTTAAAGCTTAGCTCTCAGGTAACTTACTAAGGCCCCAGAAAAACAGCATGTCTTCTGCCTTCTCTAACTTCTGGGGTGCTGTGAGAGCCCTGCTCATGGTGGTACTGCAAAGATCTGCAGACTCAGCCTTTCACGGGCTGGCATGAAATCACATTCCGACATCTTCGTGTTTCTAGCATCACCGCGCATAACCTCAGGGCCTCAAGACGCTAGTTATAAAGAAGGGGAAAGTCTGATGTGTGGTGTGTGGTAAACGAATTGTGACAGAGCTGGGTCACCATCTGTGACCAGGTACATTGCTGGTACTTTGCAGAGCCTCAGCTTCCTTGCTGCAAAGAGCCTCAGGCAAGTCCCACCTCCGGGGACTCCAGGCAGAGAGAAGGAACTGAGCTGATGTAGGTGCAGAAACGACGTGCTCTGAGGTGCCACGTCAGGTCATCCGTCAGAAAGGGGAGGGAGCTCTCTCTTCCCCCTCGCACCTATCCAGGTATGGGGTGCACTCACCTAGTCGGTGGCGGGTGGCTTGTGCACCTAGAATGCCAAGCAGCAGCAGCACCTTGAGGCCCAGGGCGCCCAGCAGGAGCGCCAGGGTCGAGGCTCCGGGGGCGCCATGGAAGCGGAATAGGTAGACGCTGGCCTCGGCGCGGCCCAGGCTATTGGCTGCCGTGCACGTGTAGCGGCCATCGCGGGTCAGCGCGGGCAACTCGGCGGTCACCTGGTAGCCGTGACCCTGGCCGGGTACCGCAGCCGAGCTGTTGCCCAGGGTGGGGCCCGACCAGGCGAGGGCGGGCGGGGGCTCCCCCTCGGCGGTGCAGAGCGCACGGAAGGAGTGCGAGGGGCCGGGTAGCACCGAGATGTTGACGATCCGCGGCGCAGCTGCGGGGGTGGGGGTGGGGGAAGAAGGTCGGGTGCGGGTCACCAGACAGAGCACAGCGCCTCCCTGAAGCGTGAGAAAGCTGACCATTTGGGGTAGCGTTCCCCAAGCCGGACGGGTGAGGTAGGGGAGTGCCCAGAGAGAAGAACTGAGCATCTGGGCGTCAGACTGCCTAGGTACTAACGCAGCCACGGCCTTAGCCATTTCACTTTTCTGCCGCAGTTTCTCTGTGTGTAAAATGGCTTTTACATTATGGGGTCACTGAGACTTGGCAAACTAATACTCGTGTGTTGCTTGGATTACTGGGCTTGCTGCTGGTACTCACCAAAGGGTCACAACTCAGGGAGCGGGCCAGTTGCAGCACAGTGCTCTAGGGACAAGGGATGTGCAGGGGGTAGGGGTGGTGTGAGAAATCTTTCAGTGCAAGTGGCTACCTCCTATTGCACCGCTTACTGTCTTTGGAAATATTGGTCGCTTGTTTTTCTCTCCTTCTTTGCCAGGTACCGGTGTTTAGGAGCACGGGGACACCACCCATCGGCCTCAGCCTTTCCTGGGACCTGAGTTCTGCATTTCTAAGCAAGTTCTCAGAGGCCTCAGTATGTTCTCGGGGACAGGAACGCCGGGCCCTACAACATTCTTGTCCGCCAGCCCGCCTCACCAGTCACGCGCAGCCGGACTCCGTGGCGGCTCTCATAGCGGTCGTGGGCGTCGCCGGTGAACTCTACGCGGCAGAAGTAGCGGCCACTGTCCGCCAGGGCGAGGCGCTCGACGCGCAGTGACAGGTCGTTGCGGCGCGGGTTGCCTACCAGGCGGAAGCGGCCGTGCAGGCTCAGCGCTGTCTGGCACAGCTCGCTGCCAGGCGCCGCGGTGCACCGGAACACCTGCGGGCCCGCGTAGGGCTCGCCCGAGCGCCAGATGGCCGTCAGCGGCCCGTCGTAGTGGCGATGCGGATGCGTGAAGGTGCACGGCAGCATCGCCGCGTCTCCAGCCTCCGCGCTCACCTCGGTGGGCACCTGCATGGACCAGCGCTGCGCAGGAGCGCCTGCCGGCCAGGTTCATATCAGACTTAACCTGCGAAGACCCGGTCCGCAACCCCCGCCTCCTTTCGCCAACCCCTCCCCCTCTCCCGGGACTGCAAACACTAGGACTTCAGGTAGCACTCAGTTCCTTTCAGCTGGAAGCCCATTTACTGGCTTCCTAATCCTGCTCTACCATGACTAAGGGGAAGGGGACAGGCTGGAAATTCCCCTGACCCTTTCTTGAGGCAGTTTGCCTTGTTCCTGGCTTGTTACCTAGTGACACACACAGCTCTTTAGCATTTTTCCCCGTCAGAAACCCGCGCAGTTGCTGAATCGCTGTGGTATCTCTTGATTACCAGAACCTTAAGAGGATAAAATCACTTACTGTGCGCCTCTGTGTTGGCCATGTTCCCCAAAGTGTCTCTCCTGGTTTTCGAAAGTGATCCTAGAGATAAGTGTAGATATTCTTTGTTACGTGTTAATAAACTGAGGTATAAAGAAGTTAAATAATTGAGGTCCTAGCTAGGTCGGAAGCAAAGCCAGTGTTCAATTCAGAGCTGCCGGGACGCACAGTCTGCACTATAGTGCCCTGAAGGCACGAAGCTGTGGCTTCTCGGGAAGATGCTAAAAGTCTTCTTCGTAGAGGAGAGACTGGGATCCTGGGAGGGGACTTAAGGCACGAGTGTTGAGCTGGTGGGAACAATTCCTTTTAGAACCAGGGTCCACTCAAGTGAACTGCATCCTGGCTGGCTACTTAAAAGGGAAGGCCAGAGTGGTGGACGCTGTACTTGTGCTGCGCAGGGGCCTCTGGACCAGTGGTTCTCATGGTGTGGTGACCCGCAACCATAAAATTACTCTTATTGCTACTTCGTAAACTGTAATTTTGTTACTGTTATGAACGTATATAAATATCGGATATGCAGATGGTCTTAGGCAACCCGTGTGAAAAGGCTGTGCAGCCCCTAAAAGGGGTTGCCACCCTAGCCTGCACCTGCAGGGCAGTGTGGGTTCTTGTGCACCTTGGCTTGGGGCGCTGTACCTCCAGTCGGACCCTGCCATCCACCACTCTAAGACTCACTTTCTCCATCTGCCCGGTGATGGATGCACTTTCTTCAGACTGTGGAACCAAGGGTTTGAAGCTGAGCCCTGCTTCCAGTTCACCCCAGTGCTGGCAAACTACAGCAGTGGCTCCAGCCTCAGAAGGTTATGCCATGGGTGGTACCTCCCCAAGAAGAGGCAGGCTGTTGAGCCTGCCTAGCCAGTGCCCAGTGCCCAGCACACAAAAGGGACCTTTACAGGGAGTAACTGGAATTGTGTTATACATTGTCTCTTTGTATACACCATGCCGTCTACCCTGAAAGCGTCTAGGAGGAGAGAGACAAGGAAGAGATGCTTATAGGTGTGTAAATGAAGGCCAACTGTCAGGCAAGTAAGCTAGTTTTTCCTGATGCTAAGCCCAGTGCTCTTTGTGGTCAGCTGGCCTCACTGACTTCTTAGGTAGCTGTACCCTCTAGCCACCACTGGTAGCCCATCTCCCGTGGAGCCCATATACCTGTGGATGGACAGGATGGTCCTGTACAGAACCACTCCAGAACTGCCAATGCTGCAGGAGCGTGTACTTGCCCGTGCTGGTGCTTGCAAGAAGCTCATTGTGGCCATTCTTGGACTCAATGCCTTTTCCTGGCGGGAGAGGACGGATCACCCTCCCCTCCCCCACCCCTTCCCCGCCCCTTCCCATTGGTTCCTTTCAGTCCTGCCCCAGGTGGCCCTAGCCTGCACCTGCAGGGCAGTGTGGGTTCTTGTGCACCTTGGCTTGGGGCGCTGTACCTCCAGTCGGACCCTGCCTCGGGCACAGAAGACCATCAGTGTAAAGCACAGTTCTCTTTCCACTGCATGTTCTTAGGCTTAATCTCTCTTGCTCTGGACAAGTTAAATTGCATGTTTGAATTCAAGTGGAGGGCTTGACATTTTATCCCCAGTAAGAACTTGTTTGTTCAGTTGTTAAGAATCAAAGGGCTGCCTTGCAAATTTGAGAAACCTGTCTGAAGATTGTACCGATCCAGTCAGGACTTCTACCTGAAGAAAGAGTCTTCTCAGGTCTGTCTGCCTGCCTGCCTGCCTCTGTCTGTCTGTCTGTCTGACAATGTAGCTCAGGCTGGCCTGGAATTCACTGTATCTATTCCAATCTGACTTAAATTTATGTCAGTCCTTAGCTGTAGTCTCTTGAGCACTGGATTACAGGCGTAAATCACCGGGCTTATATGATTTTTGTTTTTCGTTTGTTTTGTATTGGGGTCCCACTATGTAGTCCCAAATGGGTCTTGAACTTGCTAAAAGCTGGAGTTATGGGTGTGCACCCTCAGCCCCTAACTCAGTTCCTCTGCGCTCCCTACCTTCTGTGACCTCAGCCTGTTTTGATCTTTGCATCTTGCAGGTTCATGAGACAGGCACCGGTTGCCTATGCATTGTCAACTACTGTGCATTCATCATCCAGCAAACATTTACTGGCTACGTCCGCACTCTTATCGGGTGCTGGCATGTGAGCTGTAAAGACAAAGATGAACAGGGTACCCTATCCGCCTGCTGGAGCTCGATGGAGAAAGCTCAGTGAACGCATAGTTAGGCTTCATCTGCCCTGAGTGCTGCTGTAGGGCACAATGTTGCCTTTGTCTGAACATGGTTCCCAGCCTGCTTTCACTCACTGGCTCCCTCCTATTCAAACTCTATTCTCTGTAGAATCATCCCCTACCGGAATAGTCATCTCTGAGACCCAAACCTCTCTCTAGCATGTCTCCCCTGTACCCTGGGATGAATGGGGCTAGGCTATCAGAAGGATGGGGGCTAGTGGGGAGAGTATACAGGGTGGTATATAGCTGGCAGAGGGTGTAGAGCCCACCAGAGAGGAGACGCATGTGTGAAGAGCCCAGAGAATGCAGGAAATCCCACTGAAAGCTGGGTAACAGTCTGTGCATAGGGAGCCGGGGGACCAAGCCATAAGGTATGACAGTTGAAAGACATGGCAGCGTGTGCCTATGACCCCAGCACTGAGGAAGAACATTATTAGGAGCTCTAGGCCACTTTTAGCTACATGGGGGAGTTAAAGACGCATGGGACCTTGTCTCAAAAAACCTGGAAAATGAAAGCATGAAGCATGGATGCAATACAAGCTGAGGAAGCATCATGGGCTGTGGAGGCCAGACAGAAAAATGGGGGGTTGTTGGGAGTCATTTCTCATCTCATTTAAAACACATAACAACCCATCCCTGGCCCATTTGAGAGAAGGGGGTCTGGGGCTTGTAGAGTCCAAGTGGCTTGTCTAGGTCAGTTGGTGACTAACTAGTAGCAGAGCCTCCGCTTGCCTCCCTTAGCTTAGCCACCATACGTTAGCCTTACCTTAGCCTTTCCTTAGCCTTTCCTTAGCCTTACCTTAGCCTTTCCTTAGCCTTACCTTAGCCTTTCCTTAGCCTTACTTTAGCCTTTCCTTAGCCTTACCTTAGCTTTACCTTAGCCTTACCTTAGCCGCCATGTCCAGTTGCTTAAGAACTGGTGAAAAATGTTCTTTTTTGTTCCCCATGGAAAAACATCTGTTCGTTTGATTAAACAAAAGTAATCTAAACTGTACAGGAACAATTTTGAAGTCTAAAGAGACACCAGCTTCCTTTTTAAGGCCACAGTAGCTGATAGGGCAGGTCCTTGCTGCTTCCCCAGCCTTCTCTGCTGATTACACAACACACTGAGAAGCATTTTAGCCCCATTGGCTCTTCACTGCTCATTACCCATCATGCCTGTGGCTGGTGATGGTGACATTTAAAGGTTTAAAGGTAAAAGCCCCCCAAAAGGGGAGGCAGCTTACAAGAAAAAAAAAATACAACATTGTCTTGAAGTTTGGGGGAAATTCTCTTAGCTATCCACTGCAATGATGAACTCCAAAAATACCACAGCAATGCCAGGAGTGGGCAGAGGAAGCCAGGATCCTAGGCAGGCATGTAGAGGAGCCTGTGCTGCCAGGGAGGCCTGCTGGTGGTATGCAGCTTCAGTCAGCTTTGTGGTGAGAAAATGGTGATAGAGGCTTAACGTAGTCGCCCTACTGTCAGGCAACATGCCTCTGTGAGTTCCACCCAGATCTGTAGTCTGCTGTGAAATATTCTTAAGTGTGATGTGGATGGCTCTCAGGTGCAGGTGGCTCTAGGAGCCAATGGGACTAGAGAGACCCTTTCCTCGGAGGCTCTGTCTTGGCTCCCATTTTAGATATATGCTTCCTGCTCACTTGCTGAGTGGGTTCAAGAGTGATGCTTGGGCTCTCTCTTAGGCAGAGTCGTTTGGGTATGGGTGTGGATGGGTGTGGGCCCACCCAGGGGAAGGTGAGAAACCTTAGCAGGTTTTTCCTGAGAAAATGGTTTGCCATTTGCTTTGGCAGAGAGCCTAGCTCCTGCATCCAGTGATGTTTACCACTGGCAGCTCGTGACTGCCTGCTAAGAAGCGGCAGGGATGACTCCTGAGTTGGGACTGTGGTGGTTTCTGTAGGGTCTCTCCTGTGATCGTTGTGTCTGGAAACCTCCAGGGGTCGATGAGAAGCCCAGATCCCTGCTGCCCCAAAGTATCTGCCGCCAGTGGTGGCCCACCAGGGATGTTGGGAACATGCCATCTTTGGTACAGCTGAACCTAGGTGACCATTCCAGCTCAGGTAAGGAAAATATAAGGTAAAATGCTAGAAAGTGGTTTCTGCTTATAAGGCCATTTAAGGCAGCAAGGGATGACACCCGACATTCGCTAAGCCTGGAAGGAATCAACAGAAACAGGGAAATCACAGAGCAGAAATGATACAGCAACAATGTCATTTACAGGAGGAGATCCATAGAGCCATGACTCACCATGACTTTGTCTCAGGCTGAGTGACAGGTGCTCTGTTAAAAGATACCTCAGGGATGAACTGACCAACCTATAGTGCTATCGGGGGGGGGGGGGGGGAGAATAAACCAGAGAAGCTCTGACTCATCACAAGTTTGCATCAGGCTGTGTAACAGGTGTGCACAGATGAAAGTCATTCATTGTGCTCAGTGTTGCCTTGTTATGTAGTGTTAGATGGAGAGACGGGAGCTCTGAACTGACTGTGGGACCTTAGGTGAGTCTCTGCTTATTGGCTTGCTAGGTCCTCCAGGAGGAACTATTTCCGGGTGTTCACTCAAGTGACTAAGTAAAATTCTGAGCATACCAGTTCTTACTGCCGTAATGCCAATCTCTCCAGTTAATCCAGCATGACTGCCCACCTGGCATTATCTCTCCCCAACTTTCAAATTTTAGGTACTTAGGAGTACTTGGGAGCCTGAAGCAGGGAGATCTTAAGTTCAAGGCCAGCCTAGGCTGCGTATTAAGTCCCATGCCAACCTGGGTTATGTAATAAGACTCAAACAACTAAAAAGTTACAAAAGAAAAAAGAACAACAACAACAACAAAAAAAAAACCCCGTAGGTCTCAAAGCCAAATTTGAGTGAAGCTGACAGTGCATAAAATATTTTAGAAATATGTCTAGTTAAAAACCTTTAGGCACTTAAAAGTAAGCCACCAGCTTACTAGAAAAAGCCACACATCCAGTTCCCTCACATCAGTGTTGCACTGATGCTCCTTGTGTGCCCCTCAAGGGGACCTCTGTTCCCACATCCTCACAGTCGCTATGTAGCTGGGGAGAACCCAACGCACTATTCCAAAGCCTCCCTGAAGTGGGAAGGGAAAGGAACCCAGCTGCAGGAGGCAAGCAGGGAGAGTCAAAACTGGATCACATCAGAATTAGAGACCTTTGCTTTGGCCACAGCTGACCAAAGATTTACACCAGCCCCACGGTGAGGAAGGAAGCGGGAATTTGCAAGGGGCCTGTGTTGACCGTCTGTGAGGTGTTGAACACAGTCACACTTACTACTTCTCAGCTTGTGGTGGAGCAGGGACAAGGACTCGTCAAGCATCTTTTGATGTCTCCGAGATTATCCAGACAGGAACGTGAGCCTCATGGGGGGGCAAGGCCAAAGAATCAGGTTGGCTATGGTGGCCTTTATAGGACAGTTCTCTACGGTTTGAGGGTTGAGTGGGGAATGAAGCCAGGTGGACAATCACAATGGCCTGACTGTGCCTCCAGGAGGGATAGCATCATGTCAGTGAGAACTAGAGTCCATCAAAGACTTTCTCCGGGGATCGCATTTCGAGTGGACATAGAGAGTCTGAAGAGTCCAGTTATCTGTAAGGGACCATTTTCCTCAAAACCACCTGGGCATGTTAGCAGGGTGTTCTCAAATGTGGCTCCAGTGGTGGTCTCTTGGGCATTGTGGTACCCATAGGGCCAGGTTTGGGGGGAAAGCTATATTCACCCTAGTCACCAAACTTCGCCAACCAGTGGCAGGTTTAGCTGGGGTATGCTGCTGTTCATGGACCCTCTTGTCCCACCTGGCCCTCCTGCCCTTCAGCTTGCTCTAGCCATTCTCTCTCTGACCTTGCAGGTGGCAGAACAGCCTGCCAGTGGACAAAAGTTGAGAGGAGGAAGAAGATACGAGCAACAGAGATTCTATCTTTTAATGATGCACCTAGAAGGTTCCAGAACGGGTGAGTCTAAGGGGTGTGAGTAGTAGGCCTGGATAGTTTCAATTCCCCCTTCAGAGATGTCCTTTAGCCCTGTTTCTCCAGCCATGTGTGTGGGGCATGGCTGTGAATGTGTCCCGGTCACCTGAGCTGATGGAGATGCAGAGTCTGGTCCTGTCCTGCAACCAATGCCTACCATGGGGTATTGCTCATGTAGCTGGTCCCTGCCCTGGGGTTCATGGTGGTTCTGCTTTTGTTTTGCTTCCATCCTTCTCCCAAGAAGGACTTCCTAAGTTGAGCAGACTTTCTCACAGTGCTTGTTGGGAACAAGCAAGGACCTACTCATTAAACCTTCCCATTTCCCCCTGGCCTCCGTGATCTTAGCAACAGGGACCAGTTCTATAGGGCTCATGAAAGGTAGACAACAGGCCTGTGCACAGCTGGCAAAGAATACAAGAGCCAGTACCTGAAGTTGGCACCCGCTATCAATTTTGTGTCCTTGGCAATTCACGGATCTGCCAGTCTAGGTTGGGGCGTGATTACCCCCTTTGCCTACCCTCACAGAAAGATGTCTGATTTGGATCCCCTGGTGAAAAGACAGTTTTGACCAATCCCTATCTCTCCCACCATTTGATGGCAGGATATGAGTTAGAGGAAAGAGGGCTGGAGCCACACACACCAGTGTTTATATAACAGCTCTACCTGACCCCACATCAGGGGAGTTGACTGACAGGCAGCTCAGAATGCTGTGATGTAGGGCACGTTGCACATGGTGGCCGTGCATGTGTTGGAGCAGTCACTGTTTAGATGTGGCTATGAGAAGGATGTCCCAGGCTGGGGTTGTTGAGAGGACTTGTTGGGAGAGCAGGGCTTCTGAGCCATGTCTTTGCTCTTTGTCCTCACAGCTCTTATTTGCATGGGATAGTGGCATCTCCTGAGAAGGTGGCTGGCAATGTTGGGTTCTGGGTCTTTCTGCCTGATTCAGATTCTGCCAGTCATGGGTGGAGCCAAAGACTTTGCATTTCAACTAGTGTGCTCCCTAGGTTCTGGTACAGGCAGACCCAGCTACCCTTGAGGCATACTGTTCTCAGGGAAGAGCTCCTACTCACCCCATAGTGTTCTCTTTAGGAGGTTGGTGCAGCCTCTGTCCTTGGCCTGGTTCCCCACATAGAATCCTCATTCTTGTCCCAACACCCACAAGCTGTTCTCTCCTTGTCTCTGTGGCAGTTGGATGGCAGCAACACCCAAAGTCTGCCAGAACCTGTACTGTCTTACTCACACTAAGACTTTACTCCCCTCAAAGCAAAAGTGAGGGATGTGGTCTTTGAATACTGAGGTGGGTGAAATCAGGGCACTGCCCCAAATCATTTGGAAACCCAAGTCAAGGCCAAGATTTGACCTTCTGCCCCGTGTCACCTCAGCTTTCTGACACAAGCTTTTTTTCTTGCACAACCATGGAGGCTGTGGCCGAATGCAGCTGCCGAGTTTTGAGGGGAGAAGACCAGAGCTGAGAGTCTTTCTATTCTGGGTCAGAGCAAATAGGGGAAACTCACCCATCTGGAGGAAACATGCCAACCAGGCCAGGAATTGGAGGGACCCTTCCATGCAGCCCTCTACTCAGCCAGGCCACCACAGAGAACCCTCTTAGTGTGGCGTGACAAAGGCAGGTGGGTGTGCTACGTGCCGAGTCTGCAGGCCCACTGGACTCTAAGCAAGCTGGAGGAACTGGGGAGAGGCAGCCAAGCGGCCAGTGGTGTGGTCAGGCAGGACCCGTGCACGTTAGTCATGTGGAAAACAAATAGGGGAAGCTCTGGCTCAAGTCTGGGGCAGGAACCAGGGGAGCAGAGGGGAAGAAGTGCAGCCTTTGCTCTTCTCTCCCCCCTTTCCTTTCCTCCTACTTCTCAGCCCCCACCCGACATTTTTAGCATACTGAATGGTTTTGTCTCTCCCACTCCCCTTATTTTTTCCTTAAAAATAACATCACTTTCTACAGAGGCTCTGTCAAAGTAGTGACAGTGATGTGAGACCATGGAAAGTTGTTAGGATTTGCTAGAAAAAAAAATTAGACTAGCACAGGCTGGCAGACAATTTTGTTTGTGACTAGAGCCCTCTCCAGAGAGTCTGCCTCCTAGAGTAGCACTTCTGATGGTGGTTAATGGTCTCAAAGACTGCCCGGAAGGAAAGCTCGTTAAATGGTCTAGTTGAGCAAGCTACTCATATCACTAACAGACCCCATATCATGCCAAAACTTCTGGTGCTCTGCAAGGTAAGAGGCCTCCGTGTCCTATGAGCCATTGGGTGGCCCTGAGTGGAGGAAAGGGCTCTAGGGAAAGGAAGGTAGGACTCCTGGAAGCTTATTTGGGGTGTGCGTGTGTGTGCGTGTGTGTATGTGTATATGTGTATGTGTGTGTGTGTGTGTGTGTATTGCGCTTACCATGGGGACTGGATCGCAATATAATGATGTACTACTGGGCTTGCCTCCTCTCATCCTCTCAGAGACCACAATAGCAAAGGCAGGAACCTCACTTGAGTTCTTTCTAATGCTGGGCCGCAGTGGCGTTTGCAACCTTGAGGGATGAAAGACAATGTGAGGTGTAGTTTGTGAAACTCATGTGAGACAAAGGCTTGTGGAAATTGTGTAAGGCAAAGACTCTCACTGCTTGAAACAAGCCCATCGGTGTGGCAGGATGACAAGAGAGTGCTCCTCTGAGCCTGTCATAGTGGGGCTTGGTTCTTGAAATGTAAGTGAGAGTTCCATCTTCCTACCTGAGTTCATGAGAGCCAGGTGGAGACACATCTCAGTTGTGGATTGCATTCACCCCTCTTATCTGTCGGTGTGATCTTATTCCAAATTTGAGCACTGGGAGAGCTGGTCTTTATGAAATCTGTATTGTTAGAAAAAAACCCAAAACAACAATACAAACAAACAAACAAACAAACAAACAAACCAAAATACCAAACCAATCAAACCCCAATAACCCAACCAACCAACTAAACAAACAAAACAAAAAACCAAACCTGGGACATGATGGTGATGATGGGGGGCATGTCAATGGCGGTTGGCAGGTCTCTTTACCAAGGCAGAATGGGGCATGCTCTCTGCCCTGGGGCTTTATAGCTACACATACAAACCAAACTTCCCCCTTTCTTCTTTCTCCATCTCCCTTCTCCTTTCTTTCTCTTGCTCCTCTTACTTTTTCTGAATATCTTTCTTTCTAACTCTTGGGTTTGTTTTTGTTTTTTGTTTTTTTTACTCATTTCTTATCTCACCATCCTTCTTGTCCCATCGTTACTGCAATAAAGTCCAGGCTGGCCATCGCTTGATGGCCAGTATTTAGGAAAACAACTGGTGGGAAGGAACTGGGTTTACATAAGGGTTGCTCTGAAGAAGGACAGGCCTGCTCCCTTGTCAAAGCCCCATCTGTGGGAGTTAGGAATGCAAAGGGAGGAAAAGGCAAGGTGAGACCCTGCGTGGAGTCTTCCTCGCTCAAGACAGGTGTCATGTTTTTTTCTTCTTTATACATTGTAATGGTCCTGCACCTCCTGAAGTTAGCTCCTTGAGTTCTTTTTAAACTGACATATAATATTTCTGAAGGTTAAAGCTTTCCTCAGGTTACATGTTTTTTTTTTTTTTTTTTTTTTTTTTTTTTTTTGGCAGATGTCTAGAAATAAAGGCTGAGGAGAGGTGTGACAAGGGTCACTGGAACCTTTAGGCTCGGATTATGTATCAGTTAACATCTTAACCATTTTGGTGACCTTATCTCTGAGCTTTAGAATGCTGGGCAAAAGGCTTAGGGAAGGGCAGGAACCTTCGGGGGTGGGGGGCAGGTGAAGCAGGTAAACTCTGGCCAGGACTACTCCCCAAAGGAGTGGCTTTACAATACCAGGGCTTCTCTTATCACAGTAGGCCAGGTTTATAACAAGGGACAATAGAGTAGAAATTTGCCTGGCTAGGTAAGCAGGTAAAACAGAATTTGATGTTCTCAAAGCTTCGTCTGGGTTTCCAGTGCCCAACTTTTGATGTGTGTGGAAAAGCATAGGCACACATACACACGCACGCACGCACGCACGCATGCACACACACACACACACACACAGAGTCTCACTGTGTTCCTGGGTTAGGATCCATGATGCTTGTTTCTTGAATGGCAGTGTTTAGGGGACAAGAGTTAGCAGCAAGGAATCAAGTTTATCCTGACTCTGAAGAGATGGCGGTCATAACCCACCCTTACAGCTCTATTCTGGGGGGCTTGGAGGGACACAGGACTTCTCTAGGGAGGAAAAAGAGTTGCACAGCAAGGTGGCTGTCTGGTGGGTAGGCTTTTGCCACCCCAGGTGTGTTGTTTTGTTCTTCTTCGGAACGTTTCAGTGGCTATCCAGCCCTCGCTGTTAGCTCCTTTAGTTCTTTTTCTTTTACCTGCTTTTTGACAGGACATAGCACAATGAAGGAGGAGGCCGTGCGTGCAAGCATCCATCAGGCCGGGGCTCACAGCCTGTCGGGGATCACAGCTGGAGGCTTGACTCCAAAGCCATCGGAGGTGGCTTTTGTTTTTTAGATTTTCATCTGTTGTTGGGGAACTTGAGTCTGATCCTGCCTTGGGCCTAATGTCACATGGTAGAAAGCCATGATGACTTGGCTAGTGTGAACCATGGCTACTGCATCCCTGGGCCTTCCCAAAAGGCACCCCAAGCACTTCTCTGTAGCCTAGAGTGGGGACAGTGCAACTTTGAGACGCAAACATTTGGCGGAAAACAAAGTCCCCAGAATCTCTTTGGGCAACATAAGCGGTCAGCTATGTGCACTGCTGAGGAGGTGCCCGTGCAACCATTGGGTACTATAGTTCCTTGTAGACAGACAAATACTTCTCTGCAAGTTTAACGTCACATTGACGTTATATGCTGTATATTGTCAGGCACATACAACGGAAGACCTTACAAAGGTCACCAGATGTTCTGGTTTCTGTGTGTGGAAAGGATTAGTCAGCAGTTAACATCTTAGATACTCAGGCGGGGCTTCCCTCCAGAATTTAGAATGTCTCAAAAAAGGATTAGGAAAGGGTAGAAGGGCAAAGGAGGGGAAGCCAGGCAGCTCTGCCAAGGACAGCTCCCTAAAGGAGTGGCCCTGAGCACCTGGGCAGGCCCGTTCACTTCTTATAGGTAGGCTGAGGGTATAACACACTGTCTAAACCGGGACACTTCTGTCTGGGACAAATGTTGAATGGTCAGGACACTATTATAATGGTCATGAATGAAGACTGTTCTTGGGAAACTAGTCTGTTCTTTTTTTTTTTTTTTTTCTAGATTTTTCATGTACAAATGTATTCCCTGCAGAATGTCTCACAGGTTTTCTAGATTTACACACAAGTACTTGGGGGTAGGCATGGACGACGGTGGGAGGACCAAGGCGAAACAAGTCCACGGTCATAGGACTGTCTTTTTTTTTTTTTAAAGATTTATTTATTTTATTTATTGCATATGAGTGCTTTATCTGCAGAAGAGGGCATCAGATTACATTATAGATGGTTGTGAGCCACCATGTGGTTGCTGGGAATTGAACTCAGGACCTCTGGAAGAGCAGGCGGTGCTCTTAACCACTGAGCCATCTCTCCAGCCCCAGGACTGTCTTATTTAGGAGGACTTCATGTGTGATTTTATGACTTAAAGATGATGATGATGTGAAAGGCGTAAGCATCCAGTGGAAATGGTACCTCAGATTTTCACATTTTTAATTTGTTTCTAGGCCAGCACTTTGCTGTGTGATCACCTTTCAAGACACTGGACAGAGGGCGGCAGTGAGGGTGACTGTGTTATCTTTAAAACAATAGCACAAGGGCGCTACCCTAGGGGCGACGTCTGATTGCATTGTAGCTCATCAGATTACAGTACTGAATGACTTTTCAGCTTACCATGGCTTTGGCAGGATGTAACCCCTCATAATGGAGGAGCAGTGTTATTTCCCAGGTACCTGAATCATGCCTTTTCTCTTTCTGTTTCTTTGACTGAGCTTCTCCTGCAGTGTGGGAAAGGAGGGAGGGGATTGAGATGTATGTGTGCGGTAGGGTCTTGGAGGGGAGCTGTGAGTAAATGCTGGCATCTCATGGTTCAGGGAACAGGGAAGAGAGAACGTGCGCCTTGGAGGCTGTGGTGATTTTTATGCCCTGTTAAGCTATATAGGACACAACCTGCTGAAGGGTAGGCGGTGCCCCTGTGTGAATGCCCAGGCAAAGGCAAGGAAAGGTTGGAACATAAAAGAAAGATTGATTCTGAGGAGCTTAGCTGCTCTTGACACGTAGCCTGAAGCAGGTTGAATCTGGAGGAAGTGACGCCCCAGCCGACCTGGGCCAGAGAAACAACAGTAATTCTCAGGAGTAGTGGGCTGACCATAGTGACGGAGCAGATGATGGAGGAGGAGCTGGTTGAGTCTTGAGGTGGCAGGTTTAGGGCTTCAGGTCGGTGTGAGCGCTTATTCCTCAGCAATGGCTGGTTCTAGTCTTACCCCAGCTGGACAGGGCAATGCCACCGTACAGGTTCTCAGGGCCAGACCAGACTTGGGAGCTAGCAAGTCAGGTTTACGTCTGGGTAGGGACTTCAGCAAGGAAGACTTGCTCTGATATATGTCATGGGGGGTTAGTGGGCCAAAGTCTTAGCACACTTAGCCTGGGAGCAGGGATATAAAGGTGAGGGTTTCTAAGTCAAGGTGAATGAGGCCTTGACCTCTGAGGATGTTTCTCCCATGTCTTGTCAACATTTCCCCTTTTGTGGAAATGCTATTTTCAGCATTCTGCGTCATCTCTTCCTTCACCTTATTGGTCATAGAAGAAGGGCTATGATGCACTCCAGGAGAGCACAGCCTCCACCCAGACAGTGGAGGGGCTGAGTTCAGCTTTGTAGTAGTCACAGGGAAACACTTTACTTTATGGAGAGACATAGTCTCTCTGTCTCTGTTTCTCTCTGTCTCTGTGTCTCTGTCTGTCCGTCTGTCTGTCTGTCTGTCTGTCTGTCTGTCTGTCTGTCTGTCTCTCTCTCTCTCTCTCTCTCTCCTCTCCTCCTCTCCCTCATCTCTCCTCCTCTCTCTCTCTCTCTCTCTCTCTCTCTCTCTCTCTCTCTCTCTCTCTCCTCTCTCTCTCTGTGTGTGTGTGTGTAGAGGCCAGAGTTTAACATCAGTTACCTTCCTTGAACTCTCCACCTTAGATACTGGCAAAGTCTCACACCCAAGCACAGTGTTGGCCTATTCAGCTAGTCTATCTATCCAGCTTGCCCTGGGGACCTTCTGTCTCCACCTCCCACATACTGGGATTGCACGTGGACTTCCACACCCATCCAACATTTATGTGTGTGCTGTACACCCAAGCTCTGGCCCTCATAGCTGCACAGCAAATGCTGTACCCACTAAGCTGTCTCCCAAGTATTAGTTTCCAGTCTCAATGAAGAAACGATGTGAGTTCAAGAACTAGGCGGAAAGGCTGGAGATGCAGTTCAGCCGGCAGAGTACCCGAACAGTGTGCGCAGAACCCAAGTATATTCTAAAGCATTGTATTAAAATGGGTGTGGCCAGGAGAACACGGCCCACTGACTCAACTAAGCAGGGCTCATGTGGGCTCATAGAGACTGAAGCGGCAAGCATGGGGCTTGCAAGGATCTACACCAGGTCCTCTGTGTGTATGTTATGGCTGTTAGCTTGGTGTTTCTATGGGAATCCTAACAGAGGGAGAGGTGTATCTCTGACTCTCTCTTGCCTGCTCTTGGGACTCCTTTGCTTCTATTGGAGTGTCTTGGCCAGCTTCGATATGAGGGATTTTTCTTGTTTTATTGTATCTTGTTTTGTGTTGTTTGGTTGTTGTCTCTTGGAGTCCTGCTCTTTTCAGAAAGGAAATGGACAGGGAGTGAATCTGGGGGAGAGGGGAGCTGAGGGAGTAGCTGGGCGCTGGGGAGTAGCTGGGAGGAGGGAAGGGAGTGGAAAACTGTGGTCAGGATGTATTGTATAGAGAAGGATTTATTTTTGATTTTAAATGGGGGGCTGGGTGTGGCGGCATTCACCTGTAATTCGAGTGCTCGGGGGAGTTGAGGCAGGAAGGAGGATCAGAGTTTTTTTAAAAGGTTGACAGTGGAAAAGAGATCCCTAGGAAAGGTTAGAGTTCATTATAAGTTCAAACTCTGTAGAAAACCACAGCAAGCCAAGCTAATATCTCATTTTCTGTTAAAATGCAGACAAGTTTTCATTTTTAGAAAATCTGTTTGAAGCTTTATTTTTTATTTTGCTAGTCTTTCAAAATTATTTTATTTTATTTTATATGTGAGTGGTTTTACCTGCATGTATGTCTATGCACCACTTGTGTGCTTGGTGCCCACAGAGGTCAGAAGAGAGAATTGGATCTCCTGGCACTGGAGCTACAGACAATTGTGAACTGCCAGTGAATGCTGGGAATCGAACCTAGGTCCTCCAAAAAAGAAGCATGTGTTCTTAACCATACCTTCAGACCCTAGAATTTTTATTTTTTTAATTAATATTTTTAGACACACTCTCATATATTTCAGTCTTGCTTCCAATTCCCTATATCAATGATGGTCTTGAACTTCTATTCCATTTCTCTACCTCCCCAGTGTTAAACTACAGCTGTACATCCACCACACCTCATTATGTGCAGTGCTGGGGATTGAACCCAGGACTTTGTGCATGCTAAGCAAGCACTCTACCAACTGAGCTACATCCCCAGTTCCTTTTAGTTTTGAGAAACAACTCAACTGCTTAAGAAATACTACCATCCCTGTTCCGTCTTTTATCCCTGCACATCTTGTAGGCAGGACAAATTTTGGGTGGCGAGGTTTGCGGGTAGGTTGGTGTCTCTGTCCCTCCACTGGAGGTCCTGCCTGGCTACAAGATGTGGCCTGCTAGGAGTCCCAGCTAGAGTCACCCCCATATCTTCCCAGGAACCTCCCCATCCCAGGTTTCCAGCTTGTCCCAGAGATGCCCCAACACCAATTTCCCCTCATTGACAGAATGACCAAGCAGTGATTGGCCCAATGTGAGACCCAACCCCTGACACTATTAGCAATACTCAGCTATCCTTATAGACAGGAACCTAACATGACTGTCATCTAAGAGGCTCCATCCATCAGATAATGGAAACAAATGCAGAGACTCACAGCCAAGCATTAGGCAGAACTCAAGGAGTTTTGTGGAGGAATTAGAGGAAGGATTGAGAGAGCTGAAGGGGTCAAGGATACCACAAGAAGACCTATATATCCAATTAACCCAGGCCCATAGCGGGTCACAGAGGCTGAACCACCAACCAAAGAGCATGCATGTACTGGTCCTAGGGCCCCTACACATATGAAGCTGATGAGCTACTTGGTCCTCAAGCATGTCCCCCAACAATTGGAGTGAAGCCTGTGTCTCACTTGGACTCTGTTGCCTCCCTCTGGATCCTGTTTACCTAGCAAGGCTACCTTATGCTGCCTCAGTGAAAGATGAGGCACTTAGTCCTGATATGACTTGATGATGGTTTGGTACCCAGGAGCAGGGATTGGGTGGGAGAGGGATGGGGGTATGGGGAAAATGGGTGGGAGGGTGGGACTGGTAGGAGAGGAGGGAGTGAAGGTGCCATTGGGATGTAAAATGAACAAATAAATAAATTAATGAAGAAAAATTCTATCATATATACTCCAGAAGACTCTTTGATATGATTGAATGCTCTTAGCAATGTGGCAAGGTACAAAATCAGTTTATAAAAAGCAGCAGGTTTTCTATACATCAATAATCATCTTACTGAAAAAGAAGTAACTAAGAACATGCCATTTGCATAACATAAAAACAGCCTCAGTTAAAGCAATAAGATAAGAGAAAGAAATAAAAGATGTACAAATAGGAAAGGAAGAAGTTAAATGTCCCTGTTCGTAGATAGCATGATCTTGTGCATAAAAGACATAGGAACAACCCCCCAACCCCTGCCCCCGCGAGAGCTGTTGGTCAGGGGGGGACCCACAAGCAGTATAAGTTATTGCCATTTCCCATGCTTCCTCTCAGAACTTGAAGGTAAAACTTTATTGCTGAAGACCCTACACACTGTGGACACAGAACTCAGAGGACTAGAGCTGGAACTGACCTAGAAGAAGCCTCCTCCCTCATAGTATCAGAAAGAGCCATGCCAGCTGCCAAGGGAGAAAAGCAGCCAATAATCCCACCTAGCCATTAAACCTACAAGCTACAACAATGACCAACTGGGAAAGATATGGTGCAACAGTGGCACAGTTATGTCGGGGTTAACCAACAGCTCTCTAATTGGACTTAAGGTCCCACTCAGTAGGAGAGAATTCATGCCTGGTACTGGAAACTTAACCAACCAGATCCCAGAGAGATCACAGGCCTTAGGGAAGAACTAGCTACTGCTATGTTCCTAAACCAATATAGTTTCTAACTGTATTCTAAATACTCATCTTTACACCCACAGATAAGTGCAGCTCTCACCCTCATCAAAGACGCTTCTTCTCACAGCAGATGGAGACAACTACAGAGATCTGCAACTGGCCAAAATTGCAGAGAAAAGGGGAATATAGGCACCCATTCCTAATATCTACAATATAGTTTCTACATCTACAGCTCAGGGCACATCCCGAAGGAGAGAGGGTAGAAAGATAGTAAGAGCCAGAGGACCAGGATGCCTGCTGCTAGATAGTATCTTCTGGAAATTACAGGGGGAATGAACTCACAAAAAATCTCAACAGTATGATTGCCTAAACAAGCGCAGCGTGATGACAACATCCGTCAGCCTGCCAATATGGACGGGCATCTTCACAAGGCTCCGTTCTTAGGTGAGGAGCTATGAGCAGTCAGTGGCTTCTAAAAGAAGGAAAATCAACCTTCTCAAGAATGACCCAGCCTTCTCATAGATTATTCAATAACAAGTGGTCAGACTTTAAAATGTGCACACAAGAGCAACAGTAAATGCACTCAGGAGGTGGGGTGTGTGTGTGCGTGCATGTGTACACATGGGGGAAGAGAGAGGCGGGAATAATTGCTGCTAGTGGGAATATAAACTGAAAATCAATATGGAAGTTCCTCAAAATACTGAGTCTACAAGTATCATACGCCCCCACCTGCCCTACCACGTTTGAACATTCCTGAAAGACTGTAAGTCAACAAACTGCAGGAATACTTTCACATTCATGTTTCTTGCTGTAATATTCTCATAGCCAGGAAATGGAACCAGCCTGGATGTCCAACAAAAGATCAATGGATTAAAAAAAAAAAGAGAGAGAGAGAAAGAAAAAGAAATGTGGAGCATGCAGATACACAGTGGAATTTTATGCAGCTGTAAAGAAAAACGAGATGATAATATATGCAGGGAAATGGATGGAACTGGAAATAATTGTTAAGTGAAAGAAACCAGACTGAAAAAATCCAAATAACACACCATATTGCTCATACTTGGAAATATAATTTAAGATGCATGTGTATTTTGATATGTGTGTGTATTTATGTGTTTGTAGGTTGTGACACCAGAAATAGGATCATGGGAATGGATGGAGAGGTCTTAGGGAAAGTGAGAGTCGAAGGGTAAGAGAAGCACATGATAGAAAAACAGAAGGGATGAAGTAGGCAAGACGGCTCAGCGGATAAAGGTGCTTGCTGTTCATTGATGGAGTTGGATCCCCAGCACCCATGTTAAAATGCAAGACGGAAGTAGTGCCACAGAATTGTCTTCTGACCTCCACACACACAATCACCAATGCATGCATGCCATGTCCCCACAGCATGCAGACAGACACACAACGATAATACATAAAAGTACAGCAGCAGCAGCAACAACAACAGCAACAGAAGATGAGGTTTAGCCAAGAGCCGGTTTGATCAGGGAGAGCAGTGGGGAAAGAGAAGGAATAGAAGCAAAGTGTCATGACATGTATACATGAAGATGCCAGGATAAAACCCAGCACTTCATATGTTAGCCTAAAAATTATTAGTAAAAATCTAGTTTTTTTCCCAACCTGGAATTGTGGCACACCCCTGTAATCCAAGCACCAAGGAAGCTGAGACTGGAGAATTACAATTTTGAGGATAGTCTGGGCTACATAGTAATTTTAAAGCCAGCAGCCTTCTGTTGATAGCAAGACCTTATTTTGTGTGTGTGTGTATGTGTGTGTGTGTGTGTGTGAGAGAGAGAGAGAGAGAGACAGACAGACAGACAGACACAGACACAGACACAGACATAGACACAGACAGGATCTCTTGTTCTGCACACTAATAAGAAATAAGATATTTTATAGCAAAGAAAAAAATCCTAGGTGTGGTGATTCATGCCTGTCACCCCCAGAACTCCTGAGACTAAGGTAGATGGATCATGGGTTTGGGGCTAGCCTGGGTTACTAGAGTAGCAAATACTTGATGGAAATCTTGTAAGAAGACTTGAAGTGGAAATAGACTGAGAGCAGCAGAGGCAGATGTACCCACATTACCTGTGCTCGTTGGCCTCTTCAGCCAAGGCTGTGATGTGTGTGTCCTTTCGCCTAGCAGCTCTGCTTCAGGAGCCCGTCTCTAGATGTTTTTACGTAAGCGGCAACATATTTGTATTAGAATCTTCTCCCTAGTGTTGTTTTGCTGAGGGATGTGTTCTGAAATCACAGCGCCATAGCGGTCTTTGTGAGTGGAACTGCATATTTCTTCCTTAGTTCCCATTTCTTCTAGAGTCCTCCCCTTTCGTGGCAGTTTGGATGCTCCAGATGCTGTGTCCTTGCTCTTCAGGCCAGAAAGCCTGGGGTTTCCTTCCAGGTTAAGCTGACAGTTAAGGTATTGACTATAGCTTGCTCACTGGCAAAACATCCTAAAAACACGCTATTCCCTTCTTCCAACTTGCTTCTAACATTTGCCTGCTTTTGAACACACTCCAGGGCCCATAGCCTTCTCCCACTCCTATCCCAGAGCATGGAGTTACTATTTTCAGGGAGTTCATATAGTCAGAAGTTACTCAGCTATATTCATACATAACTCATTATAGATTCTGGTTTTATTTTATTTTATTTTTTGAGGCAGCATCAGGCCATAGAGATCAGGTTGGCCTTGAACTCACAATCTTCCTTCCCACCTTCGTGAGCACTGGAATTACAGGTGTGCATTGCATCTGGCTCAGCTCCTGGATTTTTTTTGGGAGGGGGAAGATTTATTTAATATTTGTGTGTGTGTGTGTGTGTGTGTGTGTGTGTGTGTGTGTGTGTGTGTGTGTGTGTAAGACAATTTTCTGGGAGTTTGTTCTTTCTTTCCACCTTATTTCTGAGGCAGGATCTCCTTTGAGTTTTCTACCATCAGATCTCAATTCTCCTGTCTCCATCTCCCATCTCTCTGGGATTACAGATGCAAGCCACATGATCCCACCTGTGGGTTTGGAGGACCAAACTCAGGCTGTCAGGCTTGCATTGCAAGTACTTTAACCCACCCAGGTCCTGATAACCACTAACATGTATTGATATCACTTGTTGAAATGCTGTTCTGGCTTCATTTATTCTATGAGCAGTTACTGCACTGAAAAAAAATGTTTCAAATGGTGGGTTTTTCAGATACCACGTATGGCTCTGGTGATATCTTTAGAGTAGGGAGGTTTTTGTCATTGCTTTTCAAGTTACAACACTGTTTCCTTCTGTAGATAAGAGAAGACAAGGACTATGTATACAAACACAGGACTCATGACTCATGATGAATGAAGCCAGCCCCATCAAGTGACTCACTGTGACTTAAGAGAATGCAGGAAGTGACCAAGTGATCAGACTACCCACTAATGTTTGGCTGTGACTGGCTCGATTTCTAACAGATGGACTGTGACTTGGGAGAGGTCTGAACTTGATTTACCAGGAGGTCATTGGGGGTCATCTTCTGTTCTCTCTTATTTACCATCAGGAGGGTATGAGATTCTAGGATGTGATTAGAAATGACCGAAAAAATACAATTCAAGTTAAAGTCACTCAGTGACAAAAAGTGTGGCTGGGGATAGATGGTGAGAGGAGGTGGTAGGACCATGTGGAGAAAGGTTAGAAGAACTAAATACAATTGGACCTCACTGTGTTTACATCTCTCCTCCCTTCTCTGGCTAATGGGGTGGCGGTTGACTACTTGTGAATGGCTGGAAGTTTTAAAGCTTTGTGCCAGCATTTAAGAGCTTTGAGGCAGTTAAGAGGATGCCATTAAAATAACATCCCATTCTTCTGTATAAACTATGGCCATAAATTATGCTCTTGAAGGGTTATTCTTGGTCCATAAATCTTTAAGAATGGGCCAGTCCACTTTCTCAGCCCCTTGTCACAGGAGGTGTCGTGTGGACCAAGACTCAGGAATAGGGAAGTTGGAGACAAGAAGGAATACATTTTGGAGGGTGAGGCCTCTGCTTCTCTCTATTGGCTCATTGACCTAAGGCTTGGGTGACCAGGACCTAGAGAGAATTTTTGTAAAGTGTGTTCCTGGTGCGGACACTACCAGCGGAGCTGACATCTTCCCCTGGGAATGGACACTGTTATCTGAAGTCCTAGAAGCTTCCCTAGCTAAGTCCCACCTCTGCTGTGGTCACTGGCCTCAGAGGGAAGCATGCTGTCATGTGGCTGAGGGACCCAGGTGGGTTAAAACAGCCCAAGGACAGGAGCAGGAGGCTCAGAGGGCTGGAAAAGAACCAGGCAAAGTAGCACACACCTGTAATCCCAGCACAAGGAAACTTGAGAGGGAAGGATTGTGAATTCAAGACTAGCCTTGAGACTTGGTCTCAAACCAAACCAGCTTCCCCACTTCACTCCCAAAGGAACCAAAGGAAGGGGCATAAACCAAAAGCAGCATAAAAGAGGGTATGATCTGAACATCATAAACATGATTTTATTTAGCTGGTGTGGTAGCACATTCCTATAATGCCAGCATCCAAGTGGTAGAAGCCGGAGGATCAAGAGTTCGAGACCAGCCGGGGCTATAAGAGATCCCTGAGCTTTGGGAAGAGAAATGGGATATTGATATCCCATTTGGGGCTGGGCATTCCACAGACTCTTCTTCTTGGCACCTGATCCTATTGTGGTTCCATCCACTACAAAATGAAACTTCTCTGATGAGGCTTGAAAGATGCATTAATCTAGGGGTATAATAGTAAGTCTTAGGAGTTGGTTTAACACTGTGCCCATTTAGCAAAGTGATTGTGGTAGGTTCGCCCTAGGGCCTATGATCTGTTTAGTTATAGGTTCATTTTGGTCCTGATAGTGTTGCCAGGTATGGGTTTTATCTTGTGGAGTGGCACTTAAATCCAAACAGAAAGTGGTTTGTTGCTCGCATGATGTCTGTGCCACTAGTGTGCTAGTGGACATGCCTTACTACTATGACTGTAGCTCTTAGGGTTCATAGCTGCATAAGACTGATGATGACTCTTCACCACTAAGGGCACGCATGTGCTTTTAGTATTTTGAAAGCTAGCCAGTAGGAATGAGGTTTCCAGCTGAGTACCAGCTAGATTTCTCCGTGTCCTATGACTCAAGTGTGTGGTGGACTCAGCAGTAAGGACCTAGTCCTGTTGAGCTGGAGGACAAATGAGAACACTGGCAATATCCTGACAAATATCAGACAGAACACCAGAGTGTCATAGGAAAAACCTCACTGGGCCAGAACTCCAAAACAGGCAGCTCATTCTTGGCAGTGGGCTTCTTTATTAGCCTGTGGTATGTAGACAGGGCATTACTGCGCTATGATAAGGTGATGTCATCCTAACATACTCTGCCTTATACACAAGAGTATGTGTGTTTCCATATGAATTTCTGAAAGATCTTTGCTATTATGTGTCCCTCCTGGTGTTCCCTTCCCTATTCTGCCCTTCCGTTCCTTCACCCTTGACTCCTGCTTCATTATTCTCCTTTAAGCCTTTATGCCACTGTGTTCTGTCTCTTGTCCCTTGAAAACCCATTCTCTGTGGCTCTTTACTAATTTCTTGACCTCCATAGCTATTTCAAACGAAGCACACATATACGAGAATTCAAAGCTAACATCCACACATGAGAGAGACACACAAAGTTTGTCTTTCTTCATTTATTTGCATACAGGTTTCATACTTCTACTTTTCTTAATGGCCAAATAACTAATTTGCCTTCTGTTTTGACAAGCAGCATGACCCAAGGGAACTTGGGAAGAGGAAAAGGTTTACTTAGCTTATACTTTCATGTCATAGCCATTGCTGAGGAAAGCCAAGGCAGGAACCAGGAGGCAGGAACCGAAGTAGAAGCCATGGAGAAACTTACTGTCTTGCCTTCCTGTTTCTGTTCATCTTCCTTATACCCTCAGAACCACTTACCCAGGGGTGGTGCTGCCCACAATGAGCTAGACCCTCCTCCATGAATTAGCAATGATGATGATGATGATAAAGCCCCACAAGCATGTCCATAGGCCATTCTGATGTAGGCAAATCCTCTTCCCTGGTGTCACCCAGAAAGAGTCATCACAGTGACACAGTGGAGTCTTACTTGACCATAACAAAGGATGAAATGATGTAATCTTCAGAAAACGGAAATCATACTAAGTGAAAGGAGTCAGACTCAGGAAGGCAAATACCATGTTTTCTTTCTTATTTGGATCCTAGGTTTTATAGAAAGACATAAAATGGTGTATACATATGGCATGACACTGAAAGCAAGACTGGAGGAAGGGAAGGGAGCACAGAGGACAAATAAGGTCAAAGTACATGATATAGTTGAACAAAAATGTATTTATTAAGCTTATAATAAGTATGCACCATGACCTTATATTTAACTCTACACTGATAGGAGTCTTCTCAAAGAAATAAAAAACAGACCCATGCATCTACCATTTTATTTCTTTATTTTTAATAAAAATAGCTTTGAGGCAATGTCGTATGGCACAGGTTGGTCCCAGACTTACTTTGTAGCCAAGACTGGCCTTGAAACACTAATCCTCTACCTCCACCTCTGAGGTGCTGGGAAGCCAGATGTGCCATTGTACTGGGCTGGCAGCGTCCTTGTAAATGACACCCTGTCCAAGGTATGTGCTTATTTATATGCAGATCTCGCTCATTGCTTGAGTATCTGAGTTGTTCTCACTTATAAGTTACTGTATTGTTTCCAACCTTCCTAACACTGACACCCTTTAATATAGCTCCTCACCCTGTGGTGACCGCCAACCATAACATTATTTTTGTTGCTGCTTCATAACTGTAATTTTGCTACTGTTATGAATTTTAATGTAAATATCTGTGTTTTCCACTGCTCTTTTTGGGGTCATGATGCCCAGGTTGAGAACTACTGTTGTATGTGACTCTGAAACACACGTGCTCTGCATAGGATCAGACTGAGACTGTCCCTATTTCCTTCTGTTCATTATTAACCCTGTCCCTACATTTAAGTTGGTTTGTCTCTCATGTCATTATTTCCTTTTGTGTGATCCAGCTGGAATTACCACTAATGCTAGGTGGAAATTTGGGTTATTTTAAGAGGTTATTTGCAGTCTGGAAAGTCCCTTTTGTTGCTCCGATCACAAGGAAAGCCATACATCCCCCCTCCCCCTCCACCGCCCATCAGGACTAGTCTATTGAATCTGCTTCCGAAAATAATGGTGCCATTAACCGTCACAGGAGCGTCCACAAATCCTTCGCAGCTTTTGGTCTCAGTGGTTTGTGTGTGTATGTGTGTGTTCCATCACTCTAATGGCTCCGAGGGACAGAAAGACAATGGCTTAGAAAAGACAAAGAGCCTGTCCAAGGGCACACTGGTGGTGGGAGGCAGAGGCGAGTGTAAGCCATGTCTTGTACTCTTGCCATGCACCACAGAACTTCAAAGATGAGTGAAAATGTACAGCCAAATGCTAAGGTTTCACTTTCTGAGGGTTCAAAAGTCCCTTAGGAATGGGAGGTCAAGGGGTTTGGTGGGATGGTCCCAATGGAGGTTTTGGCTTTACCTTTTGGGTTTCCTGTCACTGAGCTCAACAGCAACAGGAGGTTAGTAACTCAAGGGTTTATCTCTGAAGGGCACATCTCGCCATAATTGTGATGCAGGCCAGAATTCTGTAACAATGCTACTTCTTTACTAGCTTGTAGGGCCCCAGAGACACAATTTCCATAAACTGAGAACAGTGCAGTCGAACAGAAAATTTCCACAGGTGTCACTTTGTCGCAATATGGCACCTGTACTATAGGACCCTGGGACCCTAATTTCCCTAAGCTGAGACAGTGCAGTTCTATTGTCCTGAGAAAACGAGACATTTTGTCCTTTCGGCACTGGGGCTCGAACCCAGGGCCTTATGCATTCTCAGCAAGCATCCTACCACTGAGCTCCATCCCAAGCCCACAAAGTTTAATATCCCAGAACATCTGATCTGCAAACACAGACTGAGTAGCTCATGAACTTGCAAAGATAGATTGAGTTATAATCACTTGACGAGGGCTTGCTTGTTACCTCAGCAAGCCTTCTGGAGGCCTGACGCTTAAGACTGATACTGTATATGTTGTCTCAGTCTGTCTACTGTTGCTATAGCAAAATACCTGGGCTTGGTGACTTTTAAAGACTAGGGACTTGGTGAAAGTGGAAGGGTGGGTGAGTGCATGTGGAAAAGAAGAAACACACATGGGTGCTTTGCTTTGAAGTAGTCCCCTCCGGTAGTAACTAACTTCCTCCTCCTGACAACCTAAGCATCTCTTACTCCCTGCACCACCAAAATGGCAATTGAATTTCAACATGAATCTTGGTGCAAATAATATATCAAATCATATTATATAACCTCATGCTTTTGAATAATGGCATAATCTGCCACCATGTAGTTATACCAAAGTTTATTCAGTTATTTTTCTATTAGTGGCAATTTTGCCTCTATTTTAGCCTTCTATGAACAAATGCAACAACAAATGCTATGAAACTCAAGGCTTATGTGCTGGCAATCTTTTAAAAATTACACTTTTATTTATTCCTTGAGAATTTCGTACAGGTGTACATAATATTTTGAGCCATCCGTCCATTAGCTCCCTCTGACTCACCCTAGAGCCCACCAACGCATCTTCCTCTCAACTTCATGTCTCTTATACTATTGTTATTAGCCTTCTGAATCCACTTAGTCCTGACCATTCTTCAGTTTAATGGCTCTACACTCATAAGCATAAATATTAAGAAGGTAATTTGATAACAAGATCATTTAGTGAAACATCAGATTTCTCTACTAGGGTTTATGACCTTGCCAGTCATTGGGCATTGACCCATTTTACAGTATCAGATATAAAATCCTCCACTGAGCAAGCCTCAGATCCAAGCAGATAGTGGTTGGTTACCCCGTAACAGTCATGCTACTATTGTACTCGTGGGCACAACTTGCCTGGCAGATCAGTATTGTAGCATTCAGTGTCCAGTACTGAATGAAACCATTGATTTCTTTTCTTACCCAACATCCTGCAAATCACTTTTCCCGCACTAGGAAAACTAAGCCGGCATGGAATTTACTGGTCAGTTTGGTTTTGATTTCTCACAGTCCTGCAAACAAAGTGTGTAGCATCTTCAGCAAGACAGTCTTACCATTTAGTTATGGCAGGCAACCAAGTTATGGAATCAGCCTGTGCTTTTTTGGGGTGCCTCTGAGGCTTCCGTTACTATTAAGAGGTGCCATAGAGAGGTATTCCATGCCTGGCACTGAGATTACCATCAAACACCCTATGTCTTCAAGGAGCAGTTTTGTTCACCCACACAGTTACCTCTGCTCAAACTTTATTATTTTTTAAAATTAGCTTAGAAACGAATAGATTTTCACGGAGCATCTTTGTTATAGCCTTAGCTTTGATTACACCTTGCTATTCTTTATCCCCCTGCTCTCATACCCATTTAAACCCTTAACCTGAGTGTCCCTCACCCTGTTTTTTCATGTCACCTGTGCCCTAGTGTCCCTTCTAATCATATTATTTGCTTGGATTGCAAGATTGTACGTTTCTATATAGCTTTTTTTTTTTTAATGCACCCTTCGCTTTGGTTGTCTTCCTCCACCACCTGTGGAGATCTTATTTCTATAGGACATATTGTCAGAAATGGTATTGCTGAGCATCAGATGTCTAAAGTGGTTGACACTTTGCATTTCTACCATGTGTAAGTTTGTAAATGCAATTTCTCTATCACATACACACAGTGCATAATAATAAACATAGTTAAAAAAAAATCTAACACTGAATTTACAGTATCTCATGACAAAACCAGATAAAGATACAACAACACACACACACAAAAGTTATAAATCTTTCGTGGGACGTGCCCCTTGGCCTAGTATGCAGATATAAGTGAGTATATACCATTTGATTCTTTCTGCTTCTGGGTTAACTCACTCATTATGATCATTTCGAGCTCAATCCATTTATCCACAAATTTCGGGAATTCCTTGTTTTTAATAGCTGAGTAGTATTCCATACTTTCTCACATACTCTGGTGCCTCACATTTGACCATGTCCCCTGGAGGGGGAGACCTGGTGGCACTCAGAGGAAGGACAGCAAGTAGCCAAGAAGAGACTTGATACCCTCTGAGAATATATAGGGGGATGTAATCCCCCTCAGGAACGGTCATAGGGGAGGGGAATAATGGGAAAATGGGGGGGGGGAGGAATGGGAGGATACAAGGGATGGGATAACCATTGAGATGTAACAAGAATAAATTAATAAAAAAAAAAAAGAAAAAAAAGTTATAAATCAATTTCCATGGTGAACAAAGATATAAAAATTCGGTCCTGCTTTATATTGTTTTCTCTGTGTCTGTTTCTCAGGTCCACCTCTCTTGGGGAGAGACCCTCAGTTTGTAGGACCTGGTGGGAGGCAGGAGTTCGCATTCCAAGGGTCAGCTCTTCTCTGTACCTTGTTAGCTCAGGGTAGGCCAATGGAGGGTCTCACCTGAACTGTAAACCTGGGAAGGACAATTTGGGATTCCTTATCACTGAAGGTGGAGAGGACTCCAGTGTGCGACACTGAAGCTGCACTGTCACCCAGTCTCCCTAGCTTAGTCCGTTTGCCACACCTAGTTGCCCAGCCTTTCTGTCCTTTGTCATCGACTAGTGTGTTCTTTTTGTGACTCATTTAGTCACAGTTGATTTTTATTATTGACAAGAACTTGCCTTTGTTTGTAGAATTATTCCTGCACTCCCCTCTACTACTCCCTGTTGGTCAGAGGCCTACTGAGGCTGCCCTGCCCTCTGCCCTTCAGAGGGCATTGGAATGCGTAGGGTTGCTGTACTTTCTTCTAATGAGAAAGAGGAGCTGTCCAGGGACTGACTTTCTGGGATACATTCATAGCAGACTTCTTGTCACAAAGGCCCGCTTTGACTTGTTGAAGAGCAGCAGACAGTGGCCATCTGTAATTCCAGTTGATTTCCCTGCAGAAGGAAGGACACTGTGTAAAGACGTGTGTGTGTGTGTGTGTGTGTGTGTGTGATACATGTCTCCTGATATGTGTCCTATTTTCTGTAACTTAGCAACTCTTACTTAGGGCAAATTTAAGGACACTTAGATGTACGTTAGAAAATAACAGGGCAAGCTGGTCCCTGGTAGTGTATGTCTGTAATCCTGTATTGCGGTCCATCTGTTCCGGTGCTAGAATATCAAAGACCAGCTTTGACGTCAACTGGTAAAACTGAGGCAGGGCATAGACCCAGCAGCTGGCTGGTTGTTACCACAAGGGCTTCCGCTGACAGTGGTGGACTGAAGGGCCAGAATTAAGTTGCTGCCAGGGGACCAGTGTTGCCAGCTCCCTGGCAGGGGCTTACAACTGTCATGTAAGCAGGGTCTAGGGCTGATGGCAAAACGTCTGAAAAAGAGAGCAAAGAAGGAGAGAAACACACACACACACACACACACACACACACACACACACACTTGATGATGAAGTAAGACAGACTACAGGTAGGTGCCAAAAAGCTTCTTCTCTCAAGCTTCTTTTACTCTACACATTCACACACATACATACATACATGCATACACACACATACACACATACATACATTCACATATTAGATGGATGAAAATGGATTCCAACAACCTTACACACACACACACACACACACACACACACACACACACACATCTTGGTGGATGGAACAAACTCCAAAGAGTGAGATCCAACCCAACCAGCTATTGTATATATGCACATATATACATTAGGTAGATGGAACAAATGCCAAAGAGAGAGTTCCAACAACTTTATTATTTTTCCCACAGGTTATATCCCAGCAAGTTCTTTGAAGCAGTTAAAAAAAAAAAAAAATTGCCGTCGGGCGGTGGTGGCGCACGCCTTTAATCCCAGCACTTGGGAGGCAGAGGCAGGCAGATCGCTGTGAGTTCGAGGCCAGCCTGGTCTACAAAGCAAGTCCAGGACAGTCAAGGCTACACAGAGAAACCTCGTCTCAAAACAAACAAACAAATAAGCAAACAAAAACAGCAGCAACAACAAAACAAAAAACAAAAAAATTACCTTCACATTATCAAATGTTTTACATATTATGGGTAAGAAATGAATATGAAAAACAAGTTATTTCAAGAGCCTAAATGCATTTGTAACTAAGCAACTTGTTATATATTAACAGTATAAGCAAGCAAGGTAATTTCTTAGCCAGCTTTTCTTCACTGGCAGGCTGCAATTTGGGGTTACAAAGAAGGAAACAAGTATCTTAAAAAGTAATCTTATAAAAATCTTAAAAGAATCACAAACATAAACTTCTATATAAAAACAATCGGCAATTTATCATTTAAACCCTAAAGGTACTCATCTACTCATTAATTTAACCATATCAAGAAACTGAGGGAAAAATAAGTATAAGAAATTAGTCATCATAAAGTCCAGCTTCAGGGAGAGTCATGTCAGCTAGTGCTAATTGGGGTGTTGTCTTTGCTTACCAACCTCAAAAAATCCCTAGCTTTACTATTAAGAGTGTACTTTTTCTTAACTTCGAATTGTTCCCTATGATTTTCTGCATCAGAGGCAGAGGCAAAGACATCCTTACTTAACCTTGCTAAACAATCTATTTTTCCAAATTCTTTCTAAAGGCCAATCTACATCTACAGGTTCTTCTCAAGGGTGGTGGTTGAGTCAGTAATCTGCTCCAGCAGCGCTGCCTGAAAGAGATCAAGCATTGTTATGGTGAGTGCCAGCAATGTTGCCCAGTGAGGGGCTGGAAACGCCCCTTGTAGTACTCACACAATGCATATATTAGGAGGATTATGAAGATGGCAAGAGTAACAAGCAGAGCTATGTTTCATAACAGCATGAAGTCCTCAGGACACTAGTTCTCGGGGCTCTGCCTCACCGAGACATGCCCATCGTGGTTATGCTAAATGGTGGGCTGCATTCCACGAGCTGTTTGCTATTCCTCTTGTACAGACCCTGGCATCCTCGCACTTGGGGTTGAGATACTTCTAGTCACTGACTTGGGATGTCAGATGCATGCTGGAAGCCTCTACTATGCCGTATTAGACTTGAATCCTTCTGGGCATCTTCCCAGAGTGGTCCTCTTTGGTGAAGCCTTGTGATGCTGTGATCTCTATATGTTGCCTCTGTGCCACCTCTTACCTTGAGAGTCTCCTCTTCAGCCCATAGGCCTTCCCTTCCTTGGTTTTTTACTATGTCTGAGAATACTTTTACTAGCCCATCTGGGGACTTGTTTTATAAGTTGTGTTCATTATGGACTTTGGAATATTCTTCCATTAATCTTAGAATTTAAGTCTTAACTTTCAAAGTGCCTCCTAATTTCGAGTTGTCATTCACTTTGAAAGACATATATTATAAAAGCAATATATATTTAGGATAAAAGATAGAAATGGATAAATGACCAAGAGAGAAAAATGTAAAATAATGCGATTCCCTGAATCAAAAATATTTTAACACTTTTATTATTTGTTGAGAATATAGTTATGTTTCTTTCTCCCCTATCCTCTCTCCAAAACCCCTCATACACCACTCCCTTCTATCCTTCAAATGCACCTTTTTTTATTTATTATTTTTGTATGTAATCTTTTCTTTCTTCTTATATTAACACACAGTACTTAAAAATCTACTTCCAGCCGTAGGGTGGGGATCATTGCCTTCCAGAGTAAACCTTCCCAGGCTTTACTGAGTTCTTTTGATCAGACTCAGAATCAGACAGAATAAGAACCCATATTTCTCTCTCTTTTTGTGTCCATTTTGTAACTATCTTATTCGTTACTAGGATCTTAGTAGAACCTGACCCATGATGGCCCTCACTCATCTTCATCTCTATTTACAATATCTGAATTTATCATTTTTGCTGTCTCCAAGCTCCTGGGCTCAAGCAATCTTTCCCACTCAGCATTGTAACTGAGACAGCAGGCACTCATCTCCATACCACAGTTTTAGGGGACAAACCTCCAGGTCTCCCATCCAGCTTGGACCATTTGTACACATATGAATCCACCTGAATGCACTTATATTTTCCCATACACCCTCACTAAAACGTATGAATGAAAGCAATACTGGGTCTCCACTTGTATATATACTTTTGTGTTCTTTGGCCCCACTTCCTAACACCAGACTCTGGAAGGTCCTAAACACCTGGGATGCTGTCCTTCATCTGAGGAGTGGGGAGAAGGTGATCTGAGAGGGCAGCAGTTCAGCGGTCTGGGGACTGTCAGAGAAGAACCCCCCGCCCCACGTCATCAAGGGCACCATACAAAACTTTGCCTGCACTCCAGAGTACTGGGTGAGTTTGTCAAAGTACGCCTTTATCTCCTTTTCTCTAATCTGATGTATGAGGCAGCACCAGACTGAGATGTCAGTGACATCTTCTGAAAATATTTATGAAGTAAAGGAACAGGGCAGCAGAGACTGAAGGAGGAGGTAGGGTGGGGTAGGGCAGGTCTGGGTTTGGCGTGGGTTAAGAACCATAAGACAGGGCAGAGTCTGTTCGTTCCACTGTGGTCACTGTTCTGGCTTTGGGTCCTCTGATGGTTTGTTTAATTCTTTTCTGTTTCTTGGATACACTGTTTACCACACACCTTGAAGCTTGTCCCAAGTTCACATTTGCTGTCCCACTGACTACTCTTTGTGTACAATAAAATGCAAGGTATTGACGTCAGGGGAGCAAGTGGATCTCCTCATGTCCTCCATCGAGATGTACACAAAAAGATGTGTAATGCACACGGACCTACTCACATTTATGATTTACGGAAGAAGAGGGTGGGACCCTTGGGAGTGCCTGGGACGTCTGTCCTGGGGGCCATGAGCACCAGGATAACCAGCCACTCACAGTTCGTTCCTTCTCCTAGTGACATGTGTCGGGGATAGGAGTCTGGGCTGAGCTGATAAAGAATCCCCAAGACCCTGAAAATTGTGAATACAAATGGGTACAGCTTCCCAGTCCCCACTGCCTGCCTTCCCAGGAAGGGTGACGCTCTCAGAAGGTGTTTAGTGAGGAGCGAGGGCAGAATGAGCGCAGGAAGGTCAATGGGTTTAAGGGCTAAGTAAGTTTTCTGTCGTTTTATGAAACTTGGACCAAGGTGAAGTACTGCTGCTGCTGCTGCTGCTGCTGCTGCTGCTGCTGCTGCTGTGCTGACCTCTTCCCTTATTCTGAGATGAGCACTTTCCTGCCTCTGCTCAGAAGGGCAAGCCAGGGAGAGTTCACCTGTGTGGAGCTGTGTCTCTGCACTATGTCGTAAGGGCCTTTAGGTCTTGATGCCTTGGGGGTTTCTTTATTTCTGCCGTAGAGCTAGAGGCTCCTATAAAAGGATGGACATTTATTCGGTCATTCATCTAGTAAATAATTACCTACAGGCAACTACTGATGCAAGCTGGTAGTGTGGGAAACGGGGAGGGGGGAGTGGGAGGGGGAAGAGACCCAGGCTCTACTCTCCAGTCACAGCGGTCCTTTCTACTGCCTCTTGCATCATTAGCTCACACCACTCCTCTGCTTGGCCTCCTCTATTGGCTCTGAACATTCTGAACTTGGGCACTTCTGACATTACTGACTGACTAGGTCTATGTAGTGAGGACGTCCCTATCCTTGGAAGGCTTCCGGCAGCACTCTGGATTCCACCAACCACAGCTATACCCAACTTAGGCTGTTATACTCAGAGCAACTCTAGACGTTGCGAAATGCCTCCTAGGAATGGAACTACCGATCTCTTTGGAATTTTACGTTTCTTTTATTTTATTTTTTTATTAATTTATTCTTGTTACATCTCAATGTTTATCCCATCCCTTGTATCCTCCCATTCTTCCCTCCCTCCCATTTTCCCCTTACTCCCCTCCCCTATGACTGTGCCTGAGGGGGACTTCCTTCCCCTTTATATGCTCATAGGGTATCAAGTCTCTTCTTGGTAGCCTACTATCCTTCCTCTGAGTGCCACCAGGTGTGGATAAATGGATTGAGCTAGAAATGATCATAGTGAGTGAGTTAACCCAGAAGCAGAAAGACTCAAATGGTATATACTCAAGTATATCTGCATACTAGCCTATGGGGCATGTCCCATAAAAGCCTTCACTTACCAGAATTTTACGTCTCTTATGGCCATGTCTTCTGCAGAGCTCGCCTCAGTGGCTTCAGCTCAGGCTGGTGTCTGTCTTCAATCTCTTCTACCCATTGTTGCTGCTACTATGCAGTTTAGCATATAATTATTCACGCCGTTCTTCTTGTATCTGTGGAGAAACAGGTCAATGAGCGTGATCCTGAAGAAGTGATTTTTTTTTTTTAAAGTACACGAACTTAGTGCATCTCCTGGAGCAAGCTGCTTCACTTCTGCCAAGGAGAACCCAGTGTCTTCAAGTGCCAAATCATATGCAGGGGTACATCAACCACGCATCATCAAAGACATAGAAGGGGCATCTGGGAGCAGTTTCTAGGTAACAACTCTTCTTAAAATGAAGCTGATTTTTTTCAATGTGGTATACTCTTAGTTTCTACATGGTGTTTAGTTGGAATAATATGGTAAATAAAATCTATTCATGTTCTTAAAGGCGTCTCTAACATGACGATGATATTTGTACTGAACTGTGCCTCCCCTCTAGGTTGAGAGTCCCTACAGTGCGTGGTACTTTGGGGACCTTTCCTCCCTTTCCTTCTGATTTCTCCCCGTTCTCTGTCCTCTCTTCTTCTTCTCTACCCTCTTCTTCCATGTTCTCCCTTTTTTTTTCCTCTCCTTCCCTTCATCCATAGAGTCTGAGTGACGTCAATCATGTGCTTCTCCTGCCTCCACCTCCAGAACTGCAGGTGCACACCACCGTGTCTACCTTCAGGGGCTCTAATCAGGAAAGCTGGAACTGTTCCGGAAGGGTCTTTACCAATTCTCAGACTGTATTTTACTGTCTAGCACTGAATCATGGCCGCTGTACCATGCAGGGAGATTGGGCTAGTGGATAACAGCCTCTTTCAACGTCACAGTAGAGAACTTGAAGGAGAAAGGAGGCAGAAGAGGAGTGTTTTTCTTGCCAAGCAGCAAGTCTGACCTCGTGCCCTCTGCATGCCTCCATCCCTACCCAGCAGTCTCTAGCACCTGCAGCCTTTGAAAGGCAGGCAGCCAGGGAGCTAGCTCCATCGGCCTCTGCAGTGTGGCAGTGTAGCCTGCCTTCTGAACTTCCGTAGGGCTGGGAATGGCTTGGGGTGGCCCCGGTGGTTCAGAGCTCCAGGGGTGAGAGTGAATCTGTTGATGGTTTAAGTTTCCTCAGACTCTGTAGTTGCAAAGGGAGGTTCCTCAACAAGGAAGCGATTGAGTAAGTCAGGGCCCGGCTTCTGAAATGTCAGGGGCTTAACTAGGATTAGAAGTGCTGATGGGATGCAGCATTACAGGCATGGCTCACTGCAGCGCGCAGGACTTGGCATTTAGGATTACTTTTGTCCAGAGGGCATTGGTTGATCTGAAGTGGAGGCTGAGAAATGAGTTGTTTTTGAAAATTACAACTGGCTGGGATTCAACATGTTGCTCATGCTCTTTTCTCAGGTAGGAACCTCTGAAAAACTTCTTGGCACTTAGAGCCAAGACAGTGCAGGGCTGTGCTGTGGGTCGAACATAAACTCAGGTAAACTGCTTTCAGAAAAACCCTTGGTCTCCCAGCTTTCACTTAGTTACTGCAGCAGCACAAGAAACCCAAAGCCCTGACCTCAGGCTACGGCATCGCTGATTGCCACTCTCCCCAGCTGCCTTCCAGAGCAAGTGGAGATCTTACCTGGAAGAAGATGCCACCTTAGGTCTCAAATAGTTTCTACAGATTCATTTTCAAGCCTGATGCCCAAAAGTAAGCAAATGATGATGATGAGAAGACACAGATAAATAAGAACCAGCATGCACCAGAGGCACAGGAGTGCTCAGGCTCCTCCTCCTCTTCTTCCTCTTCTTCTTCTTTGAAATTCTCTTTGAATTGATTGTTACATATGCCACGCTTGGGTTGTATTTCCTCCCTAAGTGCCCTCCTTCTCTTCTCTTACCTACCCCCCCACCACTTGTGCTAGTCCTTCCTTCACTCTCTCTAGACAGCCTCACTTCTACTTTTAAGTTGTGATTTTATGTATCTATATAAAAATCTAGGATACACAAATGAAAGGGGAAAATGTCATATGTGCTCTTCTGAGACAGGCTTAATTCAGTGATCACCGCCAGTTACATCCTTTTTCTGGTTAACAGCACAGCTTGCTTCTTTAGGGCTGAGAAAAGTATTGTGGTGGCTGCAGAGTGGTTCAGTGAGTAAAAGAGCTTGGTGCATAGGCACGAGGACCTGGGTTCAGATCCCCAGCGCCCGTGTGAAAAGCCAAGAGTGGCCACATTCAGCTGGAGCCCAAAACATGGCAAAACTCCAGCTGTCCCAAAGGCATAATGTGGAGAGAAACAGAGGACCCCAACATCCTCTTTTTGCCTCCACACTCATACACAAGGATGTTTGTGTCCTCATACACATGTGCATACACACATCCACAATTCTCTTAATATTACAAAAGCAGAAAAAATTTCATTATACGTACACATTTTCCTTTTGCATTCCTTTTTTTTTTTTTCACACCTAGGAGTGGTACAGCTAGCCCATATGGTTGTTATAATTTCAGGTTTTCCAGAAATTGCCATGCTGATTTCGGTAGTGGTCGGGCCAGTCTGAATTCCCATTAGATGAACTACCTGATCAGGGGGCACAGAACCAAACTCAGATCCAGTGCAAAAGAGTACTCAGGTTATTCCTGACATAGGATTGCCATGCCTGAACTTTAAAGCAACTCTGCTTATTACATATTAGAGGGCATGAAAGGTGAAACTTAAAGTTCGGTAATGTTTATGAATTATAAAAATAGTTGTATAGATTTTGATAAACTCCTAAGACTCTGTAATTGAAAGAAGATAAAACAAATATTAGATCCCAGGGAGGTGTGCTTAGCATGAAATGTCAGAACAAGAAGACAGGTCAAAAAGTAACTCTCCAGACAGAGCACAGAAGGAGGACAGGACGACAAGACTCAAGCCAAAAGCACCAGTACTGTGCATTATATTCAAACAGAGTTCAAAGTGGAAGAACAGCAGGAGGGGGAGGGGTGTGCATTGTGTGAGGAGAGTGAGGTGTGCATCGTGTGAGGAGAGTGGGGAGTGCATCATGTGAGGAGAGTGGGGAGTGCATCGTGTGAGGAGAGTGGGGTGTGCATCGTGTGAGGAGAGTGGGGAATGTGTGCATCGTGTGAGGAGAGTGGGGTGTGCATCATGTGAGGAGAGTGGGGAGTGCATCGTGTGAGGAGAGTGGGGAATGTGTGCATCGTGTGAGGAGAGTGAGGTGTGCATCATGTGAGGAGAGTGGGGAGTGCATCGTGTGAGGAGAGTGGGGTGTGCATCCTGTGAGGAGAGTGGGGTGTGCATCCTGTGAGGAGAGTGGGGAGTGCATCGTGTGAGGAGAGTGGGGAGTGCATCGTGTGAGGAGAGTGGGGTGTGCATCGTGTGAGGAGAGTGGGGAATGTGTGCATCGTGTGAGGAGAGTGGGGTGTGCATCGTGTGAGGAGAGTGGGGAGTGTGTGTATCGTGTGAGGAGAGTGGGGTGTGCATCGTGTGAGGAGAGTTGAGTGTGCATCATGTGAGGAGAGTGGGGAGTGCATCGTGTGAGGAGAGTGGGGAGTGCATCGTGTGAGGAGAGTGGGGAGTGCATCGTGTGAGGAGAGTGGGGAGTGCATCGTGTGAGGAGAGTGGGGAGTGCATCGTGTGAGGAGAGTGAGGAGTGCATCGTGTGAGGAGAGTCGGGTGTGCATCTTGTGAGGAGAGTCGGGTGTGCATCATGTGAGGAGAGTGGGGAGTGCATCGTGTGAGGAGAGTGGGGTGTGCATCGTGTGAGGAGAGGAAATGGTTAAGAATCCCCTCCACGTTGATGAAAGTCCTGTGAATGTCAAGCAGGATAAATATGACACTCATACCTAGACATGTCATAGTCAACTTTCAGAAGACCAAAGGCACTGAAAGCAGACGGGGGGGGGGGGGTGTAAGGCGGGAAGACTCCTAAGCACAGGACGTGGCACAGAATGTAGTAGAATGTTGTAATTTGTTGAAAGAAACTAATGTAGAACTCTGCACCTGGTGGAAACATCTCCCAGAAACAGTGGCAAATGAAACCATTCACATGAGTGTGGGAAGAGGTGGGTGCTGGAAAACCTGCACTGATGAAAATTCTGAAAGACATTCTTCGGGTGAAGAGAAAGCGATCCTAGATGGAATTGGAGCTGAAGAAAAAAACAGAAGGATGAAAATGGAAATTCTAAAGGTGAATAGGAATGAAAATAATATTGGCTAGCAGTATTTTTTTTTTTTTTAATTTACTTTGGCCTCTTGAATGCCTTGCTTTCCAGTTAGGTTTAAAATGTCGACTCAAGCAAACCAGACCTGGTGGCTAATGCGTGCCATTCCAGCATTGTGTAAGCTGAGGCAGAAAGGTCACAAGTTTGAGGCCAGCCTGGGCTAAATTGTGAAACATTGTCTCAGAAAGGAAACAAAAATCTGATAATATTAGCCATCATGAGAGGCAAATGAAGTCAAGTGCTCTAAAGTCCTTGCATTTGCTTAGAGAAGGGAAAAGTTACCATTAGTGTTTCATAGACCATAGCCAGCTAGGTGTCGTGGTACACACTATACCCCTAGTATCTGGGAGACCGAGGCAGGAGAGTGAAGCCACTGGGTACATAGTGATATACTGTCTTAAATAATATCACAGTAACAGTAAATAAAGGTTTTTAAAAAAAGTTTTATTTATTTGTTATGTATACAGTATATACAGTATTCTGCATGCATGTACGCCTGCAGGCCAGAAGAGGGCACCAGATCTTATTATAGATGGTTATAGCCACCATGTGGTTTCTGGGACTTGAACTCAGGACCTTTGGAAGAACAGTCCATACTCTTAACCTCTAAGCCATCTCTCCAGGCCCCCAGTAAAGTTTTATATACTAATTATATGTTGTGACAGCAAGTGAGGTCACTTTCAGTGGTATATGTAGTCCCCTACCAATACCTCACTTACAGCTGTTAGGTCTTCCTTTCTTTGTTCACTGTAAATATAAGCTCTTCTCCTGGGAGATACTCTATCTATCTATTTAAATTTACTTCTGATCAGTTATGAGTCCTGCCTCTATGACACTAACGTTTTCCTATTCTGCCACCTGTGTCTGCTTTGTTCATTGATCTTAATGGAGTTGTTCGGAGCCTGAATGGATTGATCCACTCAGGATTGGAATAGTTGTTTTAACTTGGAATTGTACCATGGACACCTCTTGTATCTTTGTATGTTTATCTCACTGCCTCACATGAGGAGACACTAAATAATTTTTACAGAAATAAGTAACTACAGAAAGCAAATTATGAGTTATTTCTCAGGTGTGAAAATGATTAAAATGATATTTACTCTAACATAGCTCATAGGATTGCAGAGAGGCTCAGATAGACTAACAGATATGGGAGAACTTGGATTATGTAATGCACTTTACATAAGTAAAGAATTGTTGGCAGTAATAAACAGTGATGGATCAAGTAGCCATTGGGGATTTATAATTTGAAGAACATTAACCCAATGATAAAAAATTCAGAAAGGTATATTCACTTACAAGAACGCCCAGTTATGTGGGCATCAGGTTTTTGAGATTCTGGGATAGACACATTAATAAATACCTGATCTTTCTGATGGGTGCCTTGGGATTATTTAGTCCAATAGTTTGTAAACTTGAACATGAATCAGAATCACCTGGAAGGTCTGCCAAAAGAAAGACTGATCACCCAGCTATGACACCAATAAACCACACCAATGAGCAGCACAGCACAGTAGCCCTATGGAGGGCAGCAGTGGTACACATCTTGGTGGTAACCAATCACTGCCTAATTGAACTTAAGGCTCACTCAACAAGAGGGAGACCATGTCTAAAACTGGAAACCAAGCTAACTACTCAGTGCTAGTTAAGTCCTGGCTATTGAAGGAAAACCTACAACTTCTAATTAACCAAACCAACACAATCCCTAACAACAATCAATAAACATTTCTTCTTTTACCCACAGGTAAGTGTAATTCACCACTCATTAAGGAAATATCTTTTGCACTAGATGGAGCCTATTATAGAAAACCACAACCAATCAAAATGCAGATTTATGGAGCCCAGTCCCATTGAATACATTCACAAAATACTTCCTCACCTAAGGCTCAGGGAAAATGGCAGAAGACAGGGTGGAAAGATTGTAGGAGCCAGAGGATCAGGGACTTTTCTGTGAGATGGTGTCTTCTAATACTATCAGGAGCTAAACTTATCAAGTCTCACTAATGTCACTGCCCTAATGTGAGCTGAACAAGGATGAAACTAATGAAAATGCCGAGCTACATGGAGAACAGTCCATGAGGCCTCAACCCTAGACAAAGAACTACAGGCAACTGAGCACAGCTGTGAGTGGGAGGGGTAGCCCTCCCCAGAGAAGAGAAACCAATTGGTTGTCCAGTGCCAAATGCTTAGCCATGAAAACACACATACAGATAACATTATATGGACTAAACAGGCAATACTTGGGAACATACAAATACATATATGCAATGACAATTGGTGAAAAGGGGTGCCATGAAGTTGAAGGAGAGTGGGAAGGGTATATGAGAGGGTTTGGAGGCAGAAAAGGGAAGGGACAAATGTTAAGATTAAAATACAATTTCAAAAACAAACAATCAAACAACAACAAAACAAACAGACTGCTGGGCTCTTCTCTGGGTTTCTGATTTGGTGCAAGTGGGGTCAGCCCTGTAGTTTGCATTTCCGGTGCATTCTGAGGTGGGGTTAATGTTGCTGGGCTGGGCTTCCTTTGAGAACCACTGTTCATTAGTCTACATTCAGACGAACAGAGTGAAAGAGCACTAAGCAAGCCACAGAGCCAAAGGGAACAACCAGAGCTACTATGCCCTTTCCTAGAGGAGCTGCCATTTCCTAGACTGTTCCACCACCGCCCCCTACCCCCACCCCACCCCACCCCATCCCTACCGCACCCTCAGAGCAACTCCAACATCTTGGTTTGGCTTTTGCCACCTACAAAGTAATGAGACTACCAACTACATTAGGAATCACATTTCCTATCAATTCTTAAATCACACAAATTCTTTAAGAAGGCACAGTGGTGCACACCTGTAATCCAAGCACTTGGGGAGGCAGAGGCAGGTGGATCTCTGTGAGTTCGAGGCCAGCCTGGTCTACAAAGTGAGTACAGGACAGCCAAAGCTACACAGAGAAACCCTGTCTCAAAGAAGAAAAACCAACCAACCAACCAACCAACCAACCAAAACCAACCAAACAACAGCAACAACAAGAAAAAAGGCAACAGTTTAACCCAATAGAACACATCTGTAAGAGTAAAGTTTTATTATTTTTTTATTAACATTTTATGTATTTGGGTGCTTTGTTTGCATGTATGTCTATGTACTACTTGTGTGCCCACTACTCATGGAGGCCAGCTTTGGTACTGGAGTGACAGGTGGTTGAGAGCTACCCTGTGCTGGGAACTGAACTCAGGTTCTCTGGAAGAACAGTCAGTACTCTTAACCTCTAAGCCAGCGGTTCTGAACCTATTAGCCGCCACCCCTCTGGGGGCTGAATGACCGTTTCCCAGGGGTTACACATCAAGTACCCTGCATATCTATCAGACATTAGTGTTACGATTCACAGCAGTAACAAAGTTACAGCCATGAAGTAGCAATAAAAACAGTCTTATGGTTGGGGGAACAGCATGCGGAACTGAACTAAAGGGTTGCAATATTAGGAAGGTTGAGAGCCAGGCTCTAAGCCATCTCTTTATACCCTGTGAGAGTAAAATTTTAAAGTAATAATAAAAAGTGATCTTTGATAAATTCATAAGCATATACAATGAATATGATCATATCCATCCTCATATCCTCCCCCATGTCCCTACCTGACATTATGTTTTTTTTTTCTAACACACTAAGCCAAGTTAGTACTGTCCCATATGTGTATGGGTAAGTGGCTCTCTACTAGCACATAGGAAACCTACACACGACTCTTTCTTTCTTTCTTTTCTTTTCTTTTTTCATTGTTGAAACAGGATTTCTATGTGTAGCCTTGGCTGTTCTGGACTCACTTTATAGATGGGGCTGGCCTTGAACTCACAGTGATCCTCTGCCTCCCAGAGTGCTGAGATTACAGGCATGAGCCACTGTGTCCAGCTAAGAGTTAGTTTCATGCAGACAGTGGCCACCTGGTTGTTCACTTCCAGTACCTCAGCGATTTACCCTACCTTCTCCCCTGACTTCCTCCTGCCCATGTAGAACTCCACACGAAGTCTTCCGGTTGGTCTCAGCCTACCAGCTCTACCTTGAGGTTCTCAGGAAAGCTCAGGCTTGCCCAGCTCACAAACAATACAATATCCTGCTGAAGAATGATTTCCTGGGCTTATGGGATATCATTGTGTCTCTCTAAGGCAAATTTAGTAATAGGGGACTGGCTAGTTTTATGTTGACTTGACACAAGCTAGAGTCATCTGAGAGGAGGGCGCCTTGGTTGAGAAAATGCCTCCATAAGATGGAGCTGTAGGCAAGGTTATAGGACATTTTCTTAATTAGTGATAGGGGATGGTCCCCTCCTTTGTGGGTGGGACCATCCTTGGGATGGTGATCCTGGGTTCTATGAGAAAGCAGTCTTAGTAAGCCAGGAGAAGCAAGCCAGTAAGCAGCACTCCTCATGGCCTCCGTGTCAATTCCTGCCTCCAGGTTCCTGCCCGGTTTGAGTTCCTGCCCTCACTGCTTTTGATGATGAGCTGTTCTATGAATGTATGGGTGAACTCTTATATACAGAACTTGCTTTTTGGTGATGGTGTTTCACCACAGCAATAGGAACCCAGGTAAGATAAATAGCAACTAATATTACAATTAAAAGACGAGTGAATGATGCAGTTCCCTTCCCTTTTGCTCCTCAGATGATAATCACAAGTTTTGCATGTACACTGTTCTTTAATAGTGTCCTTCAGGTGTCCCATAGGCACGTGGGACCCCTGAGCATGGCCAACATACGCCTTCTTCCCTCTAGGAAGCTAGAGATAGTATCGGAAAGAGGAGACAGCACAGGCAGAGTGTACAAGCCATTCCTCTCCACTACCTTGGAGATGTATCTTGAGATGCTACAAACCTAATGCACAATGAGCCATGGAGGCCTGAAGAAAAGACATTTAAGTGGTCAGCACTGACTTCAGAAAGGTGGTGTGGTTTGAAGTAGGGAGGGCTGGGTAGCCATTAGCTCAGCGAGCAGGCGAGAGAGATCCGTCAAGGTTGGAAGCAAGAAGGAAGTGAGGTAAAGAAAGGTGTAACCAGGGTGGGAGGGGGACAGACTGGCTTGGTGGGAAACTTATGTGACACCTCATCTCTAGCAGAGTCCTATTTTTGAATGTTGGGTGATAAGTAGCCTTGGTAAGGCCACACACAGGATGTGTGACCTTGCTGCCCTGTTGGGCCCCACCTGAGACCTAGAACAAAGGCAGAGTAATAAAATCCAGAGACGCCTGTTGGCTTTTCTTCTTCCTCCAGAGCCCCTGGGAAATGGCACATGACCTGGACAGGCACATACCAGGAAACAGGAAGCTGTTTGGGTCTTTATAAACAGCCTCATAATAGTGGCATTTGTCTTCTTGAGGTGGTCTTTTCTTCTTAAAGGAAGCTGTTGGTACATAGTTAATAGCTGAGTCAAACCCCAGCTGGGCAGGGGTGAAAGAAATTGTAGTTTTGATGGGTAAGTTCTGTGTTAGTGACGAGAGTAGGTCTGGGAGGGAAGTGTGGGATGTGTTGAGACCATCCTAAGAAAGAACATTTCTGGTGGTGGTGGTGTGGTGTGGTGGTGTTTATGAGGCATTCTGAACAACACCTTGTTCAAATGTAGCAGCTACAGCTGCCATCATCAATCAGCTTAGGTGACAAACTTATTACCACAGATGGGTAATATCACTGCATAGTAGCTGGGGAAAGTACTAGCTTAATACAGGATCTTAGAAGAAAGGAGATGCTTCTAAAAATAATTATTTTTAAAATTGTATGTGTATGAGTGTTTGCCTGTATAGGATGCCTGGTTCCTGAGGAGGCTGGAAAAAGGAATCTGATCTCCTGGAATTGGAGTTACATACAGTTGTGAGCCACCAAGTGGGTGCGGAGTCATCTGCAACAGCAGGAAGTACTCCTAGCCGCAGAGACAGCTCTCCAGCCCTGCATACATTAGTATTTTTATTTGTTACAGTAGACTTCTTGTCCCTGATAAGTAATGAAATACGTAACACACATCAAAGAAAGCATTTCAAATTATTATTGGGCTCAGAAGGAATGAAGCATTAGTGAGGTCTTCTGCCAAGAGCGTGGAGTGAGAATGGCTAGCTCACATCTGGTATAAACGGACAGTCATCTCTTGGCTTATATAGTCAAAGCTATGACCTGAAGATGGAGAAGACGCACCGGGGACAGCACTAACAAGTCACACTCTCAAATGCTATTATTAGTTTCTCCCCTCATCTTCATTTTGGACGTGATTTGGAATTTTAAAATGTAAAATGTAATGTACTGGCAACAAGGCAAGAATGACAGGAGAGAGAAATGGGGAGGCAGAAGGAGTGTAAGGTTGGGGTGTGTTGAGGGAAGGAGTCTGAGAGATGGCCTACAGGAAGACCCTTGGCCATGGCAGAAGGCCTGAAGAGCACTGCTGGCTAGGGAGGGCCTTCAACAAGGAGTCTGGCTGCTGTTCCAGACTGAGCAAGGGGTATCTCGCTTCCTGCTGCACCTTAGCAATTCCCAAGAAGTCAGTAAGTTGAATCAACAAATATTTTATTGTATCTAATAATTTTTAGAGTTCGGTGAAAATGGGCATCATCTGCATGGCTCTTCTGTGTGCAGACCTATAAAGGTGATTTCATGATCTCTACCATCCTTTCAGAGGAGAAAGGAAAAAAAATCCACTATGTTGGCTGAAAGCGCAGGCCCTTGAGTCTAAATGGCCCTATCTTGCAAAAGTCACTTAGCCTCTAAGTGCCAGTTTTCACATCTGCAGAATAGGAAAACTTCCTTGTGGGGGTTCTTATGAGGTTTAAATGACATCATGCATGTGCTCATTAAACCTATAGACATTTTTTGGTTTTATTTTTCGACACAGGGTTCCCCTGTGTAGCAATCCTGGATGTCCTGGACTCACACTGTAGACCAGGCTGGCTTCGAATTCACAGAGATCCACCTGCCTCTGCCTCCCATGTGCTGGGATTAAAGGCATGCGCCACCACATCCGGCAACCCTATGATGTTTTTGTTTCTCTGGGAACGATATTTACTTCATGCATGAGGGAGCAAAGAAGCGGTGGATACGGTCCCTGTTATCAAGCATCTTAGGGGACAGTCCTAATGCCACAGACAGCTAGCACCACCGTGCACAGCTGGCACGAGGGCTACTGGAAGGCAGGGGATGTGGTCTTAGAAACAGTAACGGTAGGTGTGATGGCTAACGTTGGCTATCAACTTGATTATATCTAGGGTCGACAAAAGTTTAAGCTGCTGCGCATGCCTGTGAGGAGTGCTTTTGATTGGATTGAGGAGGGGAGGCCCGTCCTCAGTTTGGACCACATATCTGAGTGGCAGCTCACATAAAAGAACGTGCTCAAACTACGGCAGCAGCCAAGGACAATACGTGCAATAAACTTCGAACCCCTACCCAGATCTAGTCAATGGACAGGACATTCTCCACAGCTGAGTGGAGAGTGGGGTCTGACTTTCACACAAACTCTAGTGCCTCATATTTGACCATGTCCCCTGGATGGAGAGGCCTGGCGGCACTCAGAGGAAGGATAGCAGGCTACCAAGAAGAGACTTGATACCCTCTGAGCATATACAGGGGGAGGAGGTCCCCCTCAGTCACAGTCATAGGGGAGAGGAGTAAGGGGAAAATAGAAGAGAGTGAGGAATGGGAGAATACAAGGGATGGGATAACAATTGAGATATAATATGAATAAATTAATAAAATATATTAAAAAAAGAACATTCAAGAGGGAAGCCTTTGATTTTTGCCCTTGGCCTCACTCTCACTGGCAAGTCCATCAGCCTTGCTGCTGAGGCAATCCTTCACGTGTATAGAACTTCTTCAGGATTCCAGTGTGGACTAGAGATCAGCAGCTCTCCCAGAATCCTTTGGGGCTGTAGGGCCAGCCTAGTACAGTGAACAATTACTGGATTCTTGGCCTTTGCATCGCGAGACAGATTTTGCTGGGATACTGCAGCACAGCCTGTGAGCCCATCCAATAATGTTCCTTTCCTCCACAATCCGCACAGAGCACGTCTCGTCCTAGTAGTCCTGTTCTGTTAGAGAACCCTGACTAACATGCTGGGCAAGTATGTCTTTACCTGAACAGAAGAAAGGAATTCCAGGCTGGAGGGAAAGCAGCGAGGGTGGGGAGACGGAAGAGTGCAGTGGGGGTCTGAGTAGTTTCTGAGGGCACCGTGATGAGCTGAGCCTGGAGGGCAACTGGGGGAATGAGAAGTTCTGAAATTCCACCCTAAGCCCTTCATCCTGTTTGCTGGATTCTTCTTATACTTCTTCACCAAAACATCCCAAACCATAGGTGGATAGAAATCTCAGGCTTTATTTCCAAAATTCATGTGGTGGGCGAGTGTGTGTGTGTGTGTGTGTGTGTGTGTGTGTGTGTGTGTGTATGTGTGGTGTGTGTGTATGTGTGTGTGGTGTGTGTATGTATGTGTGGTGTGTGTGTATATGTGTGCAGTGTGTGTGTGGTATTGTGTGGAGTGTGTGGTATGTGTGGAGTGTGTGTATATGTGTTTATGTGTGTGTGTGTGATGTGTGTGTGTGTGTATGTGTGTATGTATGTGTGGTGTGTGTGTGGTGTGTGGAGTGTGTGTGTGTGATGTGTGGTGTGTGTGTGTGTGTGTGTGTGTGTGTGTGTGTGTGTGTGTGTGGGTGTGTGTGTGTGTGTGTGATGTGTGTGTGGTTGTGTGTGTTGTGTGTGGTGTGTGTGTGTGCAGTGGTGTGTGGTATTGTGTGGGTGTGTGTGGTGTGGGTGTGTGTTATGTGTTTATGTGTGTGTGTGTGTGTGTGTGTGTATGTGTGTATGTTGTGGTGGTGTGGGAGTGTGTGGTGTGTGTGGTGTGTGTGTGTTGTGGTGTGCGTGTGTGTGTGTGTGTGTGGTTGATGGTGTGTGTGTGTGTGTGTGTGCTTCTGCTGACCTGGTTCTTCTATAGCGCTTTGATGACTTCCCTTGGGTAAAGGGCCCATAGGATACCCTTCAGATTCCGTTCTCTCAGGCTCCACATTGCATTGCCACAGTGGGACTTCTGACCCTAGCACAAAGTATGGTGCTGTGTGGGACTTGAGTGTACACAGATTGGAGCAAGAAAAACAGTCAAGTATAGGGGTAGCTGTTGGGGTCCGTGCAAGAGGAACAGCAAAACAGCTCTAGAACTCATGGAATGTGGCCCAGCGGTTAGCAAACCCACGATGGGTGTGTCTCAGCGAGGACACACACGTGTCCTGAGGACTTCATGCTGTTATGGAGCATAGCTCTGCTTGCTACCTTGCGGTCCTTATAATCCCCTTACTATGTGAATTGTGTGAATACTATAAAGGGGGCTCGCATCTCTTCCCTGGGCAGTGTCATTGGCATACGCAATAACAATGCTTGATCTCTTTCAGACATTGCTGCTGGAGCAGATTAATGATTCAACCACCATCTCTGAAAACAACCTGCAGATGTAGCTTGCTAGCAATGATCGTTACCCTAAGAAAGGATTTGGAAAAATAGATTGTTCAACAAGGTTAGGTAAAGATGTTTTTGCTAGTGGCTCTGACGTAGAACGTCTTAGGGAAAAATAGATTGTTTAGCAAAATAAGATAAAGATGTTTTTGCTGTTGGCCCTGATGCAGGAAATCCTAGGGGGCAATTGAAGTTAATAGAAAGTACACTCTTGTTAGGAAAACTAGGGACTTTCTGAGGTTGGCAAAGCAAGGACAATGGCCCATAGCAGCATTGGCTGACGTGACTCTGTCAAGCTGGGCTGGTGACTGAGATGACAATTGATTTCTTTATTCTATTTTCCTGCCCTCAGTTTCCTGATATGATTTAATAAAACATTAATGAGTAGATGAGCACCTTTATGACTTAAAATAGACATGGCTGATTATTTTTATATAGGAGTTTAGATTTGAGATTCCTTTAGGATCTTCATAATGTTACTTCTTAAGACAATTGATTCCTTCTTTGTAACCACAAATTGCAGCCTGCCAGTAAAGAAAAACTGGCTGAGAAATTCCCTTGTTTGCTTATACTCTGTTAATATGTAACAAGTTGCTTATGTACAAATGTATGTAGGTTCTCAGAAATAACTTGTTATTCATGTTTGTTCCTTTACCATAATACGTAATATACTTGGTCATGTGAAGGTATTGTGGACCATGATTTTCTTACATATATCCATTGTAAGCATATATTTATAGAGAAATAGAATGTAAAGACATTGTGATTTTTGTACTGTGTGAAAGACTTTGTTGGGGTATATAAACTGTGAAAGGAAAAGGATAAGAAACAGAAACAATAAGAAGAAACAATAAGAAACAAGAAGAAGAAGAAGAAGAAGAAGAATGGGGTAAGGATGAAAATAAGAAGATAATAATAAAAGGAAGGAGAAACAGCTTGTTGAAACCTACCAGCTGGAGTCTGGCTTACTTCATCGTCGTGTGTGTGTGTGTGTGTGTGTGTGTGTGTGTGTGTGTGTGTGTGTGTGTTTCTTTTCTCTCTCTTTTCTTTCTTTTTTAGATGCTTGCCACCATTAGTGGAAGCCCCTGCTAGAAGCCATCAGCTCTAGCCCCAGCTTGCCACCATCAGTGGAAGCTATTGCTGGTAATTATCAGTTCCGGCTTGGAAGGTTGCCCTCAGAGAAAGTCTGCAGGGTCACCAGCCAGCCAGCCACAGGATTCACGCCCCACCTCAGTTTTCCCCAGTTGATGTCAAAGATGGATTTCGATAGGCAGCTGTGGACGGTAGAAAGTATGCGTGAGATGATCCAACAGTTTGGAGTGAAGGGAGCACTGAAGGTGATGGGAAGATAGCTCAATGTTTGCAGATGCCTGTTCAGGTCCAGACTGTCATTTTATCAACCCCGGAGCTCTTCCTTTCTGAAAGGATAAATTGAGTCAAGCACCTGCCTTGGAAGTTCGTGGGATTGGGATAAAACTGATGAAGTACAGAAACACTCAACAGCTGTAGCACCGACCAGAGCCCTGGGAGATAAGGGTTTGTCCTCTCCATATTCTTCTTTATTTCCACGCTTTCCTGCCTTACAGCCCAGCATGATAGAATGGAATAAAATGTGGAAGGAAGGGAAGAAAGAAGGAAGCAAAGAAAGAAGGAAGGAAGGAAAGGGGTTTTGGGGTCCCCTCTTTCAAATGTTTGCCCCATATTCCCAAGTCATTTAGCCTTTTTGGTTTTTACACCTGTAGATGGGGATGTGCTGTTGAGAAGACTGTGTGTTCTGTAGCATTTGGGCAGAATGCCCTGTCGATATCTGTTAAGACCATTTGCTCTGTGAAGGAAGGTGTGGTTCTCAGATCCCCCTGGCTCTAGCAGGCTCCAGGTGCTGGTGTGTGAGGGAGGGGGGAGTGGGAGTCTTTAGATTCCCTCGGTGTTCTTAGGACTCTGGTGCACTTGGGATGGGAGGTTGTAAGTCCTTCCTGGTGGCTCAGGCAGGGGACTGGGGGTGGCGGGAGGGCAGGAGAGGGCTTCCAGCTGGATTGTGGGTCTTCTCAGCTTTCCTGCCTGCTTCTCTGCAGGGATCTCCCCTGGCCTAATTCATTCATTTACAGACTCCTCTCCAGCACGATAATAGCCTACAGTGTGTTCTATCTACTGTTTTCTCTGTTTATTTTTATTTTTAATATTAGCATACCAACAATTAGATATCATGGCACTTTTAAACAAAATGGACTTTAGGGTTCTTCTCAGCCTTTACCTCCCCCTCTTCCATGCTAACCTGACACCCCAGCCCGTCTTGTAACCTACCCTTTGGTCTCTCTTTTTTTACCCTATATGTCCTTTTGCCCATCTGTCCTTCCTCATCATCTATTTTACCTTCTCTTGATGATCTCTTTCCTAGCTATTCGGGCTACCCACACTCACACCCTTTTGTATACAAACACATGTACACTGTGCACATCATACATGATAGGCTAGGATCTGCATGTGAGGGAGGACGTGCAGCTTTTGGGTCACCTTGCTTAATGTACTTTTCAGGCCCATCCTTTGCAAATGGCATCTCTCTTTACAGCTGAGTAAAGTCCCATTGTGTAATGCACCGCACTTTCATTATGTGTTTGCCTTTTGAAGGGCCTCGAGCTGCCTCCATTTCCTAGCTGTTGTGAATGAAGCAGCAGCAAACACAGATGCGCCGTCATCTCTGTGGTGAGAGAGAATGTGGTGTATGTCCAGGAGTGGTACAGTTGGCCTATACGGTAGTTCTAGTTTGTTCTAGTTCTTAGAAATCTCCATCCTGGCCTCCATAAGGCTGTGCTAGTTTGTGCGCCCAACAGCAGTGAATTCGGCTCCTTCTTTCCATCTGTGTCAGCATTTGTTGCCAATCTCCCGCATGATAGCGGTTGACTGGGGTGAGCTGGGATTTCAAAAGAGTTTGGATTTGCATCTCCCCATTAACTAAGGATCTTGAAAATGTAACAAAATGAAACAACTAAAAACAAACAAACAAAACCCCCAAAACTTACCAACAAATTGTGTTTCTTCTTTTGAAACTATCTGTTCATTTCACCAATCCATCTTTGACTGATTTTTGTGTGTGTGTGTGTGTGGTGGTTTTGTTGTTTTTGCTTTTTGCCTCACTTTTTAAGTTCCTTATAAACACTCTGGCTATTACCCTGCTGTCTGGAGTGTACATGGTGAGATTTTCTACCATTCTGTGGCTGTCTGGTTGCTCTGGTGATAGCTTCTCTTTGCTGTTCCCTGCGGCCCCTTGTTGCTGGTTGGGAGTGCGGGTCAGAATGTCCTCGCCTGACCCTGTCCCTTGAGGAGCATTCTCTGTTTCCCTCTAGCAACTGCAGCACTTCTGATTTTAAATTAAGGTTTTAGTTCCCTTTGAGTCGACTCTGTACAGGGTGAAAATACCATCTAGCTTGATTCTTCTGTGTGCATGCACACATGGGCACACCCACAATAAAAATAAATAAGTGGAGAATTAAATGTAGGATATGCAAACAGAATGGAGGGAGCAACTGTAGCGATAACTCAATGGTTCACATCCCAGCTCCATCACTGGGTGGCTCACACATGCTTGTAGCTCCAGCTCCAAAGATCAGAAACTCTCTTCTTGCCTCTGCAGGCTCCCACATGTACGCGAGCGTGTGAGCGTGTGCGTGCGAGCGCAAACACACCCCCCGCCCACATTCACAAAATCCTTTAAAAAGCTTAACTGGAATGCTAAAGGTTGGCTGTTTGGTCTCAAGGGCTCCTGTGTTACACGTTAGTGAGTCTATGCCAGTTGATTTACAAGGAAAGGTGAGGCCACTCAGACAATCAAAGCAGACCTGCAGGAACCAGTGACTCTCTGGGGACCTCAGTGACTTGAATCCTGGTCCACATGATCTTTCCGCACATACTAGGGATGAGAGTTGCAGTTAGCTTTGGGCTCACACACTGACAGCTGTTCTGTCAAAAAGGGAAGCTTTTCCAAGCAGCTCCAGGAATAAAAACAGACTGGTATATTATCATTGATGTTTGTTGTTTTGTTGTTGTTGTTGTTTTTGAGACAGAGTTTCTCTGTGTAGCCAGGGCTGTCCTGGAGCTCCCAGAGATCCTCCTGCTTGTCTCCTGAGTGCTGGGATTACAGGTGTGCGCCATCTTCCCATTCTGAATCTATGGCTGTAGCTGAGGCAGAGTGCAGTGATCACTCCACCCCGCCTCATGGCTCCTCTCTGTAGTCAAGGGTTCAAAGCTTACGGCTAGAAGGGTCAGGGTTGGCACGAGCAGAGACTGGTCCAAAACAACAGCTCCTTCCTTCCCGTCTCCACAGTGTCAGATTGTTCCTGTTTATGATAATAACGCATTGCTCACGCCTCTCCCACCATGGGAAACAACCGCAGTCTTCCGAATATGACTTCCTTCTCTCTGTTGGGTCTGGATGTGTTCCCCATGCCCTTCCAAGGGATAATGTGTCACTGTGATACACCCAATGTGTAACACAATGTGGGGGGGTGTGGGGAGGAAGAACAGTAGAAACTCTCATCTCTAAAAGGGCAAAGTACACAGGAGGTGGCCAAGGAGAACACACTGTCAGGAATGTAGCGAGCTCACTGCCTGTGTGTGTGTGTGTGTGTGTGTGTGTGTGTGTGTGTGTTGGGGCTTTTTGGCTTTCTGGAATCTTCTATTTGTGGTTCAGCTTATCCACCTCCAAGGAACACCAAGGAAGGTTTTTGCCCCTGAGGCCTACCTTGAGGCTCATTCTGCCCCAACTTGGCCTCTAGGACCCAGAGGTCACTTTTGAATCAACAGCCACAAGCTCCTGCTTGCTCACCCTAGGCTTGCTCAGGCCTCATACCCTCACTGACTCCATTTGGAGAGTTCAGGGGGTGGCTAACCCGTGAAGCCCAGTGTGGCTTCATTTCTGCACATGTTTATCTCAGCATCTCCCTGGAGTTAAGTTTAATAGCTTTGGTGGCTTTTTCCTTATACCTGGGGCCCAGAGGTGACTTATTTCCTGCCAGGCTCCCCCATGGCATTTATGGGGCTGGAGTAAGAGCATAAATCAAAATCCCTGGTCCCCTACTTTGCCTTTTTGCTAGACTCTTCTGCACTTGCTGGGGTGACATGAATGTATGTGGAACAACCAGGGAACAGTTTCTCTTTCACCTGTATCTTCTATCAGCTGTCACTTGTCAGCACCTTGGACTAAAAAAAAAAAAAAAGTAAAGCACAGAAAGTCCTGGTTCACTCAGAACCATCACTCAGGGGAGGTGCCTTAAGGGACCCAGGAAGCAAGCTCTGGGGCATGTGGGCAGGATGCTCTGTGAGCCTTCGTTCTTGGGGCAAAGTCTAAACGGGGGTTCCAGGTTCCATGTGACTTCTCTTCCCATGGGCCACAGGGTCCCTCGCTCATAGGAAAAGTCCAGAGAAGTAGTCAGAGCAGGTCAGATTGGGATCACTTTGGGCGTTAGGACAGGCCTCCTCTTTCCCAGAGGTCACTACTTCTGTTGCCAAGCTGCTCCCAGGTATGTGTCACTTAATGATCAGGAATTGCCAAGCTCCCACAAACTTTTGTACATACATATACAAGCGCACACATTCATGCCCATGCTCTCATTTGCATGCATGAATACAGACAAGCACATTCACACATACACATTCACACACAGATGTACATACACATGCATACACTCACATGCACATGCACATATTCACTCACACGTACACACACGTATACATACGTGGACACACTCATGTGCACACACTCATTTCATGGGCATCTGAATGCACACATACATATATACCTGAATGCACACACACATATGCAGACATGCATGCATATACACAACACACACACTACAATTTTAGGCTACCTGGAGAGGTAGCCTAGTTGGCAAGGTGCTTGTTTTACAAGTAGGAGGACCTGAGTTCAGATCCCCAGACCTCAGAGAACAACTGATCACGCCTGTCCCTAGGGAATATAACTACAAGACAACTCCTGCACCTAAAGCTCAGGGAACAGCAAGGAAGAGGGAGTGGAAAGATTGTGAAACCCAGAGGCTCACAGAATCTGCTGTGAGATTGCGTCTCCTAGAAATGACAGGGATATGTCACCTATGATACCTCAACAATATGGCTGTCTAAGGAAGATCATAACACGGACAACACCAACAGACATGCTAATGTGAAACGGGGAAATGTCATAGGACCCCAGCCCTAGCTAAAGAGCCACAGGCAAGTAAGATAAACTGAGAGTGGGAGAAGTTGTCTTCTCTCGTGGGAAGGCCCCAACTGGTCATCTAATGTCAAGAGGTCTGCCCTGAAACCATATGCATACTATACCAAACGGACTCAGTAGGTCGTATCTATATATTTATATGCATTACACACACACACACACACACACACACACACACACACACGCACGCACGCACGCACGCACACGCACGCGCACGCGCACGCACACGCACGCGCACGCACACGCACACACACACACACGTATATACAATTAGGGATGAGGAGGCCAGGTATTTGGGAGGAAATGGGACATGAGAGAAGCTGGAGGAAGAAAAAGGATCAGAGGGAAATGACATAATTCTATTTTAATAAACATATGCAAGTGAACCCAAAGTGTTGTCACTTTAACATTTAATCAATTCAAAACTTGTTGATACTTTAATCCTTTTTTTTTTTTTCTGTTAAGTGTTTGAGATCCAGTATGTTCTTTACGTTTGAAGTAAATTTCAACCGGGACAAATTTCCAGGTGGCTCACATTGCTCATTGCTACTGTAATTCATCAGGTGAGGAAACTGTCACTGAGAGGCCAACATGGGGAGGGGCTCAGGAGAAAGGCCCCTTTGTTGGCATGGCCAGTCCTGTACACTGCGCTCTTATTGCTTCAAGATGCCTTGGCCTCTGGGACGCTGACTCACGACCCAGCGGCCATTATTTCCTCCGAGCTTAATTTTAGCCAGGCTCCCTGGCACTGTCCCAACTTTCCGCTGTGCCTCATTTCTTCCCTTCCAAGTCCTCGCATGTCATGGCAATGTAATTCAAACCTTTGTTGGGCTGGAATCCAAGGGACCCAACCCAAACAGGAAATGGGATTTCTCGTTGTTTATTTGAGACCACGAACCAGAAAATGTTGGACACTTGTTTTCAGTGCTTCATTGAGCTGGAAATGAAATGAAATACAACAATTTCCAAAGGTTTCTTCATGTGGAAGGATTTAGATGCTTCGGCCATTTAGATCAAGATAGACGACTTGCGAGATGGTTCAGTGACTCTCTCTCTCTCTCTCTCTCTCTCTCTCTCTCTCTCTCTCTCTCTCTCTCTCTCACACACACACACACACACACACACACACACACACGCATGCACACACATACCCAAAAATGAATGTTATTTCATAAAGACAACTATTTGAACATGACTTGGCCCTATGCTTTCCTAATCTGACCATTACTAACTCTCATCCTTTGCTTACAATTTGTTAGTAAGAGAGTACAGAATCTTTTTATGAGGCTGGTGCATCCCAACATACTCTGGGGACATCCCAGCAAGTATTCCATAATTATTCTTTTTGTAAATAGGCTTGTTCTAGGCCTCTTTCTCAAATTCCTCTATAACCTCTGAAATAGACTGTCTTGTCTGTCAGGACATCACCACATGCAGCAGGCCACATAGGAACCATGTGACACCACATCACCACATCTAGCATGGGCACATAGGAACCGTGTGATATATGGTGGTACATTCTGCCAGCTGGCAGACATGTTGTATGTCTGTCCAATAGTCTTTTGTCTGGCTTTTACTTCATAAGATTGAGCTCACTCACTGCATTGAAAGCTGACAATGCCACACACAGGCTTTTCCAAACTCTTGGAGCCAGGACCAGGCAAAAGGTGTTCTAAACACACGTGACGTAAAGCACTTTCAGAAGAGAGGGGGATATGAATCTCATCGTTTTGTTAAGAGTCCACTCATATGGAAAGTCACTCACTCCAGGACATTAATTCACATGTGAAGGTAGAATCCTCACAACTAACCTCTTAAAGGCTCTGCCTCGCAGCCCCGTTGTGTTGGGGAATAATGTCCTAACACAGTTTGGAGAAGACACTTAAGCCATAGAAGTGGGTGACATGCAAATTGATACCTGTAGCTTATAAAGGTTAATAGTATCTGGGACCCCAAAATATCTTATCTTTTCTATCTCAGATGCAAGGGACATTGCATGAAAATATCACATTAGAAAAATGTTTTGATACAAGGAGACAGATTTTTGTTGCAACAGAGGGTGTTTGATGGGGGATCCTGTGGGTGTTTGATGGGGGATTCTGTGGGTGTTTGATGGAGGGATCCTGTGGGTGTTTGATGGAGGGATCCTGTGGGCATTTGATGGGGGGATCCTGTGGGTGTGTGATGGAGGGATCCTGTAGGTGTTTGATGGGGGATTCTGTGGGTGTTTGATGGGGGATTCTGTGGGTGTTTGATGGGGGATCCTGTGGGTGTTTGATGGGGGATTCTGTGGGTGTTTGATGGGGGATCCTGTGGGTGTTTGATGGGGGATTCTGTGGGTGTTTGATGGGGGATCCTGTAGGTGTTTGATGGGGGATCCTGTGGGTGTTTGATGGGGGATCCTGTGGGCATTTGATGGGGGATCCTGTGGGTGTTTGATGGGGGATTCTGTGGGCATTTGATGGGGGGATCCTGTGGGTGTTTGATGGGGAGATCCTGTGGTGGCTCCTCTAACGTTCTGTTTGGGATTCTTTCAAAGACATCACCGCTGAGACTTGTTGAAGTGCATTTCCATTCTTATCATGTTTTTCAGACGTGATAACCAGAGCAAGAGGAGGAGAGAGGGAGAAGTACTTACAGGAACAGAGGCAAGCCTGACTGGTTCATCTCCCTGTGACATCCATTCTGAGAAGTGGCTTTCCCAGAGCACTGACCCTAGGGCTGGCATTGATGGGGTACTACCCTGGACCTATGGTTTTCAGGACACTGTCCTCACAGAGTTAGTTAGGAGCGTGCCCTAACTGCCCTCAGTAAATCCTTCTCATACAATAGGTAGTTGAGACGATGGGTCGGACCCTGTCAATCTGTCATTGAGTTTGATTAACTCCACACCTGAGGTTTTAGAGTCAAGGCCAGTGCTGCCAAAAGTCTCAGTAAGCTAAGCATGCCTCTTTTCACAATATGCCAACCAAAGAGACAAGTAAGAGTGGAAGGCAATGCAGGGAGATCTATTTAGGTGGTCACACAGGGAAGAGGAAAAAAGAAGTTCAGTGGCCTTCAAGTTCATCTTAGGGGCACTGACATGAGGTTAAGGTTTACGTAGAAGGTAAGAAATCAGCTGGGCCATGGCGGTGCATACCTTTAATCCCAGCACTCGGGAGGCAGAGGCAGGTGGATCACTGTGAGTTCAAGGCCAGCCTGGTCTACAAAGCGAGTCCAGGACAGCCAGGGCTGTTACACAGAGAAACCTTGTCTGAAATTTCTTCTTGGACAGCAAGCTCCTCATCTGTCCAGCACCAGACTTCCCCCCTTTCCCTTCTCTGGCACCATACCAGGAAAGGAAAATTTTAACCCTTTGGAGCTTGTAGTTTGCTAGCCACAGGGAGGCCACAGATGCCTCTCTCTTTAGAATATTTTCTTTTTCCTTGTCATAACTCTAAGTTGGAAATGTGTCACATACTTATGTATGTGAATTTTCATATCTATATAATCACATTAATAATGATGAAGACACACGAGACTGAACTGAGGCGTTAATATGATTTATTCATATATTTACACAGGAATCTGTTACACAGAAAATAGCAAAAAAAAAAAAAAAAGTACAAATGAAGTCTAAGAGTTTTCACTCAACTTTAGGATAATACTTAGTAACAAAAATACCCTGAAGACATTAATATTATGTAAGTGAGACTATGTAGAGGGTTCAGCTTGTTCCTACTCCCAGCTTGGAGCCTAGGCTGCCTTAGGTGAGCTACAGCTGTGCTGCTTGCTGGGTCCGCTGCTCTGCTAGAATCCACCTTCTTCACCTCGGGCGTGGGGTGGGGATGGGGTGCCTTTTTACATACATTACTTATTGCTGTCCCCAATGCTTATTTCACAAATTCTCAGCTGAAAAATTTAAGTTTGAACACTAGAAATTCAGAGTTTTCACAGGACGACCCAGGAATCCATGGCAGTTGCAAAGCCATGGCTTCAAAGGGCTTTGGTCACAAGATTTAAAATGCTTACATTTCTCATGTTATTTTCCTGAGAAGAGGGAGTGTGGTTGACTCCCAGAGGTATTTGCATAGACTTACCCACTGCCTGACTTCAGCAAGCTGGCATTGTATTCTCAGCACTATTTTATGCTTTTAGATTTTAAGACAGGGTTTCTGTGGTAGCCCTGGGTGTCCTGGACTCACTCTGTAGATCCTGCTAGCCTGAACTCAAGAGGGTGCCGGCCTCTGCCTCCACAGTGCTGGGACAAAGGCTTGTGCCACCACAGCCTGGCTAACACTGACAATTTGTTTGTTTGTTTTCTGCGATAGGTGGTTCAGTAAAGCCCACGCAGTTCTTAAACTTGTGATCCTGCTGCCTCAGTCTCCCGAGTGCTAGGATTCCAGGCATGAACAACATACCCAACAGGAAAAAAAAATCTTTGGGATTTAAATTTTTCCCATTTCCAACCTCCAAATAATAAATTTCATAGGACAGGTGGCAGGTGGTGAGTGGAGTGGAGCCTTCTGCTGCCCACTTCAGCATATTTGGTCAAAGAATTTTTACAGAAACCACAACTATTAGATTAAAAAAAAATTTTAAAACCTGGAGAATTCCCAACCTGTACTTCTTTCAGGTGCTCCCGATCCCATTAGTTTGCTAAACAAAACATCAGTGTACATAAAATAATGTCCTTAAAAAGAAAGAAAGAAAAAAAGAAAGAAAGAAAAAAAAACTCTTGAAAAGACTATGTGAATGCAACTTAACTGCCAGTGTTTAGAAGATATCCTTGAACTCATTAAAACTGTGGCTTTAAAAGGCTCTTTAGGTTAATAAAGTTGCCATATATTTGAAGCACTTAAAAACTCAGCAGAGAGTCTCTACTTCGGGAGTGGAAACAGAGGGATGCTGAGTTCTAGGCTAGCCTGCGCTACATGGTAAGGCCCTATGTCAAACACTTCCCCAAAACTAAAAAGTAAAAAATAACATAATAATTAAAGTAAAAGCAACTATACTAAGTATTTCATGCATATACATTTATACATTTAACTTAATGTCTAGGAACTAGGTAGCTGCAAACTTTTATCAGTGAAAAAATATTTTTTGTCATAAGAATAAATAAACTCTACCTGGATTTCACAAATTCCAAGGGTGGCAATACAAAACTCTTTTGACCAACAATGTCCTTCCCACAGCTCTTTCAGTTTAAGAAAGAAACCTAACCGTTCTCATTAAGAGAATGCCACACTCTACTGGTGAGCTGGGGACTAGCCCTGCGGTCAACCTGCCCCACCAGTGTTGGTCACAGTTGCTATGAGTGATTGGCACTGATTCTGAAAGCAAACTGCTGTTCTGAGAACTCCAGGTCCCTCTGTTTCTGTGCCTGTCAGCCTTGTAAGGCTTACATGGTTTACAAAGCTCAAATTGTAATACTGACATCAAAAATAGCTTTAAATAACAAGAATTACTCTGCTTCCACGTCTTCTTTCTCTTGGAACATTTTGACTTTATAAATACATCCCAGTCTTGGTGCTACCCCTACCCCGTACCCTCCAATTCACAGTGGGGCTTCAATTCCATTCCGGAGAACACCACCTGGACAAGGCTTGATGATATCCAGTCAAACAGAAAAACACAAAGCAAGCAAAAGAATGGGTCACTGTATGAAAGTTGGTCCCGGCCAATCAGAGCTGTACTTAGAAACGACTCACGACCCGGCGCGCAAGGCTGTTGGGTGGGGTTGCTTTTACAGAGGACTTTCCACCATCCTTTTCTTGTTCTGTAGGTAGAAGAGGCGGTTCTCTTCAGAGTAGGTGACTTTGCTGAGGGGCATCCTGTAGATGCTGGGATTTTTCGTAGTCAGCAAAAGAAACAGTAGCGTGGCCAAGCAGAAGGACCAGGTACAAGCTGGCAGTTGGATCTGGGAAGAAGAGATGGGCCACACAATCTTTTGAGATTCCAACTGAAAGTGAGTTCACACAGTGGGCCCCCTGAACTTTCACTCCTGGGGATGAGTTGGTGGGGGCATTGCTCTGGGTTCTGCTTTGGTCTACAGAATTGTCTTTTACAACAGTCAGTTTTGTCTCTTCTGTATGTCTGTCCAGTTTCCTCATGCATTCAAACTTCCTACACATGGTGTGCTAGGATGACAGTGGGCACACAGGGTGACAGCAAATTATTAATATCCCCTGGTCACACCTACAAAGGGCTTCTCCGATTGGCCAGTCATAGTGACCTTTTCAGCCTTGACTTCTCCCCAGTATTGGAATCTACTTGTTTTATTTCTTTCTACTTTCTCTCCTGAGTAGACGTTTACATTTTGTCAGATAGGTGCCATGCTTCAGTGCTGCCATGTTAACTCAACACATTTCTGAAGATACCGCACTGGTTAGCTTTAGTCTCCTGTATGGATCTCAGAAGTGTGATGGGAAATAGGGTACCAAAACCTGCCTGAACAATCAGAATCATGTGGGGGTGTCTGAAAAACAAATATGCCCAGACATCATGCAAGATCTGCTTTATCTTTGGGGGCTCAGGACCTGAAGTTTCCCAGATCTCCCTAGCCAACTCTGTGGTAGAATCCGTCTAGCTCTGGGTCACAGACTGATGATGCCTTGGAATTTTCTTTGTTGAGGTGTGAAGGACTCCATACTGTTCTCATAAGAAGCCTGGGGGTTGCAGTTTGGGCTAGAGTTTGCTGTGAGGTTAGAGGGTGGGAGTGGCTGAGACTCAGCACGTGGGGGAGCAGTGGCGACCAAGGCCATGGACCTCGATCTTCAATGTGCAGATCTACAAGAGAATCTCAACTTCCACAAAGATGCTGCATCTCCATAGAGACCTTCTCAGAAAAAACCTCTATGAGCTACCACGACTACATCAACGGTGTCTGAGCCCCACATTATCTGCCTGCTAGGAGAGGAGGGGAGTGAAGTTCAGGCATTAGGAAGTGAAGGGCCCAGTCCAGTTAGGAGATATTTGGCTTCTTGGGGGAGGGGCAGGAGAAGATCAACGGTAGAGCACAGTGTTAAAAAAAAAAAAAAAAAAAAAAAAGAGGAAGCCAGGCATAGTAGCAGGCCACCTGTTAGCCATTTTAAGACAAGCTTCAGCTACACAGTGAGTTTAAGGCCAGCCTGGAGAAAACATGCCAGGAGAGAGCTAACAAGCAAAGATTTGCACAGGAACCATACAAGTAGAACCTAGGTCTGAGACGTTTTATTGAGGAGTGGCTGAGCATGCATTGAAGACTAGAGATGTTAAAAAAAAAAATGGTGGTATTTAAAACAACACCCACTTCTTCAGTAATTATCATCCTTGTCTGCCCTTTTCTGATTTCTTAACTACGCCATGGGTGTGGTTTTCCTAATAAGTAAACTATATCCTAAGGTCAACTTCTCAGTGCCAGAGTTAGAACATGACTGATAATATTGGCATCAAGTTATTGACAAAGCTATTGTTAGAGTTATTCTTTAAACATTCGTAACAAGCCTCGGGGTTGCAGTTTGGACTAGAGTTTGCTGTGAGGTGAGAGGGTGGGAGTGGCTGAGATCCAGCACGTGGGCGAGCAATGGTGACCGAGGCCGTGGGCCCTGTCACCAGGTGCTGCTCAGGTGGGCATCAGTGGACTTCCACGTCACTGACAAGTCAGGCGGAGGACAAAATGCGACCAAAGAAGACTTACCACAGCCATTATGTGTGTCATACAGGCTCCGAAGTAGGCAGTGAACAGGGCTATGAAAAGAGGAAAGACATTATTTGGTAGATGTACTTTTCACCAGCATCCTAGACTTTATGTACACTTCTGCGTTCTACAAGCCACCCCACCCCAGTTCTCCAGCGATAAATGTAGAAATACTTTAGGGAAAAGCTTTCCTTGGCAAATGCATTGCTGTGTTGTTTTCTATAAATGTGGCTGAATGAGACAGCCTGGGTTTGCTACAATCTCACTGTGTCTAGGATCCTTATATTAATGGTTTGAATTCGCACCTACAAATATTATGTAAAAGTAAGAAGGGAAGATGCTGTTTAGAGCATAGCAGAAGCAGAACTTAGCCCTGAGACCTTCATGCAATGACTTTTCATCCACTAAAGGGGGGCATACAGGTTGATCAATAAACATCTGATGCTTTTATTTACTTTGAAGGAACCCCCCCCCCCCCGCTGCAAATGGCACGTTTCGGTCATATGTGTGTCTCTTACATGCAAAGCAATGGGAAAAAGGGCTTAATCAGCTAACCATCAGTTTCTCTGTCTTGGCTGAGGAGGAGGCAGGGGTGGGGCATGTCCTCAGGTTTTCCAGAGTCAAACATAGTCATTTGGCCCCTGTTAGACAGTCCAAGCACCTGTCAATCACATAGGCAGAAATGTCCCTTAGCTGGTGCAGCGGGCTCTCTCGTGTCTTAGCTTCTCATGCTAATGAGGGCTAGTCTTCAGGAACTGCTCTGCTTTCTGATCCCTGCTCTTCCTTTTTATTCACTGTATAATGAATGAACTCAGAATCCTTCACCCCCCCCCTCCCCTTTTATTTTTGCTCATTCAGAACTTAAAGGTCTACTTTAAGGAGGCAGACAATGAAATCTTAAGTGAACTTTTATATCCACTCAGAGCAGCTGTGACCCCCCTCCCTCTTAGCAGGGTGCCAGGATACTAGTCTGAGAAGAAGGATGCTCATGGCTTGGGTGGGAAGGAGTTTCCTCCCTGTTTTCATCACTTTCACTCATTTTTCAAGATCTGACTCACTCATTCAACATCTACTCTCTGGTCCCTGGTTAATGACAAGCTGCTTTCGGGCCTGCTCTCCCGAGTGCCATCTCTTTATGTCCTCTGAGCGCACCAGACGTTATCATCTCTTATCTCCTTCAAAGGCCCAACATTCTTCAAGGTGTGCTTCTGGCACTCGTACGTTTTGTACTGTTATATACTTTGGGATAATCTCTAAGTCCAAGCTGCTCTGCTCTCCACAGTGAGAGTCAGACTAATACCCAGCAGGCTGCCCAGCCATTAAGACTTGCGGTGTGGGGCTGGGACTGGCTTACACCATGGAAGCTTCTGTGTACTGCACATCTGCCTGGAGACAAGATTCCCTGATGGCATTAGAAATGGCCCTTAAACCTCAATGACAGCTTGCCTGGCTTTCGCTGACAACGGCCCCTGTCAGTGGACCATCATGGGAGAGTCCTGCTGTAGTAATCCAGCTATTGACAAGGGGAACCAAGTAGGTTTATAGCTTCTGTAGATAACATGACAAACAAAGCTAGTCTTTGGCTGTGCAGTCTTTGATCTACAGGTAAGAAAGGCGGCCCTGTCAGATGCCATCACAGGGTCCTAAGCTCCTCTGTCCGATAGAGACATGAGGAATGAAGAAAAGAACAGTCCTGTAAGCGCTGTCTGCTAATTATTTACCTTGGCAGACAAGCTTGGGCTTTTGTTTGGCAGTGACAGGGCAGCATGGGCAAGCTGAAACTTGCTGTGGCATTTTACACAAAGGTCTGTTTCAAGAGTTCGTGTGTGGATATTGAAACATCTGTGAGGACACAGTGGAGATGGACCTCATGCTCTCATGCTGTCAGCCTCAGAAGGAGCCGAGAAGCCTCTCTGGGGAGGAGCTCCACATCTGTGGACACTACAATTGCAATTCCCTTTCAGTCAACGATTTTGTTTTCAGAAATATGTTACAGAAATATCAGTATAGTGCATATTTGAGTAGTTAGAGCAAAAACATTCTCTGGAGCAGTGTCTTAATGACTCCAAACTAGAAGCCTTGTAACTACCTCTCAGCGTCATGAACTTTTCATATCTAAGGTGTCCACAGTACCTCGACCAGCAGAGGCCTGCATCCTGAGGGGCAGAGCCTTGGTCTCCTGACTGCTCATTTGTGCTAAAAGAAGGGCTGTAGCTTTCACTCAAACAGCTGGGATCCCGTGGAAAACAAGCTCTCAGGGCAAAGAGAGGGGACAGCCAAGGAGAGCCAATGCCAGGAAAGGAGACACAAATGGAGCAAGCACTACAGATGAAGCCTAGTCAAAGGCAGAAGGAAAGACACAATGGGTGACAGGGCCCCAAAACAGCCAAAGATTGATTGACAAAACTGGAGGTTCTTGTGAGGGGATGAAGAGGAGAGAGAAAAAAAAAAAAGAAAAAGTCCACAGCCATGGAAAAGTTTACACAGAGCTGACCCATAAGGAAAGGGATATTTGGAGAGAATATTTGACAAATTAAAAATGAACAAACCCTCAGAATTAAAGAAAGATAGGAAAGCTCACACTGAAAAGATTTGATGGGGGGAACTCTTGCGTCTAGACAGACAAAAAACAGAAAAATAACTCATATGCAAAGATACAATTCTAAATGTCCAGAGAGAAAAATAAAATTACAATTTAACAAGAATTAGGTTTTTTTTCCTTAGAAGTCTTAATGGTGATTTGAGATGTTAAAAAGGCAGTGGGATCGTCTTTGAGGACAATTTTTAAAATATTAGGAGAGGGGAAAAAAAATCCTTAAATCTAGTTTTGTTTCCAGACAGTGATGCTAAAACATAAATTGGAGGAACTGATGCTGTTCTCGGGCATTCAGGGCCTTAGAGGTTCCCCCAACATAACTGTCTCTGAAGGAGCATCAGGACAGGGCTGCAGGACAAGGGTGAATATGGGTCACCAAAGGCAGTAGTTACTAAACAAGGAAGTATGAAAGTGCCTGTTTCCATAGTTCTAAAGTGAAAATTCTATATGGTAGCAAATTGGTTTCAGGTTGTTGGGGGTGGGTCTCCCAGTGGAGGCTGATGCAGGCTGAGGTATCTACTGTTCATACTTGGAACGGTATGAAGGTACAGATAAAGTTAAGACATTGAGAAGGAGTAGTAAACAAGGTTAATTCTTAATAAGCTTTACAAATCCACCAGTAAAAATAAAATCCATGCCCTTAAATGCTGCAAACAAGTGCTGGATACCACCTACGTTTCGTGACATTTATGTACACGCTGTTTAATCCTAGACAAATTCTATGGGGCCACTGCAACCCCTCTTTTTAAATAAGGAAACCTAGGCCCAGAAGGGTTAAAAACTCTGTTGGAATTACATTCCAGGTACTTTGGCAACAAAACCAGAGTTGGTTTTGTTGTTGGTTTTGTTTTTCCTTGAGTCAAGGTCTTACTGTGTGGCAGAACTTATGGCCTTGCTGCCTTGCTTTCTAAAGTTATATCCACGGCAAAGTAAGCATGACAGGTAGAAAATGGCTCCCTATGGGGCACACAGCCCGATCCCTAGAATCTGTAATTATGAAAAAGAGCTTGCAACCATGGTTAAGTTAAAGACTTTAAACAGAGTGGGACGCAGTTTTGCATGCATGTGATTCCAGCTCTGGGAGACAGAGGAGGCAGGTGAATGTCCGTGAGTTTGAGGCCAGCCTGGTCTACAAAGAGAGTCCAGGGAAGCCAAGACTACACAGAGAAACTCTGTCTTGAAAAAGACTTTAAAGGGCTGGGTGGTGGTGGCGCACGCCTTTAATCCCAGCACTTGGGAGGCAGAGGCTGGTGGATCACTGTGAGTTTGAGGCCAGTTGGTCTACAAAGTGAGTCCAGGACAGCTAAGGCTACACAGAGAAACCCAGTCTTGGTGGGGGAGGGGGGAAGAAAAGAAGAAGAAGAAGAAGAAGAAGAAGAAGAAGAAGAAGAAGAAGAAGAAGAAGAAGAAGAAGAAGAAGAAGAAGAAGAAAAGAAGAAAGAAAAAGACTTTAAACGGAAAGATTATCAAGGATAATGTGAGTAGATTCAGTGTCATCACAGGGACCTTCATGGAAGGAGGTCACAGAATTGCCCAAGGCAGTAGGACGGAGTAGTTTCCTTTCTACTTTACACCGTTTTGTACTTTGTTCAGACTGAACGATGAAAGTGTATTATTACTACAATAAAATAGTAATGAAAAGATTCACTGTTGGGGGAAACATTTGCAAAGGTCTGAGGCTGAGTCACTAAATGTAACAACGTGACACAAATGCCATCTGAATAGCACACAGAGGCTTGAGATCTGTTAGCCTCACCACAGCATAAACCCAAACTGAACAGTGTCCACAAACCCCTAGTCTTGCCTCAGCTCCTCCACTCCAGATCCTGCCTACCACATGGCCTACCGGTTAACAGTGCATTAGATAGCTGAAATTGAACAGCCTAGTGATAAAATGGCTTTACACAGGTATTACATCAGGTTAGAAATAAATCCTCTACAATCCAGAATCCCCTTTACTTTTTTGTCCCCAATGGTGTCACCCCTTCCATTCTAGAACCGTCTTTAATGTTTTACTGCCATTGAACTAGGCATGGCAAAGACCATGGGTGAGTGTCCGTTGCTCCTCATCAGCTTGGGGAATCCATCAGCTCTTTAAGTCCAACGCTCTTGAGGCTGACCTTACTTTAAGGAACCAGCACAGAGCTGGAAAGCTACAGCCAGGACGCAGCCCAGGGTAGGACCCAGTGGCAGATATGGCTTCTAGGTTTGGATTTGGTCCTCCTGGACATGAGGTGCTTCAGCACTTCCCTAGCCTAAGTTTAAGAAGGATGGACTTGAGGGTCAGCCCTACAGGTGGGGTTAAGAAACCAGCTCTCAGCCCATGGCCCTTGGACCTCTCTATCAGGGATGCAGGTTTCTCCCTCCACCTCACACTCTGTATCAGAGGCTGAGGGGGAAGATCTAGCAGCAGTCTGTGTCTTCACCAATATTCCAGATGATTCTGGTGCATGCTCAGGTTTGAAAGCAGCTGATTAAAGTGACACTCAAAGGACATCATGAAATCTTAACTGGTTCATCAAGCAACAATTTTATATTTAGCTTATTTCTTTTTAGTTTATTGGGCTTAACAACAAACACAAAAAACTACAGGACAGGTCATCAATCTGTTCTGCCAATTACATATCAAATAGAATGGCTACTGGGACTCCAGGCTCTTTTGTTAATAGCCAGTATAGCAGGCAAAGATGACTTTAATTCCCCCACAGAAGGAACATCGCTTGCCCTGCTCACACAGTTAGCTAGCAGTAAATGCAAACTCCACTCCCAGTTTGAGTTTTTCATATGATGACCCTTTTACACTTTTAATCTAATTGTTTACAGCTTGCCTGTGATTTTGATGGAGTCCTCACGGGCACCATGGGCACCCCCCTCTTCAACACCATATGTAGGGTACTCACCACAAGCAAGAGCCAGGAGGTGGGTCTGCCAGGTGAGTGCCATAAACATGCCTCCAATCGCAATGCAGGCCAGAGAACTGTTGAAACCCCAGAACCCAAAGTAGATGTCTTCAAACGGAGCTGCAAGACTGAGTCCTGCCATACAAAAACAGGAGTGGTCAGAGCTGGGACAAAAAATGGGAAGCTTTGCAGTGAGTCGTGGGGTCAGAGGAAACATCCCAAGAACTCCGCCTTGCTCAGAGATCTCCAGGAAGCCCTGTCTGTCATCTAGAAGACGGCTGAGACATGCATTGGGTGGAGAAGATGCTTGCGCTAGGTTGAAAGGCTAATGCTCACCTGCAATGACGCCCAGCAATGAGCCAATAGCAGCGTGCAGGCACATCAGTGGGGAGGAAAGCAGGATGGCACATAGGAAAATGCCCCCTGTCCACGGGTTGTCACAGCCATATATCTGACCAACTCCCACGGGAAGGGACTTCAACAGCTGCAATACAAAGTACAGAATTGTAGCCACTCAAACAACAGACAAGAAGCCACTGTGACCTTATACAATGTGAGTTTTAGGATTCTTAGAATTAGCGTATTTTAGCCTTCCAGATGATTGTTAGCAGTTTATTAACACAGGTGCCCGCTGGGCAAGGCTCCTCCAGACCTGTTGCACTCACTACCTTTCCCATTAGTACTTGCGCACCGTGAGGCTTGCAGTGTGATCTCACTATGCCTGGCTCTGAGGACCTGCTGATCTTCCCTAGTGTGGCCGGGACACAGGTCACACACACTTCAGTCGCTTCCTGCTGTCCCTCAGTTCTGTCCGTCAGTCCATGCCCTTCCACAGGCTGCAGAAATGCTACTGTAATTGAGTTGGCTGCCCAGACTAAAAGGCCAGTGAACTGAATAAGACGGTCTCATCCATAATTTAGAAGCTATTATAGCCAACGTGATGAATCAGGACCACATTTGCCCTTCTGATCCTAAGCGGAACGTGTACCATTTAGTAAAAATATCTTTAACTTATTTTAGTTATTAACACTTGTCAATCAGATCTCTAAACACGACAACGCCAACTTTACAATTCTGTTTTCTGACAGAGGCCCAAGTTTAACTAACGTGTTTAGAGAGCGACAGTTCTCAGGAAGGCACAGAATTTGGCTCAAACAAGTAATGTTTCCACATAAGAAAACTTTTTGGTTAGGCCAGGATGACAAATAATCACACATGGCTTCTCCCTTTAAGCAGAACGTTTCCAGAAGGATGGTGACCTCTTTACCCTCTCACACATCTTTTAGCAAGGACCTAGCTGGAAGCAATGATGCTGACTGGTAGGGGAAGCCCCAGCTTGGGCTTCCGAACACTGTCTTGGCCCTGGTGCAGGGCACTGGGCCACAGTGAGACCCAGTCTCCCTTAGGATAGGCTCTAAATGCTTATGATGGGCTCTAAATGTCCCCAGTCTTGTCGATGCATAGTTGTTTCCCATCTCTTCTAGACCTGGGAACAGGTAAGGACGGATTAGGCTTTTGTTTGTTTGTTTTCCATTAAAGGTGTGTGCTACCACGCTGGCTCAGATTAGGCTTTTTATCTCTGAATTTGGTATTCTAAGTATCTCTTGGGTAGCTGGGGTGGAGGGGGCGGTGGAGGTGGGAGATAGGGGGTAGAAAAGTTGAGTAAACCAGTTCAGAAAGAGACAAGGTCAACTGCCCTCAGAGCCTTCATGATGACTGTCCCTATCTGAGCTACAGCAGGTGCGGGCCACACACCGCTACTGAGTATCTGATACATGGCCCTTAAAGTTGAGAAATTGAGTTGTGAGTTAATTTATATCTAAATGTAAATAACCACTTGGGGTGGGGTTACAGGCTATCTCCTATGAGACAATGTAGTCCTAGAGAGAATGATAGTTTTACTTTTCCCCTGAGTAGTTGCCTTTCATTTTGAGCTGGTTTCAAGTGTTCCCCATTTGCTTACGAGTTAAAGCTAAAGCAAAAGTTTTACAAGTCTCCCTTGTTTTCCTCAGTCAGCAGAGAATGGCAAAGGGCACACCTAAGCTGACAGTTGAAGAGCCAGTTTTTGCACATTAAAAAACAAAAACAAACAAAACAAAACAAAACAAAAAACCAAAAAACAAAACAAAAACAAAGCTGTGCGTGGTGGCACACGCCTTTAATCCCAGCACTCAGGAGGCAGAGGCAGGTGGATTGATGTGAGTTTGAGACCAGTTTGGTCTACAAAGCGAGTCCAGAACTGCCAAAGCTACACAAAGAAACCCTGTCTCAAAAAAAAAACCAAAAACCAAAAACAGAAAAACAAAAACAAGCCCAGCAAGGCTGCTTTTGTTTTCTTTGATCTCAAGTATTTTCTTATTCTCAGAAACAGTAAACAAGGGCTGACATGCAGCTCAGAGGCGGATCATTCGCCTCCATGTTCGAGGCTCTATTGCAATCTGTAGACATGCGCGTGCGCTCGTGTACACACACACACACACGCACACACATGGGGGTGGGGGTGGGGTACAAAATTCCTCTAGAAACACCGGTGGGAAGAGCAAGACTTCAATTTGGGAGAAACTTTTGAAAACATATGCTCTCTCTGTACCTATCTGTAAGGAGACGCACCATGCCCACACCCTGTGACTCAGCGGATCTCACACTGTATGCCGGCAGGGTTTGGAGGAGTTTATCAATACAGGTTCCCAGGCCCAGCTGTATCTTGAGAACCCTGAACTACTATTCCTATGCTGTAAGAAGGCAGAACAGCAGAACCAGCCCAAACGGTACAACATCTTGTTCTGACTGGAGGAAGCAGACCATGAGCAGAATGCTCTAACCCTGAGTGATGGATCATCTGCTTAAGAGAGTAGTCTTGCCCAACCAAACAAGGGCCAAGCTTCCACAGTGTCTGATGTCCAGCAAGCTGCCCTCTGCAACTGTCTTTGCAGGGTGTTAGAACAAAGCTGGTATTTTACCTCCAGGGCGCTGAGCTCAGACCACGTGACATTGGGCACGGACGTGACCGGTGCGAAGAGTTTACTAGGAAAGAACGCGTTGTAATGTCCTGTGGCTGAAAGGTACATCGACAGTGCCATGTTGAAGGGGAGAGTGAAGACAGGGAGGTCCCACTTGCTGAACACGGAGCTTAATGCGCTTGAGAAAACTGGGCTAAGGGAACAAAACGGAAGAATGAGAGTCAGTGACGAGCAAGCAGGCTGAGACCGCCTCCCCCAGCCTCTCCATGGCGGGGATGGGGGTTCTGCTGTAGTTGCTAACATTCTCTGAAACTGTGCTGGCAAACCTTCTGCGCGCGCGCGTGCGTGCGTGCGTAACCTGGGGTCAATCCCATCGCAGAGACAACTCTAAAACATACCACAAAATCAACTCTTGGTTGATTTTTGGAAAAAAAAAAAAAAAAAGACAAAAAAACCGCTGATGTAGCTCAGAGTGAGTTACAATCAAGGTTTTAAATATATATTTGGAGCTCTTATTAAAGTGAAATATTATCTACACAGTTAGTGCCCTTTAATCTCGTCCTCCCCACCAGTCACACCATAGTCCTGAATTTGGACGACATCACTCTGCATGTCTTTTTTATATGTATCTGTTTTGGAGAAGGAAAGAACTAAGGTGGGTGGGCTGGGCAAGAGGGGTCTTAGAAAATGTTTTTGAGCCATTGGCTAGTGGCTTCCTCATTCCACAGTGTGCAAACTCGGGCTTGTTTGGGACAGTGTAGATAGTTCCCTGGACCCTGTGTCGCTCTCCCTTGCAGACCCAAGGGAGAAGCATCATAGTAGGACCAGAGCAGCTCCTAACCTCCTGGGGGAGGCTGGCTCTGTGGGCGGGGCCTCCACACACCTGTGGGTGCGACCAGAGAGGAGCCCTCCTGCAGGGGCTGCGCTGGCGGGCACATTAGTACTTTATACTTTAGATGTGTTTCTAGAAAAAGGAATTAAAATGATGTCAGCATAGAGGTTAATTTTAAAGATGATCTGGGTTTTATAAAATGGGATTGAATTAAAAAAAAAAAAAAAAAAGAAGAGGTAGGCAGCTCAGGTAATGTGATTCCACTGATGAGGTGGGCGCCTTCGGCTAGACTTTAGAACCTCCTAGGGAGATTAAGGACCTCAGCATTTAGGCAACAGCCCAGAGCACTTGTGTGTGCTAAGTGTGCAGATGAGGTTGAGAGTGCCTGGATGAGGAGGACATAGCCGACTTTGACATAAGGACAAATAACTGGGCATAAGGAAATCCATACGGTTTCCTTAAGGCAGTTGCTTTAGTTTCTATAACCAAAGGTAGAATTTAATTTTAATTCTTTTGACTATTTTTTTAAATTTGTGGTTTAAAAAAGACACATGACATAAAAACTGCCATTTATTGTTACATTGTTGCTTTGCCTCTCTAGACAAATTCCCTGAACTCCAGGCTGGCCTTATGCTCAAAGCACCCCCAAAAGGCAAGGATAATAGATACATGCCACCATAGCTGGTTCCGTTGAACTATTGTCATCTAATTTGTGCTTGTGTGGGTGAGTGTGCGCACGTGAGCGCCTATGTAGAGGGGTGTGGGGGGTGGTGATCAGAGGAAATCTTGGGAGTCAGTTCTCTCGCACTATGTGGGTTCCTGGGATAAAGCTCAGGATGCCATCCCTGGCTGCAGACTTCTGTATGTGATAAATCGACTTACTTGCCCCACTTAACTGTTCTAAAGTGTAAAAATCAGGGGCACAGTCACAGCATCATACAACTGCCATTGACGCAGAGAATCGTTTTCACCTTACAGAAGTGTGCTCATTCAACACTGGCCCCTCATTCCCTCCACCCCTCACCCCTCCTCCACCCCTCCCTGCTTCCCCCACCTCTACCACAGGCATTTTGAAAACCAGGTAGAACTTACCAAGTCATAGACATGGCAGAAACAGGAAACATCAGCCACCAGAAATAGTCGCCCTTGTCTGAGAAGACAGCCATGAGGATCCCCACCAGGGTGGCATTGTAACCCTGGAGCCCAGCTGCTATGGCTGACCTGCAGGCAGGAGAGACAGCACAGACATTGCCTGGGTGGACTTAGGATTGAACAGAAACAACAGCTGTAACTTCTAGGGCCGCTTTAGGAAAGCGCCGTACCTGGGCATGCCTTTCATAGCCTTTTAGGAATCATATAGATATAACTAAATTGCACATAGTTAAAACTCTGAAATGTGTACACGGAACAGGTCCTGTCACAAGCCACAGGAAGGATAGCATCTGGTGAGGGACTGGGGCCCATGCAAGACAAACTGCTCTTCGTTCAGCCTTTCCTGGGAAAAGTCTTAGTTTTTTAATACCATTAACGTGTGGAACACCAGAGTGTGAAACAATCTTTAGTCTGACTTCTTAGCAAGAGACTTATGATTCCTGGACGGCAAATCCTTTCGCAGTGTCTTTAGCGTACACTTCCACGTTCTTATGATTCTGCCGTGCTGTTTCTAATGTACAGCTCCAGTTATTGCAGAGGAAAATGATTACTTTTACTTGGCCAGGCACCTATCTATGTCAGGAACTGCATCCGGATCTGGAAGGCCCACGGGAGCTATGGGACTAGTTCTACCGAGTAAGCCCTCGGAAGCTCCCCATCCTCAGACTCTGAGATGTGCCATCATAAAGAATAAAAAGGTTCATTTCCAGCCTGCCTCTCACAGGTAATGACCGTGATAAAGGTGGTGAAGTGAGCCGGTTAGGTCAGATGCAGACCCTGAGGGGAGGGGCTGCAGCCTGTGAGCACACCGGCTGCGGTGTGAGACTGCTTTTCAAGGCACAGGTGCAGCCAATAAGCTGCTGTCGTATCTATTCACTGGGCTGAGGACGTGAGAGGTTGGACTCTAGTTTCAAAGTCCTTTGTCTTTCTTCAGTAATCCTCCAGAAATTGAAATTACACCCGATGACTGCAGAGAGCTTTGTAGACTGGTCCTCCCATACTGTTTGTCAGTGGGTAACAAATGGCAGCATCCACAAGTCAAGAGATGGATGCCACGGTTCCAGCCCCAGGAAGAACCAGTCATTCAAATGGAATTGTCATTTTACATTTTGCTTTTTTTTTTTTAGAACTAAGAAAAGTAAAAGAAACTTGAGAAGTAACACATGCAAATATAAAAAAATATGCAAATAAAAAATATTAAAAAATACGAATTAACAAGAAAATGAGGATGCCTCCTTCAGTACCGGGGTGAAATGCAAGCCTTTGCAGACGTGCTAGACAAGTGCTCTGCCACTGAACTGCGTGCCTAGCCCATAATTACATTTCATTGCAGCCAAACCAATGAGGAACTAATCCTAGGATGTGGGGCTCTTCACCAGCCCGGCAGCTGTGCTATGCCTACGAAAGGAGAGGACCACGTTAAACTAATGATGGACACAAGATACAAAGGGGGTTGCTAAGCTGCCAAGTCTTCTCAAGAACCCAGAAGCATTTTGCTTAAAGTTATAATAAGTATTGTACACTAAAGGAGACTTCAGTAGGCTCCTTCTTGGTGGTGGATGAGCTCTGCCTGCCGAACACAGTGGGTAGTACTCAGAGCGGCCCTTTATCAGGTGGGAAGAATACAAGATTATCAGCAATTCTCTGACCTCTGACTAAAGGCAAACAAAGCCCTCTGTGGAATAAAGGTTGCTTTTACCTGGCTCTATCATGGCTGCCCAGCTAGTGTTACAGAAAGAGAGGGGGCTGGCATGTGAGGGCTTGCCTACCTGTCTTGGCTAAGCAAGAGGGCTGTCAGCGTGGAGACCACAGTTCCTACACAGCCACAGAGAGCCCACCATGGGTTCTGGACCAGAAGTCCCACCAGAATCAGGATGCCACTGATGGGGTTGCTGACGAACACCACTTGGGATATGCCTCGAAGAATCCAGTCCATGAACTGGAGCACCACAGGCTTGTCTGGAGAGACAGATGAACAGAGTTAAGGAAGAGATGAGATAACTTCAAGATCTGCCCTGAGCAAGGTCACCAGGTGACTGTCCAAGGTGAAGCTTTCCGATGGTTTTTGAAGCATCCCTTTGACCCCTTAGTTTGACTAGTCGGTCTACATTGCCCCTACTGGAACCCAGCATTCAGAAAGCAGCTAATACACCTGGTTAGCATGCTCAGAGGTGCAGACTGAGCCAAAGGATTGAATTATGAGCAGTTGAACTTTCTTTGTTAAGTGCTGAGATTCTCCTTTCATTGTATATGAACAGGGCCCTGCCCACTATCTCCAGGAAGAAGGTGTGAAAAAGCCTTGCAAGTTAGGAGACACAAAACAGAAAACTAAAAAGGGATGACTAAGGAATAGAGCTAAGTACATAGGTAGATGCACAGGTAAAGGATTTCCTCAAAGCTGCTTCCTCCATCTATCCCAGGTATGGGTGTTCACATACCTTTAAGCCAGTTGGCGAATTCTTTCATATCACCGGTGACATAGCCAAATACTTTGAAGCCACATCTTCTCCCCCAACATGATGACAGGTTGTTTTCACCCCGGTCTACTTTTACCATGGTGGGACTGTCTTCCATGGCTAGCTCTTCGTCTGGTTCCTTGAAGGAAGGACAGGGCTTGTAAACATCCTGAGCCAGAACTCTGTGGTTGGCTGGCTTAGGAGGTTATGGTTGCCATGAGGTTGAATGTGGGAGCATTCGCCTAGACCAGCGGTTCTCAGCCTTCCTAACACTTTGACCCTCTGACACAGACCCTCGTGTTGCGTTGACCCCCCCAACCACAAAATTATTTTGTTGTTGCTTCATAACTGAAGTTTTGCTGCTGTTATGAATCTTTTTGTAGATATGTGTGTTTTCTGATGGTCTTTGGTGACCCTGTGATAGGGTTGTTTGACACCCAAAGGGGTTGTTACTCACAGGTTGAGAACCACTGGCATAGACTATGACAGTGCCATGGGTCTGAGAATGTACTCTCTCCTCCTAGAGTATTGCCGAGGGACTCAAAGAACTGCCCAACCTTTGTTCTCAATGTCTTTAATGCTACCACGAGAAGTTTCTTGTCTATACCCTCACAAGGCTCAGTTTTTAGTTTACCAAATATTTGTTGAGATTACATTTCCTACCCTCAAGGAACTTAGTGTTAAAAAGATAAAAAAAAAAAACAAAACAAAACAGTTAGCATCAGCATAACAAATCAAATAATATAGAAAGAGCTAAAGTAAGTAACCAGAAAATTTGTATTTCCTTTTTTTTTTTTTTTTTTTTTTAACAAAATAGCAGTTATAAGTAGGAGTGGTAGTAGCATATGCCTGTAATCTCATCCGTTGAGAGTTGAAGGCAGGAGGATCAGAAGTTCAAGGCCAACTCCAGCAACATAATGGTTCAAGCACAGGCTGGGTTACATGAGATTCTTTCTCAGAAAAGCAAAACACCAACATAAAAATCCCATCCAAACTACTGATTTTGTTTAAGAATTCTTTGAAAAAGAAGAACTTTTTGAAATAGTCATTGTGTGTTGACACAGCTAAGAATTCTCTGGCACCAGTCGCTAAGAATAGGATTGCTTGAGTTTATTCTTATACAGTTGCCTCAGATATTCTGTAATTTGGAATCTGTCATGTAAATGTATTAAAACAAGCAAGAAAAATACATCACAAAGGTATAGTACAGTGGTTCTCAGCCTGTGGTTCATGACTCCTTGTAGGGATCAAACGACTCTTTCACAGGGGTTGCCCAAGACCACTGGAAAACAGAGATACTTACACAATTCATAACAGCAGCAAAATTACACTTATGAGGCAGCAACAACAATAATTTTATGGTTGGAGTCACCATGACAGAGGAACTGTATTAATGGGTCAAAGCATTAGGAAGGGTAAGAACCACTGGTGTAGAGGCTGAAAAGCCAAAGGGTGATGTAAACATTGCACGGTATAAAAATGCAGAGTTTTGCTTACAGCCAGAATGTCTTGTCAGAGTACAAACACTGTACCCATAATGTGTGTCGACTACAGGGCTGGCTGACTCTCACGATAAGTATGTAACAGGAGAGAACTAATATCATTGAATTTGGTACCTTGCAACACAACACGAAGGTTTCATGGTGCCAACCACAGATGGAAGGGCTACCAGTGACAGATTCTTAGACAACAGCCAAGTCACCGTGGTTGTATGAAAAGGCCCAGAACATTGAGAGGTGAGTAGGGAGTGGGGCAGCTCCAAGGAAATGCCCAAAGCTGCGTGGATACACCAGCTCACCTCCCCTCACAGCAAGGCCATGGACAGAGCTCCTCTAATGGATGCTCATCCCATCATTGTTCTGTTTACCACATCCAACAGTTAAGAAAACGATATCTTAAAAACCAAACAAACCAACCCATTTTGACTTACATTAATCCTGGAGAAATCAATGCTTTATTACTGATTTATTACTGTATAACAATTTTACTTCTCACTATAGCATAACCTGGCCTTGAACTTGCTATGATCCTCCTGCCTCTGCCGCCCAAGTATGGGGATTACAGGTATGTGCCACCACGCCTGCTGTCTTCCTGTTTTTTAAACAATGGTGCACCATTAATCATCACACAAAGTTGGAGCTATTTCTACTATTCATTCCAGACCAAGGTCATTCTGTTTTGGCACAGTCTATGTGACACCAACATTTGTGAGTCTTTCAGTGAATCTTTGTATTGGGAATTTTTTATGCTAAGAACTACTGGAGGCATGGAACCTAAACCAAGCCCATATAACTCAGTTCACTCTGCTCTATACTTAAAATTCACAAATCTGTTTAAGTAACCCAACACTTATGAAAAACTTTTATTTCACTGAAATAAATAAAAATAAAAAACGTTTATTTTCTAATCTAAACAATGGCTATCACTTATTTCAGGCCTCTTCCTCTTTAAATCTTATAAATGAAAATTATGTTCTAATCTAAACAATGACTATCACTTATTTCAGACCTCTCCTTCTTTAAATCTCATAACTGAAACTGTGCAAAGTTAGCTCCTTCCTCAGCGACAGTGACCCATTTTCAAAGTCACACCAAATTATAAGAGGCATCAGGCTTGAGTCTAGGATATAACAAAAAGAATACTTTTTTATTTAAGTAATTTATTCAGATTACATGTCAATTGTTATCCCCTCTCTTGTGTCTTCCTGTTTCCCTCTCCCTCCCTCTTCATCCTATTCCCCTACCCTAGGTCTGTGACAGAAGGGGACTTCCTCCCCCACCATATGATCACAGCCCATCAGGTCTCATCCAGGTAGCCTGCTTCCCCTTCCTCCAAGTGCCACCAGGTCTCCCCACCAAAGGGAATTTGTCAAATAGGGGGCACCAGAGTTCATGTCAGAGTCAGGCCTGCTCCACATAACTGTGGAGAATGTGCTGTCTATTGGCTAGATCTGGATAGGGATTCTAGGTTTACTGCATGCATTGTCCTTGGTTGGTACAGTAGTTGGAGCAGACCCCCTGGGTCCAGATCCACCAGCCTTGATGGTCTTCAACAAGACGAATCTTAAAGGACAATTGTCCTGAGTTGCTGTAACCTAATGTGCCAGAGCTCTGAAAGTGGCAGTTTCCATACACCACAGAAATCAACTCCGGCATACACAAGTGCGTGCTCTCAAAACTTCCAGCCCGTATTTATTTTAGAGAGTTTCGAATACCACACCACCCCAGAGATTCGAAACCCGATAGTATAACTGGCCAGACATGACTGGGAGCCTGAACAGCCTGTGTCTCTGCGGAACCACCCCAAGTTAAGACTAAACTACGTTTGTCCAAACCTACAACCCAACCTAGGGCTGTGTCTCTAATACTTGTGTTGGGGTACACTGGAGGGCTGTGGCATTGTTCCCCACCACCCCACAGCTCAGAGAGAGGCTCCTCATGACTGCACAGACAGAGGCCTGGTGGGTGGGTGGGTGTAGGGGCTGCTACTTCCTGTAGCTCCTGGGATCCCTGCCACCTGTTCCAGAACTCCAGCCTGAGAGCCGGTTAGGAGAAGTCAGTAGTTTAAATCTAGTTTACTCTAGAATGTTATCATGCTTGCTCGAAAATTCGTGTCTCTTTTGGGAACTTGGATAAAGCACCCAGCAGAGGACCCTTCTAGCTGATGCTCACTCTCTGCTGAGAAGGTCATTGCATTTCCATGGAGAGGAGAGGGCAATAGAGGAAGTCTTAACCTAAAAGGGGAATCAGGACAATCATAAAGTTCCCGACTGTGCTTTCCTCGCCTTTTTTTTTTTTTTTTTTTTAAGGCTGTGCAATTGCCCTAGCTCAGTGGTCCAGCCTCTAAGCCTGTGGGAGCAGCTCAGGCCATAGCACCATGCCCAGCAGAGCTTGCTGACCACCCATGCCCTCTGCTCAGAAAAGACACCAAGCTGGGAGCAGGCTCTCAGGTTCCCCAAGAAACAAGCTTCCGGAAGGGAGCCTACCTGTTCTTGCCACCTGTGCGCCAGGGCCAGGCTTAGTCGTCTGAAGCCTCCTGGTGCTGTCTCACTGGCTTTGTTTCCAAAAGGGTCTATCCAAAGAGGACCATGATGAGCGTCATCAGTGCCACCAATCAAAGACTGTCCATTCATCCTTCCTTTTTCTCCATACACGACAAAGGGCAAAGGGATGTGAGGCAGCTATGTCCTGGCTTCTGGGGAGCACAGGAAAGGACAGGCTGGGATAGAGGGGCAGGCCCTGTGAGTTTCTGCTAAGGGAAGGTGCTCCCTGCCCTGGCCCCTAGAGCTGAGTGACCCTCATCAAGGAGGTTGCAGAGGGAGGGAGGAAAGAAAACACACCAACTATGGAAATGAAACTCATTTTACTTAAGAAATGGTGGCAAACCATGCCGAACAGAACACAAAAGAGAGTGGGTCTACTGCTCTGTTTTTTACAGGCAGGAGGGTGACCCATGTGAAACTGGCTCAGGGGAAGGAAGGTGGCTTAAGGCTCTGAAGTTCTTGGGGACACTGTTATGCTCTGTGATGGGGACCAACTCAGACACAGTGTCTCAGTAGTCTTCTTTCTTATGAAACAGGAGGAAAGAGAGTTCCTGGGTTCCACTTTCTGTAGTAAGATGGTAGCCACGCTTTCATTGCACAGCAAAAGCGTATTCTAGAATATTGACAAATGCCATATTGCGTATATCTGAATAATAATTGCTAAATGTTGACTATCAGTTTCCTAACAAGAAACAATTCTTAGTTAAATTTAACAAGAGTGTCAGATTTTAACAATTTCCTCTTTCTTCCCTCCTTTCCTTCTTATTCTACTTTCCTCCTCCTTTCTTTCCATTGCATTCAAAAATAGTTCTTCATTCAGGAGTTGTAGAATGTTCTATGTGTGTTATTTGTTTATTTCTTTCATTTATTTTATTTTCACATTCTTCTACTGACTTGGTCTGAAACCTAAAAACTTTACCAAAGCCATATGAAGAATCCACAGTTATGGAAAATATTTCTGATAGTGAGCATGTGCATGCACATGTGTGTGTGTGTGTGTGTGTGTGTGTGTGTGTGTGTGTGTATCATAGTAATCTGACTGATGTTCCTGGTGTTTGCAATATGAGCAGTTTTGGTTGGTACGAGAGAGCAACAAACAGTTCCATGGCAAGGATCTTATACTATGCTAAAAGTGGGGAGGGGACAAGAAAGAAAGAAGGAAAGAAAATAGGATTAAAAGCAAAAGGAAAGGAAAAATACAAGAACCACAAAGGGAGGGATCATGGTCCCTCAGGATAAGTGCCTACTGCTTCCCCCTTCTGCGCCTGCTCCTAGAACTATCTTCACAAGCTCAGCATCAATATTTTCTTAGAGACAGAAATAGGCAAATATGTGAACAAGGTGGGCTTTAGGGATGCATGGTCGAAACTTCCAAGTTATAGAAAGCCGAGGCTCTGTGGTCCATCTGAAGTCTACCTGGCCAGTGGCAGGCAGAGGCTGTGCTTCTCTGTCTCCCAGTTTGGGGCCAGGCAAGTTAGTGTCACCCAGGATTCTACTGAAGACAGCAAATGACATAGCAGCCTCTGCATGGCAGGGTTTGAAGTGTGTGGCAGGGTACAGCAGCCTGAGTTCACAGTCACCTTGAAGTAACTCTGGGGTATGGGGTTGAACAAGAAAGGCCTCTGTGCCCTCTCTGGGATCAATTACTGTCTGTTGAAAAATAATACCAGCAATTCCTCAAAGCCAGTCTCTCCTGTGCGTTACTGACACGGCTTCAAGTTAGCATCCAAAAATATTCTGGAAGCTCTGCGTGGTGTGACCCTCCTAGCAGGAGCTGGAAAGTGTGTTTCAGAGTCCAGATCACCAGTGACATGAGGCAGCACTCAGTATTTTAAGTCGAGGCAAATCTGAGGTCTAACTTTAACTGTTCTCTCTATTTTCTTACACATAATGAAACTCATTTGTATCGTATTGTGTATTAGTAATTGGTACAATTGGAGAGACCTGAAGGTCCATACCTCGAGAGCATAGCTTCAAATAGTACCAAATATTAGATCTGGGTTTCTTGAAACATTTTTATGTTCTGTCATAATGAAAAGACTTTCTGGGCTGACATTTATTTGCTACCTTGTCTAATCTTTATTTCAGGTCGGTTTTTATCATAAGGCAAGGACTGCTCAGTTTTCCTTAGAGCTGTAATCAGAAACAAAGAGCTGCTGTGAGGTAATCCTGCCTCCTGATTAAAACACTTCCCTCTGCCACAGATTCCACTCCTTGGAGCCTTGAACTGTGCAGGGCCAGAGCGCTTCCGGAAGCCACCAGATCTCTGGCTACGCTTGTGACTGATTGGATGTGCCCAATGGGCACAGAAGCACACTTCTCTCTGCAGGACAGCACATGCACAGGAGCCCTAAGACCACACTGGGAAGAGCTGTTCCTAGTACCCCACACTTTTTGTGAGTCATAAAAATGCCGTCTCTAGCTTTGCTTAGTTTTCCAAGAGCATGCTCCTGAAACTTCTCACCCTGTGGATTAGGTCAGGTCCATTTGGTATGCAGAGTGGGCACCATGTGAAAGCTCTCTTCCACACCAGCCCTCTCTAGGCATCACAACAAAGGCAGTACTTTTATGCTTTTGGGAAGAGGACTGCAGCTTTGTGAGCAGCCTTCTAGTCTACCAGAACTCCATCTACTCAATTCCAACCATTAGAGACACATTTCACCATTTAAAAGAGAGCAGAGTTGGGCGTGGAAGGCAAGAGAGGGCAGAAAGGAAACAGCATGATCAAGACACAGTCCATGCATGTATAGACTGTTGCAATGAAAACTAACTTGTATTGTTAAAATATAATAATAATTAATAATAATAATAGGATCTGAGGCAGACACATCTAAGTCAAACTCCTGCTCTGTCTTTAAAAAGAAAGGGGAAGGAGGCAAGATTAAAGGCAATGGTCAACAAGAGCTAATTGGCAATTAACAGAAATGAGGATGGTACTTACCCTCCAGCTGGCTTCCCCCGCAGCAGAAGGCAGTGCCTGATAAAGAGCAGCCAGGCTCTCTTAAAAGGGAGAGTGCTGTGGAGGGGTGGCACAGGACAGGCACTTCACCCTTTTATACCCACAGTCTGCTCTTCAGGTCTCTGAACTGGCTCTCTCCTCCCACTTAAGCCACCAACACCAGAGCAATGTTGGGGGTGGAGTAGGGGGTGGGGTAGAGGGTGGGGTAGGGGGTGGGGTAGGGGGTGGGGAGAGGGGGTGGCCCCTGGCTTCAGTACCTTATGCTTCTGCCTTGCTCTCCCTTCTCTTGACACTGTGCCAATGGTTTTGTCATGTCTTGACAGCATCCCAGGGTATTTACTTAGTGATAACCAAACTCAAATTCACCATTCACCTCTTCTCTTCTGTGCCATTTCCTACCCTCAACTTAAAACGTGTCTGGAAAGATTTGTAGCAACAACAAATCCACATAGTGCCATTTAAACGTCCAAGCACAGCAGTGCAGGTTTGGAGTGAAGTGGCTGGTTCCTGGAACGTGCCTGGAGTTGACATGTCTGTCCTGGTTTTAGGACAGGAAGACCCAAGGGCGGCGGGAGAGGGATGGAGGACTAGCTACCTCATGCCCACGCAGGTGCAAGAAAACTAAAACCATATATGTTTCCCTGCTTGGTCCTCTTTCAGGGTGAAAAACCCCAGGATGGACGGCACTGCCTTTACAATGCTAGTCCCCAAACGACCCTAACATCAAAGGGAAAGGTTCCTTTCTTTCCTATTCGTCTTCGATTTCACCTTTGCGGCCAGTTCCTTTGTGGTAGAAATATAGTAAAGTCGGGGGCACCTCTGTGGATAAAGAATTAGGAAAAACCTCCCCGCTGTCAGAGGTCTTCCCTGCACACCGGCTGATGTGCGGATTCCCCTTATCGGCCCTCCTTCAGGCAGCCTTGGTACTCCCTGGCTCCACCCGCTGGAGGCGAGCCAGACCGCTGGGCTCCTTCTCGCCAGGGGGGCAAGGCAGTAACTGCGGCTGATCCCAGGATCAGCCCCGGCTCCCGGTGGGCCCAGGTTCACTGTGAGAACTTTGAGATTCAGGCAGATCTCTCTAACACTTTTTTTTTCCTGGTAAAATAAGTAGAAAGTGAACCTTTCTGTCCACCCTGCAGCCGGTGTGGGGCCAGTTTTGTGAGTGAAATGACTTATTCTAGTCTTTTCTGGCGTTCTTTGTGCAGAGGAACCACAATTAATAATGATGATGATGATGATGATAATGATAAATGATAGCGATAAAAATTATAAGAATGACCTAAAAGGGGTTGAGTGTTTTCTCTGTTGCTAGCATTGTGCTAAACACCTGGCAGGCATGAGTCATTTAATTACCTCAAAATCCCTATACAGAATGCTGGGCTGTACATTGGTAGAGTGCTAGTCTTTCATCCACCAGGCCCTAGGACTGCAAAAATCAAATAAACACCACCCTCCCAAACAAACAATGCTGAAAACCCTACAAAGCAACAGAAAAATGAGCGAAACCCTATACGGTGTCATCATTCCTGTTTTGCAAGCGAGGAAGCTAAGACTCAGAGGGCTGAAGTAACCTGTCTGAGTCTGGACTAAAGCTGCGCTAGCACTGTTCACTATTGTCAGCCTCTGCTTGTATGTGGGCTTAATTCAGTCATGAAGCCAGTGGACACTGGACTTGCATCCCTCAGCATCCGTGCAGCCTTCTCTCTCTCGGGCTGTTGTCAGGTTGAGTGAGTGGAGCAGGCAAGTCTCAGATCTTTTGGACAAGGCCACTTTCCTCAGCACCCTTCCTTCCTCCCTGGCCTCTGATCCAGCCCTGTAAAGCCAACCACACCTTAACTGCAGGTCATAAGATGCAGCCTGAGTCAGGCAATACAAAGGATATGTGTTTCCAGGGTAACCAAACCTGGATTTGAATCCTGGCTTTGTCCCTATGTCACCTTAGATGTATCATTGTTTTAGAACTGTGAAATGGCGTGATTTACATCCTCTAGCAACGGCAGTGAAGGATGCTGGAGGTAAAGCCTTGACCAGGATGCACAGAATCCCTGCTCTGCCTTACCCATCTCTGTTGGCGCTGGCTTGGCCTCCACAGTCCCTTCATAGTTTCCTCTTCTGGCTCTTGACTTCAGACTGGGTGAATTTCTGAGAACAATGTTAAGAACTTCAAAGTTGCCAGGTGTGATGGCTCATACCTTTCATACCAGCAATGGGGAGGAAGAGGCAGAGGCAGGTGGGTCTCTGTGAGTTTGAAGCCAGCTTGGTCAACACAGTGAGTTCCAGGACAGCTGGAGGGAGGGAGGGAGGAAGGAAGGTGGGGAGGGAGAAAGACAGAGAGTCAAATAAACACAAAACAGTCCCCTCCACCTCCTCCACCCCCCACCCTGCAACAAAAAAAAAAACAACCAACCAACCAAAATCAAACTAATGTTTTTGTGTGTGGTTTGTTACATCCTTCTTATCTGCAAGATCTCAAGACACCATGATCTGCTCTCTGCAGATGCTGTGGCTTTGGGGGGATTCCCAGCTGGGAGCCACTGGTAGCCACTGGGAGCCATGGGAAACCACCAGGAGCCTGGGTATATTCCTGGTGTCTTAAGACAGCCCATTGCACAGCTCAGTGCCTTAACTCAGTGCTTCCTGCCGTGCCTTCCAATGCCATGGAGTATCAGCCCACCGCCGTCCTGGCCATGCCTCCCTTACCTCGACCCCATCTCTGCTTCCAAAGCCTCCTTCTCTCCTTCCATTTGGCTACAAACACAAGGAACTTGGAGACTGTCCCCCGTCCCCCTTTTCCTGGAGTTTCTGCTTCAGACAATGCTCTCTAGTCTCTTCCTGTCTATACTCTGCCCAAATCTACTTGAATTTCTTACTGAATGCTCATGCACGTAAAGCATTCTATACTGATTCCCTGCTGGCCAGGTTAAAAAACCACGTGTCCAGCAACTATTCTGGCACTGTCCCCTAAATGCTTCCTGGGTATTGTCTTCTAAGTGTTTCCTGGGTGTGGCCGAACACCCTGTCATTACAGCTCTTGGGACAGTGAGGCAGGAAGACTGAGTTTGAGGCCAGCCTGGGTTACATAATGAGATTCTGTCTCAAGTCTCAAACCCTCCAGCCTTTCCAATGCTGCCCAGTCCCACCTGGGCTGGAAGGGGCTGGACAGCAAGCTCAGGATCCAACCGTCCTTTTTATTTGTAATCAGTCACTCTTTCCAGAATGATTTTTGGGGAAGTTTATTAAATATATAATGTGAGAGGGGAGTAGGACTAGATAGAGAAATGGGAAGAGAGGAAAACAAAACTGGCCAGGGGCAGCTTATTATTTTTCTAGAATATCTTTTGTGTATACATATTGTTAAATACTCTTTTGGCTCAGAACCTAATCCAGCACTATTTTCTTTTCAGCCACTGTGTGGTATCCATCCTCCTGACGGGCAGCGAACTTTGGAAATAGTCTGCATATGTGGTGGGGCAGTGGCCACACAGGAGCTCTGCAGAGAATGCCTCCACAGGCTCGTGTGCATCCGAGTGCCACCGTCCTGAAGGGCAGGGAAGGACACTCTCTCTCGTTCTTTCTCCCCCAGCGCACAGCAAGAGAAGCAAATACCGCAGTGGAATATTCCTTTGCAACGTGCTTGGATCCAAGGATATTTGGGCTTGGTAAACAGTCAGGCAAAAAGGCATCAGATGAGAGTTAAATCGATTACTGACCCAGAACGCCACGTGGGTTCCCTTTGTGGAAGGTGTTCTTGAGACAAGGTGTCTTGGGGCCAGCAGGTTCACAGGGCAAAGGTTTCAGTAAAGCCTCTATTGGCTGTCCCTGCCTCGAGCCCGTTAGGAGAACGTGCTGACGGCAGGGGCTCTGATGTACCTGCAGGTTTTTTTTTTTCCCCCCTTCAATGCAGTAGTTAGCTCCAACTAGCACAAATGAGGACAAGGAGGAACCTTAGTTCTACCTACGGGCAGCATTTAAATTACAACTCAGCCAGTTAAGTCTCTAGTGTCTCTGGCCAGGTGTACACCTGAAATTTGAACATCATACGTACACATGCACTAAGTCTCAGAGGCTATCACCAACAGTTTAGATATTTATGTATTTGTTGCAACACAGTTTCTGCAGATGGCACAAACATGTCTTGACGAGCATTGGGGTGCCTTTGACAAAGGGCACGTGATAACTAGCAATGCCCTGTTGAAGGTTTTTTTTTTTTTTTTTTTTTAATTAAAATGCTGTTTCTCAATGAGGAACAAGAGGGGAGATGGTAGGAATGTTTTCAATCTAGTGAGACAAGGCTGAGAGAGAGATTAGGGCTTTGGCAAGTGAGGGACAGAAATGCAGCCCATAGTTTCTCGAGCCCTGTCTTGAGGGTACCTCACCAGCCACTGGGATGGTTCCTTGTTGTGAGAGACCCAAGGAAGGATATTGGTTCCCAGCTGGGGCTGTTTGGCAGATGGTTTGGAAAGAGAAAATGGGATACAAATGGGTCTCTCTGGGCACCTGGGATCCAGGCCACTCCCCAGGGGCTGCCTAAAATGGGAGGATGCGAGTTAGCCCAAGGCCAGGGAGGCCGTTGCTGGCCTGGGCTCTTCTTGGTTGTTCTGGCTATAGGCTTACTATCTGCTGGATGTACAACCTGAATTAAAGTGCCGTTCATGGTTGTTGGCAGTTGCTTTCTCTTCTCCCTCCCTCCTCTGTTTTCTTTCCTAATGTTAGCATCAGCCAAGGCTGGAGTTAAGGTCAAAGTAGAGCTTCCAGGCAAACAATTCTGGTTCTTGCCTTTCAGCTTGAAACAGGACCAATCGTTACACCATATGTTCTTTGATTGGCCACTTGTTCTTTTGGTGACGTGGCATCTTCATAAAACACCCAACCTCAGGTATTTTGTTATATTAACAGAAAACTTTGAATGGTCAATATCATTTAAAGACCTACTTCCTTTGGCCTCACATCTTTATAGAATCTTAGGCCTTTATAACTTTAGAGATAAGCGAGTCCAGGACAGCCAAAGCTACACAGAGAAACCCTGTCTCGAAAAACCAACAAAAGAAAACAAAACAAAAAACCAAACAACAACAACAACAACAAAACCCAAAAAACCTTAGAGATTTGGCTACTATGTAAGCTCAACAAATCCTTGATAGTTTTTTTTTTTTTAAATCTCGACTATTTAAACAGGAGAAAGCCACTCTAAAACAACATTCATGACAGCCTTTGAAGGGTGAAGTGAAGTTACACAAGGGAAGCTGTGGGGCTTATGCACGGAATCTCAGTTTATCTGTGATTTCTGCTGGAGAAGATATTTGCAAACTCAGAGTCTCAGCTCAGTTATGCAAGAGATGATGCCCTGAGGTCCCTGGAAGAGCCTCTTTTTTTTTTCTTTCTTTTGCTTCAAACATCTTATTTCATCTGTTCATATACTTGGCCTAGTCCATCTTGTTATTTTAAAATAATCCAGTCTTTAAAAGACAAAAAACAAAACCCGAAGCATAGGCTCCTCATGGCAGCTGTTTGCTGTCACCTTGCTCTGGTTACGTCATATGAGGTAATCTCCTGCCACTATTCTGATGCTCAGTCCCAGGGTGACTTGTGTGCTTGGCTTGCAAACTTTCTTGTCCATTAGACCCACACCATTTTTCTTGCCCTGTGTATTCTCTCATCTCCCACTGTGTCTTGTGGGCTAGGTGCCAGAGGTTTCATGGTTGAGTGAAGTGTCCTTAATTTTAATGCTTTGGGACTGGCAAACTTTTCAAGTGCTCTGAATCCTCCTAAATGTGTGCTGTCACTCATCCTGGCTGGAATTCTCAGCTCCTCTCCTTGTGGTTTCCCTTGGTAACCTCACCCCCACCCTCCTCCCCTTCTGCTTCTTCCTGCGACATCACTTTGTTTAGCTAGCTCGCTGGACGGAGTCCCAGGGTAGGCATGGAGATGTGCTAGTTTGGACTCTGACAAGATTGGCGCTGCATTTGTCAGGGTCTCAGTTGCCTCACTTATTAGAGGACAGTCTGGCTGAATTAGTGGTTCGCAGGGGGTGGCTGTGCATCTCAGTGACCTAGGGAGCTTTAAAAACGAAACCGCGTGATTGGTTTGAAGTGGGAGCATTTAAAAACTCCCTATGATTCCAGTGCGTGGTCCATGGTGACGACATGGATCTGAGTTTACCTAACCCTAGTTTCTCACTTGCTGTACCAAGGAAGTAGGACATGAGAAGGTAGGGGGCACTCAGCAGTTTGACAAGTGGGGTTCAAATTCCAGGCAGCAATAAAGCCACAGGGGAAATTAGTTCACTTTTATGAACTTCTACTTTATTATAAAATTAATGGAAATTAAGAATGTCAGCCTTGCCAAATCCAAAGACTTCAAGTGACCAAAGCACATACTAGACATTTGAGCAAGGGTAACTTTTATTAGTTCCTCCTTAAAGCAGTCCCTGTCTCTGGCTTCCTTATTTCTGCCAATAGTGGCATCACACGTCAATTCTGAGGCTCAGGAGAACGTCTGCTGTCAGGTGTGGTGACACACACCTTGTGATCCCATCCCTTGGGAGGCTGAAGCAGGGGGATCACACATTTGAGGCCAGTCTGGGCTTGCTAGGGAAGACAAGATGATAGGTCAGTGTATATCTTCCCTACGAAGCAAGAATGAAGTCGTATCTTCACTCATTCTGGGTAAAATTCTCCACAATTCTTGCTACTCGGCGTGTGGTCCACCACTGAGCAGCTTTGCAGCCCCTAGAACTTGCTGGCCATGGCCTTATCAGTCCCAGAAGGCCTTCCAAATCCGAACCCGCATTTTCAGCTACATCCCGCCCCCCCGCTCCCCTGCCCCCCAACCTGAGGACTTGTGAAAGCTGGAATCTGCTCTAAGGCTTGGTAGGGGGCCGGCAGGGAAACCAGGCGCCCAGAGTGGTAGCAGTTTACTAATTCCAATGTCTTGCTTAGAGACACCCTGGTGAGTCCAAGTGCGTCACACCAGCTGACACTAGAAGCATCTCGTCTTTGGTTGCGCCCCGCCTGTGGAAGGCGGCAGCGCTGTAGGCAAAGCCCATCATCCTCTCATCCCATTACACTCCGTCAAGTCCCCACCGTGCTCGCCCTTGCCTGGTTAGGCTTGGTGTGTGCGTCAGGGCTATCAATCACCAAGAGAGATTACTACAGGTCACGGAAGCTGCTGCTCACACGCAGAGGAGCAGGGCTTCCTCCAGCCCCACTGGCAGTAGCTCCTGTGGTATATCCAGAGGCCTCCATGTCATGCTAACTCATGGGACTGATACTTGCATTGTAACAGTGGCTCCCAGGGGCTCTGAGATCTCCCCCATGCATTTTCTGTGGCTTCCATTCTTGTTTTTGTATTTTTATTCTTTCTTTCTTTCTTTCTTTCTTTCTTTCTTTCTTTCTTTCTTTCTTTCTTTCTTTCTTCCTAAACAGGGTTTCTCTGCATAGCCCCGGCTGTTCTAGAATTCGCTCTATAGACCAGACTGTCCTCAAACTCAAACTCAGAAATCCTCCTGCTCCTGTCTTCTGAGTGCTGGAATTAATGCCACCCCTGCCTGGCCCATATTTTGTATTTTCTGACATCTCAACCATGGGTTCTTGCAGCAATTCCTACACTATCTCAGTAGATCAGTCTTTTGGTTAAAATCTCTCCCAGCCTGAAACGTATTCTCTGCTGTTGTTCTACATTACAGCAATACGTGTGTTGATTTCCTCTTTGCAAAGGACACCTGCCTTCCCAGTTGCTGCCCATCACTCCCAGGGCAGGGGTGGGCTCAAGGGTGGGCCGGTGTCTCCCACTAAGATTGATTGACAAGAAAAGCTGACCCTTCAGGCTGCAGCTGCAGCCACTGGCATAAGCCACTCAGAGTATTTTGCTTTTTTGCCATAGTGTTCATCAGTATTTACAATTATACACTTTTGCTTTATTATATTTGCCTATTGGCCTGCAAGCCTCTCAGAGGGCAGAGTCTGGCCTGGTCTTACACATCGCTTAGTCCTGGTGTTGGGTTCAGTGTCTAAGCCACTGACAGGCTCAGGGACTTATTTGCTGAGTCACTAGAATAAATGGGTGAATGACTCTGGGGATTTGAAGGGCTGGTGGGGATTTTGTGCAGTACGGAGAGGAAGGAAAGCCTGGGGGCAGACTTCTCCCAATCACAGGCCCAAGAAAGGGCTTATACCATCATGCCAAGGTCATGTCTTCTTGGGAGCCATGCCCCTGCCTCAGAGCAACCAGCCTAAGATACAGGCCGCAAATATTTTAGCCTCTAGAGCCTGCCCCTCAATAGCTAGGCCATTCTGAGGGTGGCAGGCAGAAAGGAAGCCTGGCTTTGTAGATCTTCCTCAGTGTAGCTCAGTGTTATAATATAAAATAGTTGTAAGGCCTCAGTGTGGGGCACAGCTCTCTCTCTCTGTCTCTCTCTCTTTCTCTCTGTCTTTCTCTCTCTGTCTCTCTCTCTCCTTTCTCCTAGCTGTGGCTTCAAATGCAGATGCCCTTGGCCAGCTCACTACGTCTTAGAACTCTTAGACTCAGCTCTCTTGTCAGCTGTAGGCCAAGCTGTAGCCCCCTTCCATCCTTTGTCCTGTCCTAGTGTCCCATCCTTCTGGTGTTTGGCAGATGAAGTGTAGAAGACAGCAAGGAGATATGGGCACAAGTGTCAATATGATCAGTGAATATTCTGTGTGTAGAGCAGATCCTAGCACAGAGAGGATTTGCAACATCCTCAGTCTAAGAGGAAGCCCTTTTCCCAGGCTTAAAGTAGAGAGGGTTAGGCCCTTTTAAGTAACACCAATGAAGCACTGAATGGTGGGCAGCCATGATGTAGGGTTAAAGAGGAACACCTGAAGAGGTGGAGGGAGGTACACGGAAGATGTAGACTTCACATCCCAGTTACATAGGATGAAGGAGGTCATAGAAGGGGTGGGCTTCCAGTGGGAGACCTCATGATAGGTCCAGAGAAGTAGGGGAATGTGGGGCCACTGAGAGCCTGTGATCAATCTGCAGGGCGCCTGGGGTCATGGCACCCAGGACCTTGTCCCTGCCGTGTCCACAAGAAAGCCACACCCCTTCATGTTTACCAAAGGCATCTGCCAATCACTCGCCCAGGTGAGGCAACATCATGAACAGGCACAGACTCTCCTCCCTTAAAAAGAGTATGAAATTAAAAATAGAGACAATAAGGTGCTAAGTCAGAAACGGAAAGAACTAAGCATGAACCTCGATGGGCGTTTAAAGTAGCGAAGTTTTCCTAAATCCCGAACTATGGACAGTGCTACTGCCCAGTAGTCTCTGGTGTGATGCATTTGCTCGTGTGATAACTGTGATAGGTTGTGAGCAAGCACAAGCCACAGGACATTTTGGTTTGCCTTCAGAAAATGTAGTTGAAGTAGCAGAAATGTGTTTGCTGTTTATCCATCCCCCTGCCCTTAGCCCTCCCCTCATGGCCCTCCCCTCTACTCCCACCCCCATTTCCAGGGCTCTCTACAATGATAAGAGGTCTTGAACATTCCCTCCTGGAGGAAGATATTTGGCCACTGGACCCGATGAAAGCAGTTTGGAGAGTGAGAACCTGAAATTTCTCTCTGTTACTGTCTCCTTCCCCACCCAGTTAATGTTCAAAGTTCTGCCAGCTTCAGCTCAAAACCTGGTTACCACTAATGAAGAAGTAGGGGTTACTTTAAAAAAGCCTCAGAACACTTGTCAAGTCATTAGGATTTCTAAGAAGTTCTTTACCACTTGAGGCATCTGTGAAAACAGGAGTGTTGGGACAAGTGTCCAGAGGGGCTGTTGCTATCCACTCTCTCCTGTGGGCTGGAAGGAGGCCGTTTCTGAAGGACCATTTTCTTGCCAAGAAAGCTGGCATCCCAGACTTACCAGAAGAGAGATTAAAGCAAGGGAAACAAGTTAAAGCTTTGAATCCTGAAAGGAGTGATGGGGTCGGTTTGCTAGCTGACCAGATTTGTGGAGAAGGTCAGACAGGACAAATGGGTAGACCTGGCCCTAAAGGCCAGGAGAGCAGGAACTGGGGTACCTTGTGATGCTGAGTGCTACGTGTGGGGGATTATGTGAGAGTCGGGCAAGACAGTACAGGGGAAAGGGCTGCGAGCGTGAGGTAGCTGGGGAGGAAAAGAACTGTGGATAGTTACAGGGTACAGGAGGGATGAATCAAAATGGCATCGCATATTGCTGAAGAAGTGGGGTGGCCTCCGTTAGAAAGGGCATCTGTGTGCTCAGTGCCCAGACAGCTTCTCCCCAGGACTGTAAACAGCAATGCTCAGAACAAACACATTCCTAAGATCCACAGGGGGAGTAATCCAAGTGCCCCTCACTATTTAGCAGTGGCTACATAATGGTATCTGATAGCAAGACAACCAGGCTTGCGACTCCACTCCGCACAGTGAGCGGCTCCCTCACAATGTTGAAGGAAAACAGTAAATAAGCCACAGAGGAGCCAGGACTGTAGGATTCCATTTACTCTGAGTTCAAAACCAGGCTTTAACTCACCCGAGTCAAGGCTCTTCATTCAGATGCCACTTCCCTGGGTGTGTTGCCTCATGAATATTCATTAGACTATGTACATGTGATAGGTGCACTTCCCTTTAATGCTTTATAAAAATAGGATGACACTATAGACTACAGCAAAGGCAGCTGGGAGTCTCTTTGGGGGGGGGTGATGCTTTGAGATGCCTGGACAGGCAGGTGGAACCCCAGAATGTGATGAAAGATGTGTGGCTTTGGTCTGGCTAAAACTTGAGGGCTGCATACATGAGCTCAGGGATTGTTTGCAGAGAGTAACAGGGAAGATGAGAACAGTAGAGGAGCTGGTGAAGGCAGGTGGAGAAAGGAGCAAAGAAGCCAATCATTAGGGACTTTTCCTGCACTCCTTGACGCACTGACTTGACTCTGCTGGCCGCAGAGCTTATGATGGGATGGGGGTAGATGCTCTTTTTATTTCTTCAAGTGACAATGTCCATCCTCACCCCCGCCCTGCAACTTATTCTTTGTGGAGGTACTAGGGTCAAATCTAAGGCCTCACAAATGTTAGGCAAGGTAACCTCTATTTTTAAAAGTGGAGGAAACAGGCTGGGTATGGTAATACAGGTCTATAATCCCAGCACTTAGGAGGTGGAGGCAGGAGGACCAGCAGTTCAAGGTCACTACCTTCCACATAGTGTTCAAGGCCAGTCTGGGCTGTTGAGACTCCGTCTCAACAGAACGAATGGAATGAAACCTCAAAAACCAAGGAAATAATTGACATGAGACCTGTCCAGGATTACTGAGAGTGTAAGTGCAGTTGTTAAGGGACATCTGTCTCTCAGCCTGGGTGGTAGTTACAGGGATATGTTCATGTATGGGGAATTTATTGCCAAAGTGCTCTACCTACAACTGGTTCACTTTGCTGGATGCGCAGCATACTTTAATAAAATGTGAAAGACAAAATAAAACAGAAACCTTTGTTATAGGCTGTCTGAGTCCAGAGCACATCCTGCATCTTTCTCGGTCACCCAGCCTCACAGAGGCAATGTGAGACTGTGTGATGGATCTGCGTGAGACATCTGGGAGGCCTCTAAAATGGCCTTTGGAGAAGTCAGTTGAAAGACCATCTTTGATGAGCAAGGAGATCCCATCAACCTCTTAGAAGCCAAATGAGGAAAATATTAAAGATAAACTGTATGTAAGTAGTACAGATGTGTTGAAGAAAGGTGTTCAATTTTGCCTTGAGGATCAGAAAAGTCCTCATAGAAAATGCTGGCTACGTACGAACTAAGTATTGACCAGCACTTACAATGGAGAGTGGAAAAACAGAGATGAAAAGAATAGTAAAATAAAATTAAGGTGATTTGAAATTGAAGGTCAGGGATATTCTAAGAGAGCTGTGTGTGTGTGTGTGTGTGTGTGTGTGTGTGTGTGTGTGTGTGTGTGTGTGTATGTGTGTGTGTGTGTGTGTGAACAACTTGTCCATCGAGCTCAAGGGTTTAAGTTTTATCCTTCTATCAGGTGGGCCATCTGCCAACACCATTACTTTCCCGCCATTTACAATTCTGACCCTACATGGCCACCACCACGGCCACCATCCCACCACTAATGCTACCATCCTCTTCACCTCACCCATCACCACCATGTGAATCAAGGCTTCAGGTTTCTTAGCAAGGCAAATCACTTCCGTGTGTTAGGAAGGAGACAAGCTGGGAGCTGATCAAGGCGCTTAAGCTCATTTTACTGTGAAAATAACTTAGAGTAGGTCTGTGGATTCCTTTTGGGAAGAGAAATAAAAGCTTAAAGACACTGGGTAGATTCCCCGGTCCCACAATTAGCAAGGGGGTGTTCTTTAGCAGCTGTGCACCTGTATGCGTTACAGTGTCTCTTTGAGAAGCACTATGTCAGTGAAGTGGGGACAGATAGGTGAGCAAGCACCAGATGCTGAAAAGAACAAGAACGACCTTTAAACGGCTGCTAGCGGTACTTTGGCGCCCTCTAGTGCGGCTGTGTGCGGAGCCCAGTGATCGTATGATGATGGTTCCTACATTGTGCCAACATGGAGAAATGGCATGCAGAGACAGGCTAGGAAAAACAAAAGGTTTCTTAGTCCTCGGTGTCTTTCACCTCTGTCCCCACATCTCTACAGACAGTGGGGCCCTTTCTGCATTGAATGATGGACACAGCTCTCGGACTTTGATGTACACACAGCACTCATCAGGGAATTTAGGGTGCAGCTTAGAGTGGGTGCAGGCCCCGGGGTCCAGGCTTCTCTGGTCTGAAGAGGGCCCATAAATGTGTGTTTTTTATAAAAATCACATTTGAGTGATTGTAATTCAGGTGGATTTGGACTGGACTTTCAAAAATCAAAGCAAAAATAACACATTGAAAGTATGGCAGCTATAGGGAAATTGATAGAACGGGAGGTAAAGTATGCTAAATAAATGAAATAAACCAACTCAGAAAAATCCCACATTTTCTCTCATATGTGAATGTAGATGTGTGTGTGTGAGTGTGTGTGTATGTATGTGTGTGAGTGTGAATGTGTGTATGTATGTGTGTGTATGTATGTGTATGTGAGTGCGAATGTGTGTATGTATGTGTGTGTGAGTGTGAATGTGTGTATGTATGTGTGTGAGTGTGAATGTGTGTGTATGTATGTGTGTGAGTGTGAATGTGTGTGTATGTATGTGTGTGTGAGTGTGAATGTGTGTATGTATGCGTGTGTGAGTGTGAATGTGTGTGTATGTATGTGTGTGAGTGTGAATGTGTGTGAGTGTGTGAATGTGTGTATGTGTGTGTGTGTGAGTGTGAATGTGTGTGTATGTATGTGTGTATGAGTGTGAATGTGTGTGTATGTATGTGTGTGTGAGTGTGAATGTGTGTGTATGTATGTGTGTGTGAGTGTGTGTATTGTGAGCATGCGAATGTGTGTGTGAGAGACTGTGTGTGTATGAATATGTGTGTGTGTGAGAGAGTGTGTGTGAGAGTGTGTGTGAATGTGTATGTGCAGGAAAAGGTGTAAAGAATGGGAGGAGGAAGAGGGAACACGTTGTTTATATGTTGAAGCAGAAGGGAGAACTATTGGGCTGGAGAGATGCCTATGTGGCTAAGAGCATTTGAGGCTGCTGCTCTGCTAGAGAACTTGTTTGGACGAGCACTCATAACCGGCAGTTTACAATCACCGTAACTCCAGTTCCGAGGGATTTAATGGTTCTCTTCTGGCCACCCACACTGTGTCTACACCCTGCCAGAGACACGCATACACAAACGTAACTGAAAATAAACCCTGAAAAGTTTTTAGAAAGGAAGAAAGCTATTGGTGTACGTGTGTGTGTGTGGGGGGGGGATGGAGGAGGGCAGTAAGGAGTCAGATAAGAACAAAATGTAGTGATTATAGAAAGACATGACTTGGGCTGGAGAGACGGCTCAGTAGTTAAGAGCACCGCTTGCTCTTCCAAAGGTCCTGAGTTCAATTCCCAGCAGCCACATGGTGGCTCACAACTATCTATAATGTGATCTGGTGCTCTCTTCTGGCCTGAAGGTGTACATGCAGGCAGAACACTGTATATATAATAATAAATAAATCTTAAAAAATAAAAAATAAAAAAATAAAGACATAACTTGAATATGAAAATGTCACAATGAAACCCAGGTCTTTGCTGACTTAAAAAATTAGCAACCGAATATGCTAGCAAAACAGCACCACACACTGCTTAACATTTAGCTTCTACAAATGATAATAAAACATAGGACCCCTAATAAAAAATGAGACTTCTACAACAAGCTGTAAAAAGAAACTCCAAAATTGCTTTTAACCTGCTCTCACCTGCTTACAGACAAAGCTTGCACCTCTACAAGGCAACCAAGCCAATATCCTGTGGCCTGATCCTCAAAGATCCAACAGCATTCAAATCAGCAAGCACATCTTCATGGAACATGGACCCATGCAACACAGAGCTCTCTCTCTCTCTCTGTCTCTTTCTCTCTCTGTCTCTCTCTCTGTGTCTTTCGGTGTCTCTCTCTCTGTCTCTCTGTCTCTGTCTCGTCTCTGTCTCTCTCTCTCTCGTGTGTGTGTGTGTGTGTGTGTGTGTGTGTGTGTGTGTGTGTGTGTGTGTATTTTGTATAGCCCTGGTTGTCCTGGAGCTCACCCTGTAGACTAAGCTGGCCTTGAACTCATAGAAATCTATCTGCCTCTGCCTCCTGAGTGCTAGGTTTAAAGACATGCACTACCACTGTCCAGTGGATTCCATGGTTTTAATTTTTTTAATTATTTTTTAAAGGTGATATAACTATGTAGCCATGGTTGGCCCCAAACTCACAAGGATCCACTTGCCTTTGCCTCCTGAGTGTTGGAATTACTTTCAGGTATAATCTGACTGGGCCCCACAGTCAGTTTCCCTCCCTTCATTCTTCTTCTTCTTCTTCTTCTTCTTCTTCTTCTTCTTCTTCTTCTTCTTCTTCTTCTTCTTCTTCTTCTTTTTCTTCTTCTTCTTCTTCTTCTTCTTCCTCCTCCTCCTCCTCCTTCTCTTCTCTTCTCTCTCTCTCTCTCTCTCTCTCTCTCTCTCTCTCTCTCTCTCTCTCTCTCTTCTTACTCTATAGCAATGGAACTCACTGTGTAGACCTGGATCTCATAGAGATCCTCCTGCCTCAGACTCCCACGTTCTGAGATGAAAGGCGTGCAAAGCATGCCATCAGAACTCCAGACTTTAGTAGTCCCAGGCCATCTCTGACCCTCAGGGATAGGAACAACTTCCCTCTGACAAAAAGCATGCTGTCTGCACAAGGCCTGCACTGGTCTAAGGCAGACTTGGTTGCAGTGCTGATGGGAGAAGTGAAGATGAACGTCAGTCCCTCCCCAAGGCTCCCTCTCTAACTGACAAGCGCTGGCGAAAGAAAAATCAGCTCTTCAAGGGAGTCTCACTTGGTATACAAACTACATGAAAGGGCAGGCCCCACACCCAGAAGTAGATAGGTAACACTGTATAATTCAATAGTATTTTGGATTTTTTTTTTCATAATGCTTTGTTTGGGCTTTAAAAAAAAACTGTACTGGTCTTTTGCTCATATATTAAGCTGGGGAAGATTTTGAACAAGATAGAGGGGAAACCCTGAACAGAATACATTGTATGAAGAAATATTTTCAATTAAAAAAAAATCAAGCTGGCTGGGCTCCTCCCAGTTGAGGACCCCACCCCCCCTCCCTCCCAGTTGATAACACAGAGGCTCCTCTTCAACTTCTAAGGGTGTGTGGTAACCTTGACTGCACATAGGCACACTCTGGGAGCTTTGAAAACCGCTCACCCTGGGCACACCCTAGAGATCTGATGGGGCCCGGCTGGGACCTGAACACCAGGAGTTTCACATGTTCTCCACAAGAGCAGCCTGCCTCCTTGTCCCTTGACATTCCTCTCTGCACCTGCTCAGGCCAATCTAAGCATGACAGACCGTGTCTGCAGCACTGTGCTTTATGGTTCGGACAGACCCCTCCAGAAGTTAAGTGTTGGGGAAAGAATCCAAAGCCACCCTCATCTCTGCTGATGCTCTGAGAACCAGGCAGCTCTCAGGGGACTGGAACTGCTTACTCTTACATCATAACAACAATACTTTCCCTCCCCCACTCCTTTCCTGTTCTGGTTACTGCAAGCCCAGAGGCATTTTTTCTTTCTCCTCTCTCCTATATTTTGCTTTTCTCCATATTTTTTCCTTCTTACCTCAAACGATTCCACTTAGGACTTCCTGCTTGCTTGTCTCCATGGGGCGAGCTCTTTTTCCCTAGCAGCTGCTTTTCCTATAGGAGCTGTTGTCACCACCTCCTCAGCAACACCTCCCCCTATCCCCTGCCTGCCCCGCCCGCCCCGTGTCTTCTAGCTGTACCCTTGGGACAACCCTCCATCCTACCTGTTCACAGGTGCACCTACTGCATCTCAGTGGCTGCCGTAGCCTCCTGCGCCCCTGCAGTGTGGCCAGAGGGGCCAAAGTACCCCGCTGTAGTACTTTTCCTTTAGGCCCACCGGGCACACTCAGCAGGCGTCTGGGGCCAATGAAAAACTTTGTTTCTTTGTTTGGTTTCTTGAGCAGGGTGCTTCCGGTTGGTAGTTTCATTTTTCTTTGGTTTCTGTTAGAGTGCAGAGCTAGCCTCCCATTACTACTGAGACAGAGACTTCATTTTGGGAGTTTCTCACTTCCTCCTGCAGGTGGGTACCCAGTGTTCCTCACTGTGTACCCTCAGGATGGGGACTGAGGCCTTACCAGTCTCCAGGAGAGCCTCTTTTAGAAGCAGATTAGGGCCCAGGGTACAGAACCTACAGGCGTTTTCAAGCCTGGATGCACGATGGAGCACACCCTGGAACACACGTTATGCCTGATACCTTGATGTTTTCATGGGACTTCTAACAGTGGGAGCGGATGTATCTCTGACTCTTTTGCCTGCTCTTGGGGCTCCTTTCCTCCTTCTCAATTGCCTTGGCTTTTATCTTGTTATATTTTATTTTGCTTTGTCCTGTTTTGCTGTCCTTTCTTGGAGGTCTGCTCTTTTCTGAAGAGGAAACAGAGGTGCAGTAGTGGATCTGGGGGAGAGGGGAGGTGGGGAAGTGGGAGATGTGGACGTAGGGAACCCTGTGGTTGGAGTGTACAGTATGAAAGGAGTACATATTTTCAATACAACCGGTAGCTCAGAAAAAAGAAGAAAGAAACACATTTGTGTCCATGCCTGTGTCCATGCCTGTGTCCATGCCTGTGTCCATGCCTGTGTCTATGCCTGTGTCCATGCCTGTGTCCATGCCTGTGTCCATGCCTGTGTCCATGCCTGTGCTCGTGCCTGTGTCCATGCCTGTGTCCATGTCTGTGTCCATGCCTGTGTCCATGCCTGTGTTCATGCCTGTGTCCATGCCTGCTGCTGACTTGCTTGGCCCAGAACAGGCTTGTGGATCTGAACCAGATGGTGCTCATCCACCTGATAAGCCTACGTATTGATCTCATAGGCGAGACTTGCTTCAGCACAACTCATACCATTCAAGAGTTTATGGGAAAGTTCAGATTCTTGATTCCATCTGGAGCTGCCGAACGCTCATCTTTGGGGCTGAGGCTGAGGACCTATATGTTTAGGAAGCTCCACAGGTAATTCCTTTGTGTTCATCAATGTGCAGCCAGTGCATTGCAGTGTGCAACCAAAAGGGAGAGGGCTTATTGGAGGCAGTGTCTCATTTGTGAATGCACATGAGCTTCTCATAGTGTGGCTCTTGATCCACAGTGTCCATGACCTGAGAACGTAACAGAGAGGCCCGTTCTCACTTCTGCCACCTCCACATCTGATCCCGGGAGGCAGCATAGTCATCTCTGTTAAGTGTGCAATTCCAAACCAACTCCGACACACACTGAACTCCGACTGGCCCCAAAATATCATCTGCCTGTCTCAGTGAGACTGTCATATAACTTGGGGGTCCAAGGTATGGGGGACCTCTAAGGGAAGCTCTTGCCCGACCATTGAGCGACACCACGCAGTGGGGAATCTGTCAGGAGAGGATGGTTGTGGAAGCCTGTCCAGGGCTCACAGTTGTTGCTCATGAATTGGTGATGAGCTTGGGGCTGGACGGTATGGACTGTTGTTTACTGAGCGCCATGCATATGTGTTAGGATAGAGGGTCTGGGCAGTCAGTTCTCAAGGTGAGACTGGGTGAGCTGGGCTGCTGGAAAGTCTTGTGTGTGCACATACTTGCTTGTTGTGTGTAAAACAGAGTTCAAATTCTACCCAGGACAGGTAGACTATCCTACCAAAGGCAAGGGAGTGGAGATTTGTGTCAGCCAGTTGTCAGTGACGACACAGAGCTGCGGCATGATGTCAGCAGAGTAGTTTAAGGAATGAAAGAGACAAACAGCAAAAGGACAGTGTCTGCCCCCAGCAATTCCCCCCCCCCCCCCAGAGAGTTGAATTAATCATGTGCCTCAGCCTTGGGTAAATCAGTGTCATTGTTCGTGCAAGGGCTTTCTTGTGAATGAATGAAAGTGTGTGTATTTTTTGTTTTCATACCTTACTGTGTTACATTACCTCCCGTATTATAATACACTGCTTTGTCTGCACGTGTGCTTACAAAACGGTGTTGTTTTTGTGTTTGCCCAGGCCTGCCATTACTGATGGTATAAAACTTCCACTAGGGCTGCTTTTGAGTGATTGGAATGATGTCACTGAGTGGCTTGGGGAGGGGCTGCTCACTTGCACAGCTCTCTCTCTCTCTCTCTCTCTCTCTCTCTCTCTCTCTCTCTCTCTCTCTCTCTCTCAGGAGTTGGGAAGCTGGCTGCAGCTCTTTACTTCTGGTGCTTAATTGGAGTGCGAGACTTGATGGTCCACCTTGGGATCTCATAGACATCGTATATTTTCACAGGCGTTCCTTCACCCCATCTGTTTCCACCTTGCTTGGGATTCTGGGCCAACTCAGCTTGCTTTACAGGGGAGCCTAGTGAGGTACTCAGAACAGCTGAAGGATTTTATTAGTGGTCAGCAACCAAAATGGCGTACGCATGCAAGGGTTCCGACTCTTAATAAAACCAGACTATAAAGCTTAGGTGGAAATACACAAGGACCCATTCTTTAATGGTCAGATGTCATCGCGTGGTGGTTGAAGGGCAGCTGAGTAAGCTTCAAGCATAAACAGCCTTTGGGAGAAATTCCTAACTGCCTGATCCTTAGAGAACCATAATTCCACGGCTAGTAAAACACAGCCTAGGACCTTCTTGGCCTCAAGGTGTGACCACAAATGCAGAGGTTAGCTCTGGAGTGTGAGTCACTTCCTTTTCCTATGTGGAGGACTTTTCTGCTTGGAGGAGTGCTCTATTTTCCTGGAAAAGTCATAAAGGGTTGGATGGGATCTGGAAGAGAAATACACATCTCAGTGCTCTTGGGCTGGTGGTAAAAGATGGCTGGCGGGGGGGGGGGGTCGCTGGCATATGGAGAAATGAACTGTAAATGGAGAGCCTAGCTTTTTTAAAAAATAAATTTTGATAAAATATGGTTCTTCCTTAAACCTGCATTTATAAGTCTGTTTTCTTGCTTTCACCTCCCTCCCTCCTCATGCTATGCAAGTATATTTTCATGTGTGTGAGTAGCTGCATGCGGAGGTCTGAGGTCAAAGTTGGGTGTCTTTCTTTGTCATTCTACGCTGAATCAGTAGCTCATCAGTTTGGCAAGACTAGCTGGATTTCCAGGTCTAGGAGTCTGCCTGTCTCTGCCTCCCTAAGCTAGGGCTGCAGGTGCATGCCATTATGCCTGGCTTTTTACGTGTGTGCTCAGGACTCTAAGCTCAGGCCCTCCAACACTGTCTGTGTAGCAAGCACTGAGCCATCTCTCCAGCCCCAGACTTCCGTGTTATCTCAGCACCTCAGCATGCTGAACTGGAAGTGTGTGTTGATGTTTCAGTATTATTACAGGAGGTTCATTCTCCCCTGGAAAGGGCTGGGATGCCGGGCTAAGTGGCTTTCTACGAAAGATGACTGTATCTTAGGAGCACAGGAGGAGACACACTCAGAGTAACTAAGTACCAAGTGGCTGGCCATTCACGAAGGGCTGGTTTAGTGATCTTGGTGCACAAGGCTGAAAGAGTATATGCTGAAAGGTAATGTGAGGTTAATCTGTACCAACACCACAGGAAGCACTGCAAATGGCCGTTTCTGCATAACTCTCCACAAGAAAGCCAGCTTCTTTTCTGATCAGTCTTACCCGCAGTTCCTCTTTCCAGACACGGGCTCGGGTGTGAAAACCTCTCTGCTGCACTCTACATGAGTGTGCAGGTAAGCCTTGTTTTAAGAAAACCCAGATACCAATTTTCAAACAGCAAGTTTAATGAGAGTATGATTTTGAATCTTACACAAGCAAAGGTGTTTGTTTACTCTATGATTTCAACGTTGTAAAAGATCAAGTTTTATCTTGTGACATTTCTGCAAATATTCCTACGGTGTGAAGAATGTGCACTGGCATTTTCAGTGGATTCAGGTGTCTAGTCCCAAGTCTGGAGAGCATCTCCCATGTCTAAGAATAAACTTCCAGAGGACACTGATACTTTCCTCTCTGTCCTCTGGGAACCCTCCCATAAGTAACTTGACCCAGGGCAAATTGCTTGCTGGTCATGCTGAGTTGATTAGCTTATGGGAGATGGAAAAGAATAAACATTTCAGAGCTAGAAGGACTTCGGAGCCCCTCCTTGTCGTCGTAAAGAAACCCCTGTCAACAAGAAACAGGCTGAGTTGGGGGTGGAGTGAGAGGACTGGCCAGAGACAGTTGGAGCTCATTAGTGGAAGAGCAGGGTCGGGACCCGGCCCTCTCACCTTGCAGGCAACAAATGTTTCCTGGCATCGAGCTTTACCTCACTAAATAACTGAAAGGAGTGACTGGTAAGTTCCCCCTAAAGAGAGTTCCCAAAGAGCCATTTGTGGATATTTAGTCTAAACTAACGTGGCTTTGATGAGTCCTGTGCATCTTACCGAGGGTCCCAACTAGTGACCACATACATATCAGACAGAAGGGAGGTGAAGTGGTGTTAGCCTGGGGTGCAGACCATGTGCCGTAGGCCGCGTTATGTGACATGCTTTAGAAAGAGCAGCTTAGGAGACGTCGTAGGCCTGGTACTTTGTAATTGTTGATGCCCTTCTGTTCTTCTCCTGGGACAGGAAGTAGACGCGGTTGGCCTCTGGGTAGGTGACTTTGCTGAGTGGCAGCTTGTAGATGGCAGGGTTGTTGGTTGTGAGGAGAAGGAAGGTGAGCGCTGAGAGGCAGAAGGGCCAGGTGCAGGGCGGTAATCCAAACTGGGATGGAGAGGAGGTGAGAGAAACTTGTTACACCAGATGTGAATACTTGTTCAACTAGCCTGTATCAGTTGCCTGCAGCCCTGCTTAGGGAAGGACTCATGGGTGAGGGTAATACGTGTCTGATAGCCAATATAAACGAAATGAGGCTGTCAGTGTATACTGTGACAGGTAAGCACATGCCTTCCAAAATACAGCCACTAAATCCTTAATAGTTGTCAATATATTTTGATGTACAAGACTTGTTTTGTCTTGTGGAACGGGGTCAGTCTATACTTCCAGGTCCAGGAGCTATGGGCATTCCATTTCCCCCTTCAGTTTTTTTGAAAGAATGCATCTGGCAGCCGTTTTGTAGCTAACGACATGGAGGTAGTTGGTTGGACTAAAGACAGGGGCCTGATTCAAAGCAGGCACATGACAAGAGCCACTGGGATCCCTCTTTTGAGAATGTGAACTGAAAGACACAGAGATGGTATCCACAGGGCTCCTGACCTGAAAAGACTAGAGAACCAAGTGGCCGTAGGTGGCATTTAGCAACTGTGGCACAGAACCCTTTTACAGAGACACAGGAAAGGAGCAGATTTGGAGAAAGGCGGAGGAGTGGCAGGCTTGTCCTTGCAGAGGGAGGTGAAGGTTAGCACCTCTCGTCTGAAGGGTTCTCCCACCTTCCCATTTCATTCCTTATCACGTTGACCTGGCTTGGATTCCCTGAGGCACTGTGCAGCATTTAATACTTTCCCCAGTCTTCAGCTGAGTTAGCTGAGTGCATGAAAGGCTTACAAAGAGCCTACACATTCAATTATGAGTCAGATCAAGCTGTCTTTCCATCCTCCAAGCATTTTACTATAGTCAACAGAAGCCTCAGGTGGTGCCATGGGGGAAATGCTGCTGGTCACATGCAAGTCCAAAGACCACACAGTTAGCAAGACTTGGAACCACCAGACTAGAGGCTGTAAGGCTTAGCTACGAGTGATGGATTCCACTCAACCAGTCTTCCCGAAGCTCTAATAAGATGCAATAAAGTGTTTTGGGAAGCATCCATTGAAGCCCCATGGTAGACAGATCTCAGCTCTGATTACCTTATTATAGTTTTTTAATCTTTCTGAGGCCTTTTCCCTCAACAGTGTATTGCTACCTACTCAGGGAGCTGGTGCTTAGCGCATGCCAAGTACCCAGTAAACGGTCCTCAGGGCACAGCCATTATTATCAAGCAGATAGCGGCGCTGTTGAAGGCCAGGACTTGCATGCATATATGCTGGTTGCAAAGGCAAAGAATACGGCTCACAGGGCTTTTCTGAGGAGGCATCGGCTGGTTTTATAAATGTAGTTCAATGCTTTTTATACTGTGCCCTTCGATGAAGTTGGAAACTTCTTCTGGGTAGGTCGATAGCTATCTTTTAGCTTTTTTTTAGTATCCTTGATGATCATAAGCGCAACAAGTCAACTTTTTGTTTGTTTGTTGGGAAGAATGTCTGCATGGAATAGCAGTCTATAATCTCCCAGCACCCAGGAAGACCATGCAGCTCTGTGAACACCGAGATCTGGGGACCAAGGCTTCCTGCACCTCTCCTAGAGCCCTGCCAGAGGCAGGCAGGCACCTGGCATGCTTACAGAGTGATGGTGCCAGAACTGATGTTGGAAGGCTGAGGTGGATGGTCCTACAAGAGGTCATGTCTAGCTTCTTGTCTCCATTCAGTGTTTCTGAGGCTCCCTCACCCCAGTTCTAGCATCCCCTGTGTGTGTGTGTGTGTGTGTGTGTGTGTGTGTGTGTGTGTGTCCATGCCTTCAGGCCTTCATTTTCTCATTATCTCTTTCTTCTTCTTCTTCTTTTTTTTGCCCTCTTGTAAAACTCTAAGATTAAGATATGAATGTGGAAGAGCCCCGATCTGGCTCAGCATCTAGGCTGAGCTGAATAAAGATTACTGAGCACTAACGGTGTCACAAATGTTGTGTGTCAGGCATTTGCAGTGAAGGCACATGCAGTAAGTGGTGGAAGCATCAGAGAGACTCAGTCCACAGAGAGATAGGATGGTATCAGGAAGGCTAATCTGGCTTCCGGTGCTAAGCCCCGCCCTTTCTTACGCTACAGGTGACAGATGATTCTAGCCAGGTGTTGTTCGGAATATCTATCATCTCCAGAAGTGCAAGTGCATCTGTGACTTTTTTTTTTCTGCTTGGGTAACCAGCCTGGCAGAACCGAATATAGTCTAAAGAGACATCTGTGTTTCCCAGTCTTTTAGGATATTGAAAGAATGGACCTCAAGAAATGGACAACTCCCCAAGAATCTCACGCTGGAAAAGATGTCAGGCTGGGGATGGGGGTGTGTTCTTGTCTTCAGGAGAGAGGTTTACAGCTTGTGAGATCGTCTCCCCAGGTAAGGCTGAAGTCCAGACAATGATGGGTTGGTAGCGGGAGGGACCATAGCTCACCCAGAACTGCTTAGATGTATACACCCCAGCCTTCTCATCTCACTGCAGGGCCTTCAGCAGGTGGACTTGAAGGAGGGCCACTGGATCTCTTTCTCCCTCTCCCCAACACTGCCATATTGAACACATTTCCTTTTTCTTGCTTTTTTTTACTGTTCATTTGGCTGTTTTAAATTCACTTCTCAAGAAATGGGTGGCCAAACTTGACTCCTTGGGGTATGCAGATCATGACCTCAAGTTGAGTAGGCCCTGTCTATGGGAAGTTTCCCTTGTACTCTTACCATAGGCAGGGTAGGATGGGCTGATTTGTTAGGTGAGCCTGGTGCACTCACTCCATGCTGGGCCTGAAGGAGCCAAGTGGAAGCTCCCATTTTGCACACCACCCTAAACTGGGCTCAAAGCAAAGAGGAGGCTCTGAGACTATGTGTGCCCATAAACTCCCAAGCTTAAGATTCTTTTTGGATGACCAGGTCACAGCTCTGTGTTCCCTGAAGCCATTGTCAAGGACCCTTCCCGTGAACCATACTAGTTCCTCAGGCATGGAGAAGTAAGTACACTGTCCATGAGCCAGGCAGGCAGATAATTTACTTATGTACACAAGTGAAATAATAAAGATTTGGCACTAGCTCTGTAGGATGGCAGACTAGAATGGAGTTATATTGGAAAGATTTGCTCTTCAAAGTGCTCTACTGGCTACTGGTGATGGAGTTGATCGACTTCAAGTTGATATATAAGCTTTTGAGACCCTGTTCCTGTTAAGGAGGGTAGCAGGATGTGAGCCAAAGGGCTGAGGGGTTTGGTGTAGCATTTGGGAAGTGGAGAGGGGCACGTGGTTTTTAGCTCACATGACTTACCACAGACAGCATGTTGGCCAGGGCGGCACCCAGGTAGGCTGCGAACAGTGCTAGAAAAAGGACGGATCACAAATAGCTCAGTAAAGACGCAACAGCAGCTCAGCTTCATCTCCGTATTCCCTGTTCGTTAATTTTATGTCTCAATGGTATCTCTCACCCGAACTAAGTCCCGTTCCCATTGCCTTGCAGCTTTAAAAGTGTTAAATTCCATGAAAATGCCAGCGCAGCTAAGAGAGCAGATGAACTTTGTTAAAAAGGTCCAGCATTTAGCTGTGACAGTTCTCTTGGGTCCCACCACCATGTTTTCCAGTAAAGGAACATTTAATAGCATCAACCATAAATGAAAAATTTACAATAAAGCAAAAGCAAGTGAGCCTCGGAATTCCCTGCTGGAATATCCCATCAGGAACTATTAGCATGGCATAGGCTTCTAGGAGAGAAACAGTATCCTGTAAGCTTGGGGGAGGCCAGAGCTGCCTACTGCTTTGTGTTTTAAGCTGTGCAGGAAAGGCCATGAACAAGTTGACTCCTGGGAAGAACCAAGCTTTGGGAGGAAATGGAAGGCAATAAAATGAGCCAGCATAATTGGGCTTTGCTTTTGGGCCCATTCTCAAAAGAGACTGTCCCAATTGCCCCTCCCTCCTTTCCTCCCTCCCTCCCGCTCCTCCTCTCTCCCCTGCTCTCTCTCACCCCCAACAACAATAACAACAACACATGACAAAAAAAAAAAAAATCTAACAAAACAAACAAACAAAACCAAAACTGGTACAGCCAGATTAAATAATAACAGTGCTTCCCATGGCTAAGAGTCAAAGTCCCTTGTTTTGAGGTAGGGATCTGGGATGATGGAACAGAAAAGGCTAAAGAATACACGATTTGACACAGAGCCTGAAGCAGGTAACGGTTTCCTGACTCCCACCTGGCAGCCCACTTCTCCTAGAGGACTTGGAGTCCCTGACACCTCTTTCCTTCACTCAAGGTAACCAGGATGGAAACTCCCAGGCTCTTAGAGATGACAGTACTATTCTTGCACCAGTCGCTCATTGGTGAAGCCCACCTTGACAACAGTGCCAGGGAGTGAGCACCGTTTGTGTCAAACACAGACCTGAGGTGACTGCCTAGGCCCGTGTCGGATAGTGGCAGAGCCCCGAGCATCTGTCTCTCAGGGTGAACCCTTGACCACTGCGGAGCTTCTCAGGATGTCATGAGGTTAGGAAGAGGAGAGTAGAAGGGCCAACCCATGTACCCCAGACACCCCAGAATATAGGGGAGATGTATGAGCCACAGGGCAGCTCCAGGCTTGTGATGAGCAGAGGTTCAGAGAGTGGCCCCTCCTGAGCCCAACCCTACCCAATTGCCTCCTCATCCCTGGGCTCCACAGCCAAGGGATTCATTCCTACACTCCCTCAGCCCCACTGGTATTTTATTTTTAGTCAAACCTGACCCAAAAAGCCTTGTGTGTGGTCAAGGAACTGCAGAGCAGGATGGAGGTTGAACAAAACACGAAAGAGAAGAGTCCAAAGGCATAGTCTGTCAGGAGTGTGGGGAGGGTGTGGAGTGGACTGTGGTGGAAGGAGTCTGCCATCTTGTCCATCTGACCCACCACTGCCTGTGTGATTGTAGGAAAAGGCTTTCGTTCTCTGGGCCTTTCACTCGATGTTGGAGACGTGGCCATGGGAAAGAATGGATGCCATGAAAGAAGCACGTTTTTTAAAGGGCAATTAGTTCTGTTCATCTCAGCTTTAGTTTCCCATCTGTGAAATGGGCACAGGAACAGTATCCATCACTGCAGGATGCAGTGGGGGAGCGACTGGGAAACCATGTGCCATGTTTTGCTGCTGTGGCACCAATGACAATCTGCTGTGGGTCAGGTCTGTCCTGTGCACTATGGGGTATTTAACACTACCCCAGACAAGATGCCACCAGTCACTGCTAAAAATCCCTGGCTGGGAACCACTGGGTCATATATGACACGGAGCAACTTAACCTCTCTGACAAGGTTGGCACTGGTGATGGTGAGGGAGGCACCTGTGATTTGTCAGTCATCGCCTGTCTGACCTGGCCTTGGGTACCACCTGAGCTGCCTCACCTCTATCTCCCTGTCCTCTGGCATGCCCCTTGCAAAGAATAATAATAACACAGACTTTGAGGGACAGAATGAGATGACTTTGCCCTTTAGCTAAGTACTATGTGAATGGCTACCTTTATTTGGTTGGCATGGCAATTATAATTTCTTAAGTAACCATAGTATGACAACCTATATTGATATTTTTGGTGTAGCAGAAAATAGTTCTTAAGAAGATAGGAAAAAACCCTTCAGCTTTACCCTTCTTATCTAAGTTAGAACACACTCTCCCCATCTTTGCAGTGGTGGTCATAAAATAAAAACGGAAATGCCTCTTCTTCAAACTACCTTAAAGAAACAAACATGTGACTTTCTATGGGTCAGGAAGCATCTCTGTATTAGAAAAATATTCTGGATTTTTTTTTTTATTGTAAACTTATTTATTTTTTTTAGAACCTTATTTGGTAACATTTCAGCATCCGTGGCTGTATCGAAATAGAGAATCTTTTAAAAATATTTTGGTAAAAAAGAGTTTTATTTTGTTTTCCTTCATAGAATAAAAAAGGACAAAAGAGAATGGAGATTATGTCAGGCTGGGAATATATAAATCTTTGGAGGTATGACAGCCACCGGAAACTCTCTGTGATGCTCAACAGATGTGCAAGAGGGCTCAGCTGAAGGTGTTGATCAATGCTTGGTGTTTAGTCACTGTACATGGTGTGTGCTGCCCAGTTCTACACGCAGTGTTAACACTGGGAAGCTGCTCTCCATCAGCAGCCAGGAGAGCAGCACTTCCAGGAGACAACCTCTGAGAAACAACAAAAAATGTCACCTGAAAATACCTGCCTCCAAGTGGCCAATCATCATGCGTGCAATGAAAATAGTTGAAGACACAAAGGGACGGTGCTAACCAAAAGCTTTTATGAAGCAGACAATTGCCTTTATCTTCGGGGGAGTAGCAGAGCTGTGGTGTAAGTAGCTTTCTCTGCAGAGATCTACACAGGCCTTCTCTGTGGTCAGGAGGGGATTCTATGAGTGGTACTTACCGCAGGCAATGGCGAGCAGGTGGGTCTGCCAGGTAATGACGTAGAACATGCCGCCAATGGCGATGCAGGCGAGAGTGCTGTTGAAGCCACACAGGCCAAAGTAGATGGAGTCGAATGGTGTGGCAATGCTGAGCGCTGAGGGAAGGAAAGCAGAGGTGTTGAGTGCCTTACAGGGCTTATCTGCCGTCCTGAAACACACCCCAGCCCTCAAGCCAGAATCAGCCACCCTCACAGGCAGGCTTTCACAAAATGGAATTTCAAGTTTATTCAGTGGCAATTCATCTAAAGAAAATAAACTGTTCAGGACCATAAGAATGCTGGTGGCTAAGCCGCTATGAGTTGAAGAGACCCTTGGAGGCAGTGTGGGGAATCTGCTCTCTTGGCTGCACACAGAAAAAGCCTCAGCTATGACCAGAGCCCTTCTCTCTCGTCATCGAGAATATTTTGAATATTTTTGGGCAGAGGAGCTTTCCCAGATTCAACATTTAAACTGAGGGTTAAATGCCTGACATTACAGTCTTTCTTGAGGACAGCTTTTGCTTAGAGGAATATGAGGACACCAGCACCGAGAACGCAGAAAAAACAGGCAGGAAGGGAAGAAGGAGTTTCCAGGAATCGGCAGGTGAGATGTTAGGCGGTCATCATTTTCCTGGCCCCAGGCACTAACACCCCTGCATCTCATTTAAGAGGATGACATTAAAAGCGACGACACAGACCTGCTAACATCCCTATGGTGGATCCAATGGCAGCATGCAAGCAAATGAGAGGTGAAGAGATGAACAGAGCAACGAGGAAGATGCCTCCAGTCCAGGGGTTGTCGCAGCCGTACACCTGGCCGATTCCAACCGGGATGGCTCTCAGAAGCTGTAGAACGACAGGGTCCCGTGCAGGTTATGGACGTAGACAGTCAGCTCAAAGCCCCTCCCTAACACCTTTTTTTGGACAGGGTATCTACACACGGCTGTTTCATCCCACTAGTTGTCCCCTCTGGGGAGTCTCCTCAGCGGCCACTCAATATTGTGGGGCTCTCTAGACCCTCTTTCTGACACCCATCGCTCATTTTCTTGAAATGCAAAATATAAGTTTGATTGAAAGACTCAACACACGAGTCCTTATCATAGCCCAGAAAGCTATTTCTTCAAGAATGACTGCCAATTTTTTTTTTAAAAATCTTTATGGGGTGGTGGTGATGATGGTCTAAACTATTTGTACAGGATTATTAAAATGTTTTCATTTCTATAAGAGTCTGAAATATAACATTTTAAGTTGAGAGTACGATAGGTAGTAGTTCTTGCTTTCTAATATTATCTCTTCATAGAACACTGAACAGAGCAATTTTGCCGCCAAAGATAGGGGCAGGGAAAACACCACCAGTGGAAAACCTTCTGAAAGTCAATCACCAACACACACACACACACACACACACACACACACACACAGTCACATACACACACAGAGACACACACACAGGCACATATACAGACACACACACACAAACACACACACACAGTCACATACACACACAGAGACACACACACAGACACATATACAGACACACACACACACACACACACACACACACACACACACACTGGCCAAGGGTAAGCCTGACAGAACCACTGCCTTTTCTGAATAATGCTACCTCTCAGTGGATTTGTAGGGATCTGTCAACACCACCATGGAGTGCTGAGAGGCACTGGGCATCATTATTTCTGTAAGTTCCTTTAACAAGCCCAATGGCAACAAATCACCGATAATGAAGTTACAGGTTGAGCTACAGAGTGGAACAGAAGTCCTTTAATGCAATGAAAAGTAGGGGAGGGCTTAGGGGAAAAAAGTTCCTAGTTAGAGAAGAAGCCTGATGGCCCCGTTTCCCCATGCAGTTCAATGATGATGGCCCCGTTTCCCCATGCAGTTTAGTGATGGCCCCATTTCCCCATGCAGTTCAATGATGGCCCCGTTTCCCCACGCAGTTCAATGATGGCCCCGTTTCCCCACGCAGTTCAATGATGGCCCCGTTTCCCCATGCAGTTCAATGATGGCCCTGTTTCCCCATGCAGTTCAGTGATGGCCCCGTTTCCCCATGCAGTTCAATGATGGCCCCGTTTCCCCATGCAGTTCAATGATGGCCCCATTTCCCCATGCAGTTCAATGATGGCCCCGTTTCCCCATGCAGTTCAAAGCCTTTAATACTGCTTCTTATTCACCATCTCGGCAGGCTTGCAGAAGTCAGTATTATGCACAAAATACTTAAAAAAGATGAGCATCTCTGCTACCTCTGTTTCTTAATAGAGAAAAACCTGTGCTTCAAAGAGCAAGCAAGGCTCACAGAGAGAATGCGATAGCTACAGTGACTTCTCAAGCCAGTGGGTAGAAGCGGGGTGCGTATACTTTAGTGATGCAGTGTGAGAAATGAAGCACATGGCTGGTATACGTATCTTAAATCTGGGCTTAAGCATCAAAAAGGCTTTCAAACCAAGGAAAGCAGCAAAGAGCTCAGGCCTCATATCAGGGGGTCGGAGTTCTAGCCTTGACCTCGATCTCCGTTAATTCACTGTGGAACCTGGGAAGGGTCTTTTAACTGGGCTTTGGTTGCTTCCTCTGTGTGATCAGAGGGTGGGACCAGAAACAGAACTTTTAGCTCTGAAGAGATAAGGACAGTACCTCACAGGATATATATGTAGAACACCTCGTTCTGTGAAATCGTGAATAACCGTCGTTCGCTTATGTTTCTGATGTGCAAAATCAGTTAAATTCAGTTTGGCACTGAATTAGTACAAATGCTGTCCTTCCTTCTTTCATGACACCTACCAAAGGCACTTGAACATCTGACCAGGTGATGTTGGGTGTGGCGGCTGCGGGCTGCAGCAGCGTCGTGGGGAAGAAAAGATTGTAGTGGCCCGTGGCTGCCAGGTACAGGGTCACGGCAATGTTGAAGGGCAGCGTGAAGACTGGGAGGTCCCACTTGCTGAAGACGGTGCTCAGGGCACTGGAAAGGATGGGGCTGGTGGAGGAAGCATGAGAGGCGCCTGTCAGGTGTTGCTTGCCTTGGCACTAGACCACACATCAGCAAAGAACCCTGTCTTTCCCAGAGAAAATCAGCTTGGTGTCTGCCTTTCCTTGGGTCTTTCTTGAGCAGGGCACAGAGACTGGGTAGGTTCCTAGTCAACCTCAGAGGGACTGCTTTGGGGTGTCCTTGAAGCGTCATAGAACTCCATCCATCCCCTAGGCAGGAAGAGTGAGAAAAGTTGTGGAGAAGACAGGGAAGGAATTACAGTCATTAATATATTCTGAGTAGCTAAGGAGTCTGACTTCATGGACAGATTACCTTTCGCTTTCTAGAAATGAGGGGGAAGCCTGGTACTTGAAGGTCTCTGCCACATGGCTGGCCTTCAGTCTACCCTGAGAGACTGTCTCAGTCTGGTCAGCAGTCTAAGGGACAGAGACAATCTTGGTGGAGCAGGAAGGATGAGGTTTCCAGACACTGGCGGACTCTGCAGTTCTGAGCTTATGCGGCCAGCAGTTTCTTGCTTTGTACTCTGGTGAGGCAAGACCAGAAACCCTTTAAGGTCTTAAAGAATGGATTGCAGCTGGTGAGGTACCGCACTCAGATAACCTGGATGGGCGTTCTCAGTTCCTCAGTAACTGCCTGTAGTGGGTGTTTCTGACATTCATGCCAAACACGCCTTTTAAAATGGAAGTGAAGCGGCAGTCAAAGGGTTAAGAAGGATGTTAAATTGGTTGTACAAGCTTGCGCCCCCACCAGCAATGGCGGAGTGTTCCCCGTTTCTCCACATCCTCGCCAGCATGTGCTGTCACATGAGTGATTTTAGCAATACTGATGGGTGTAAGACGGAATCTCAGAGTTGGGGGTCTGCAAAGACTGATGCACCAACCAAGGACAATGCATGGAGAGAACCTAGAGCCCCTGTTCAGATGTAGCTGATGGGCAGCTCAGTCTTCATGTGGGTGTCCCCTAGTCAGGGGAGCAGGGGCTGTCTCTGAGTCTCTGACATGGACTCTGGTGCTCGCTACTTGATCACTTCCCCTTGACAGGGCAGCCTTGCCAAGCCAAAGAGGAAGAGGATTCAGGCAGTCCTAATGACACCTGATAGGCTGAGGTCAGATGGTAGGGGAGGAGGGCGCCTCCTTTCGGAGGACTAGGGGAGGGAGATAGGATAGAAGTGGGAGGGAGGGTGGGAATGGGGGGAGACGAGGGAGGGGGGTTAAAGTCAGGATGTAATGTGAATAAATTATACCAACAAAGAAAGGCGTTAATTGAAGAAGGATGTTAATTGGGATGGGCAGGTGGCTCCGTGGGTAAAAGTACTTGCTATGTAAACACAAGGACTCAGCACCGTATAAAAAGCTGAGCATGGCAGCTTGTGTCTGTAACCCCAGTGCTGCAGGCTGAGGCAGGCAAAACTCTGGATCTCACCAGCCAGCTAGCCTTGCCGAAACAGTGGTCAGGTTTGGGGAAAGACGTTTCCTCAGAAAATGAAGTGGCGAGTAATAGGGGAGCTCACCCTCTGGCTGATGCACCTGAGTGCGTGTATGCGCGCGGATTCTAGAAGTAAACTCACCAAGTCATGGACATTACGATGACGGGGAGCAGGAGCCACCAGTAGTAGTTGCCCTTGTCTGAGAACACGGCCATCAGGAGGCCCACAAGCACCCCATTGTAGCCATGGAGTCCTGCCGCGACGGCCGACCTGGGGGCACAAAGATTTGCTGGTGGAGTGGGGTTTTTAAACTGTTTTCCAGAGTCATAATTTTCTACGTTGGGGCCTGACAACCCATCTTCAAGCAGGCTACACTTTTGGAGAAAAGGCATCCTATTTGCAATTCACTACTCAAAGAAGGGCAGCAGTAGTGACCCGTGCTACTGTTTTGAGAAGTTTGGGGCAAGGATGAGAGTAGGAGGAAGGCTATAGCCATGTTAGGGAGTGGTCACCTGGCCTTACGCTAGAATGCTGGGCCATGGGGACTTACCTGTCCTGGCTCAGGATGAGAGCAGTCAAGGTGGATACAACAGTGCCCAGGCAACCGGAGATGGCCCACCAGGGATTCTGCACGAAGAGGCCAAGGACGATGAGGGCGCCGCTGAGAGGGTTGTTCACGAACAGCACCTGGGACATGCCTCGGAGCACCCAGTCGAGAAACTGGAACACTGGAGACTTGTCTGAAATGACAGGCCAGCACATGCTCAGAGAAGGTCAGGGCTGGCCCAGGTCTCAGGTGGCAGTTGGAGTGAGGGTCTTCAGAGGACAGAGGCTAAACAAAGAACTCGGGCTGCATTGGAATGCCCAGAGCACTTGGCAGTCATTGCTAGCCTGTCGCAGCCTCCACTAGTCTTCTCTAGGCTACTTTTCCCATGGTGGGGGTCAGGTGCCTACCAAGAACCTAATTCTGTTTCCCGTGACAATGGCATAAACTTTCCAGAAAATTCTCTTGCTGCTCAGAGAGCATGAAACCTATGAGACAAGCAATGTGGAGAGATTGCTAGAAAGAATGCGATGGCCCCATAGGCACAACTCCCCTAAGCCACCCAGCAGACGTGCCTTGAATGCTGGATCCAGAATCCCAGAGCTTGTCTGCAATATTCGGATGGTACACTTGGGTCAGCTGAACTTTTCCACCGAGAAACAAGGCCTCAAATACGTATCCATTCTTACAGTACAGTTACAAATACTGGTGTTTGTATCCCAGGAGACTCTCTGCTTCAATGGCAGGAGTGCCTTCTCCGAGCATCCCCACAAAGAGACCTCAGAGTGGTCTACAGAGAAGGCCCACAGCAGCATGTTCCCAGGGGGTGAGGGAGGTGATCGCTTTGGGGCCCTAGTCAGGGGACGATGTCCCAGAGTGTACCTTTAAGCCCCTCTCCGCATTCCTTCATCTCTCCTGTGATGTAGCTGAGCGCTTTGCTGACTCTCTTCCCGCCAGTGGCCATGGAGCTCTGAATCCAGGACGTCCTGGCCGCGTTAGCCTCCACCTTTATCTCAGAGCTTTCCTCCATGGTGTCCAGGTCCTGCCCAGGGGCCAGAAATAGGTAAGAATCGTCCACATTTTCATGGGTTTCACACCAGATGACATTTCAAGTCTCTTTGGAGGAACCAAGCTTAGGTTTCCGTTTGAGATTTTGCTAAGCTGCTATTTAACCACCTCCCTGTCTCTTTTAGGTTGTTTTGTTTGACGCAAAACCTCAGCAAGGTAGAAAGAGATGGTGTCTTCACCCTGGTTCTGTGGCTGAGGACTCAGGCATGAGCCTCTTGCTGCAAGGGTCCAAGCCAAATGGTAGAGTGAAGATTTAGCCCCAGACAACGAGATTTTCTTAAAAAAAAAAAAAGATGCCATACATTCTTTCTAAAAGTAGTTACTTTCCCCCTGGCAATCTTAAGTTTTTGAGTTTTAAACCCAGAGGTATGAGATCAAATATACAAAGATTTTTCTTAAAAAACAAACAAACAAACAAAACCAAAACAGGCGCAATCTTATTTCCTAACTGCAAACTGATGATAAATAATCCGAATGAAACGGCGAGACAGCTCACAAAGCCGACTGTGAAAAATAGACATTTTTATCCACGTTCCTACATTGAGTTCTGACGAACTCAAAAGATGTCTGCCTAAATCAGAGCTGCCTCGATGGGTCACATGTCCCCAATCTTCTGTGGGCTCTGGGCTGCAGGGTGCTATCTCTGGTCTGAGGCACCATACTCACAAACAGTTCCACGGTGGGCTTCCGATATGGGCAGGGGAGTGGTTCTTTGGTTTGTCTCTCTTGGTGTTCACTTTTTCCAAACACTGGAGTTGGAAGAAAAGTGAGAGAACCATCAGATCAGACACCTGTACTTTGGCACTTTGGCAGCCATTTCTCAATAGACTTGGGTTAGACTGCTTGGTGTCTTCTATTCATGGAGTAAGCATAAGACCATGGACACTTACAGATTAGAGCGCTTCTTTTCCTTTATAGGTTAAGGCCCATTTGGGGGCCTCTGTTCATGGAAAATGTACATCTTCACGTAAACAGAGCATGAAGGACTATAGGAGGTTCAGAGACCCCAGTGGCTCTTAATCAGGATGCCCCAATTAAGCTTGACCTCTGTATTTTAGATGAAGAAATAGTAGCTTACAGTGACAGTGGCTTTTCTGTGTCAAGTGGAGGCTTGTAGGTTCACAAAAAGGGACTGGGTGTGGAGTGGACAGTGGCTAATGCAGAGAATAAGTATCAGAGGAGGGGCCTGCCACATCTGTATCTCACACCATCCCTCCAAGGGTTGGGCACTATTGAGGATGAAGGGGCAGAAATATTGTAAAGGCTATTGGGGAGGATCGGAGGAAAATGGTGCCTTGTGGAAATAGCAAGACTGTTGTTACCTAATAGCAGCCGTGGTTGTTTGCACAGAACCAGGGCCATCAACATTCTAGAACAGAGGGGTAGGGACCACCATCCCTAACTGGGCAGTTATAGGCAGATGAGAACTTCTGGGGAGCAAGACAGCAAGTTTTTTGTTTTGTTTTGTTTTAAAGAGCATAGCCCCTGGTAAGCCAGCTTCACTCCAGTGAATGGCCGCGCACCCTGGAGCATATGGGCAGCACAAATTGGACCTGATGGGCTCTATAAAGAAAAAGGAAAAAGAAGACATGAAGTCTGGGTGTGTAGGTAGAGAGCAGATCTGTGAGGGGTTAGGGGAAGAATTCGGGGGGGGGGGAATATGATCAAAATGCATTATGAAATTCTCAAGGAGTTAATAAAAATATTTTTAAATATTTTATTTTTTGTGTGAGTGTTTTGCTTGCAAATATGTATGTGCACCGTATACATGCTTGGTGTCGTCAGAAGAAGGCATTGGGTTCCCTGGAACCAAAGTTATAGATGGTTGTGAGCTGCCATGTGTGAGCTGAGAATCAAACCTGGGACCTCCACAAGAGATTCTTAATAACTGAACCACCTTTCCAGACCAAATAAAAACACTTTCAATCTCTGCTCCATCTTTATCTCTGCACATCTTGTAGGGACAGTAAATTTTGGGTCAAAGGTTTTGTGAGTGAGTTGGTGTTCCCTTCCCTCCACTGGAAATCTTGCCTGGCTAGGAGGTAGCCACTTCAGTCTTTATGACCCCTGGTGCTAGGAGTCTCAGCTAGAGTCACCCCCATATCCTCCTGGGAGCCTATCCTGTCGCAGTTCTCCAGCTTGTTCCAGAGATGCGCCCCCCTCGGCTTCCCTTCTCTCTCCCAGCTCTCTCATCTCCCACCCCCACACTCCCCACAGCTGATCTCCACCAATGTCCCCCACCAATGTCCCCCTCTCCACACCCTCTCCCAGCCAGTTCCCTCACTCCATCCACTTCTGTTGTCTATCCTATTTCCACTTTTGAGTGGGAGTCAAGCATCCTCCCTTGGGTCCTCTTTGTTACTTAGCTTCTTTGGATCCGTGGATTGTGGGTTACCCTGTACTATATGGCTAATAACAGGATGTCTAACAAATGCCTAGCCCAGACTGAGACACACCCCATAAAAGAGATCCAACCCCCGACACTATTAATGGTACTCTTCTATGCTTGCAGACAGGGGCCTAGCATAACTGTCCTCTGAGAGGCTCCACCCAGCAGTGGATCAGAACGGATGCTGAGACTCACAGCCAAACATCAGGCAGAGCGTGGGGAGCTTTGTGGAAGAGTAGGGGGAAGGACAGAGGGACTCAGAGGGGACAACCACTCTGCAAGAAGACCAACAGTCAACTAACCTAGACCGTGGGGGCTTACAGAGACAGAAGCACCAACCAAAGAGCATGCGTGGACTGGACCTAGGCCCCTGACACATATGTAACCTATGGGCGGCTCCCTAGGAAGTAAGAACAGAGGCTGCTGCTCACAGGGACTCTGTTGCCTGCTTCTGCATTACTTTCCCCTAACTGGGCTGCCTTGCCTGGCCTCAGTGGGAGAGGATGCTGTTAGTCCTGATGTGACTTGATGCGCCAGGGAGAGTTGGGGGCGGGGCTCCTTTTTTACTAAGGAGAAAGGGGGGGGGGAGAAAAGGGAGAGGGTGGGAAGAGAGAGGTGGAGGGAAGGGGCAGCATTCAGAATATAAAGTGAATAAATCAACTTAATTTTAAAAAATGAAAAAAAAAAAAAAAAAAGATTTGAAAAGAAAGGAACCGGGATGTTGAAGCCCTTTGCTGGTTTGTCATAAAGTCATGGGCACCTGAACTACTCGGGATCTGGGTTGAATTTGGCAACGACTCTCTCAGGCAGATTTCAAATTATTCTCTTCCCTCTCACTCTCCCCTTCCCTGTTTTGATTATGGTATTTGTTTTTATTTTTCCTGTTCTTTTTTTCTTGTTCTTTTTTCCTTTTTTCTTCTTTCTTTTTCTTTCTTTCTTTCTTTCTTTCTTTCTTTCTTTTTTTTTTTTTTTGAGACAAGGTATCACTATGTAGCATTGGCTAGCCTGAAGTTGCTATGAAGACTAAGTTGGCCTTGAACTCATAGAGATCCATCTACTTCTGCCTCCCTAGTGCTGGGGCTAAAGATGAGTGTGCTATGCCTGGCTGGGATGATACTTATTTTTAACCTAATGGTGGTCATGCGTGCATTTTGGTCTAGCTACTAAGTTCCTGTTCTTCTAGTAAATAACCTCTCACCATGCTTGGGCAAGAACCACTAATTAAATTCAGAAAATAAGGAAAATTCTTTAATTTTAAAAAAAATTTTGGCATTTTAATAGTTGGATCAGGACAGATGATATCCATGTAGACACTTGAAATAGCTTTTGAGATGCCCCTGTGCCATTTTAATCCTATCGAACTCTTGTAATATGACTCTAAACATTTTTCAGTATTAGGCTGGCTCATTTTAAAAGATGATCTTTTTCAGTCAAGGCTTTGGAGTTGGTACTCTGGTGCCCTCCTGTGGTCAAGTGTGAGAATCGCAGACTGGGCTCACCCTCCTGTTTGCAGAAGGGATGTACCAAAGGCTCCTTGGTCTCACTTGTGAAGAATCAGGGGCTACAAACACCGGCATGGCTGGGAAGCACTTCAGCGGCTCTCAAGTGCTCAAGTTCTCAAGTGTGAGTCACGACCCATTTGGGACTCAAAAGACCCTTTCATAGGGGTCGCCTAAGACCATCAGCAAGCACACATATTTGCATTGTTTCACAACAATAGCAAAATTACAGTTATGGAGTGGCAAAGAAAACGACATTATGTTTGGGGTCCATCACAGCATGAGGACCTGTATTAAAGGGCTGCGGCATTAGGAAGGTTGAGAACCACTGACAAGGGAAACGAGGGAATTTTGGAAGCTTCAGAAAGAGGAAAGAGAGGAAGCCTCTAAATTTGAGGCTTGTATGTGTGACCTCCACTCTGAGTCACCATGTGACCCTCTGCTTCTGTCTAGGATAGCCTGACAGGCTTCAGCTATTCCCACGGACTTCCCCATGCCAGGCCTCTTTGCATGGGCTGCACTCTCCTGCTCTCCCACATGCAGGACACCTCTCGAAGACCTGCACTGTCCTTTCCCATGACCACACTAGGTGCTGGCTCTAACTTGGCTAATTTGGGGGTATGAATGGACGAGACTGAAGTACAGCAAGATGGCCAGGCACTGAGGTAGCTTCTGGGAGGCGTGTGATGTGAGGGGCGGTAACCTAGGGGTCAGATCTATCCTTGCAGTGACAGGCCAGCCAGCCGAGTAGCAGTGGCATTCTTCTCTGGGGTCTGTGGTGGGATTAGACTGCGCTCTGTCCTGTCTGTCTCGAAGCTTCTCCACCCCTCAGCTGACCAGGGTCCTCCTCCTCTGCTCAGCTCTGGCTGCCTTCTGAGGAGGACATGGCTGAGGAGCACCTCTCTCCACCCTTCTCCTCCATGTTGACACTCTCACCACTGTCAATGTCACTGTCACTCCACTGGTGGAGACTTTCTATCAGCCATCTGAACAGGTGGATCTTTGATTCTTTGTTTTGAGAGGTTTCCAAAATAGCCCATCTGGCTGTCCTTCTGCCTCAGCCTCCTGAATGCTGAGGTTAGAGGCAGTCGCACCATGTGTGGAATGACCAGTGTTTTATAAATTTGTGGTAAATTCTCATGAGGAGCTCTGAAAGATCCGCTGCTGGCCCAGGTTGTATTCCTGAGAGGTTAAATGTAAGTCCTTGGAAACGGCTTGCAGGTCATTCTGGAACCCTACAGAAGCCCATTGCTTGTTCTGGATGATTTCCCATCAGGCAAGATGGGAAACCCGTGGCTCTGGCCGGTGGTCATGTATTAAAAGGACCACTGTGTAACGGGTACTGCCACTGTGTAGCAGACACTACTACTGTGTAGAGGGTACTGCCACTGTGTAGCGGGTACTGCTATTGTGTAGAGGGTACTGCTACTGTGTAGTGGGTACTGCCACTGTGTAGTGGGTACTGCCACTGTGTAGTGGGTACTGCCACTGTGTAGCGGGTACTGCTACTGTGTAGTGGGTGCCATGGCTGTCTGCTCTGAGATAGGAAGCTGGAGCCTGAGTGAGAGACAGAGAGAATGTACACACCTTTGCTCCTCCTCCGGATGGATGACCACTCGATATGGAACACACTCCTACGCCTAGGGAGCACAGTCTCGGAGCACTCCTCTGCCTTCCACTGGCTTGCTCCCTGTGACTGCTCTCCGCTGCCACCTAGTCAGGGGCAAGAAGAGACAAGTCAGCATCCCACCTAGTCCGCATCTGTGACAGCCAAGCTGCAGAGTCAAGAAGAATAACACCCAGTAGCCGGAGAGGAGTGAGTGGTGCAGCTCAGTGCTTGAGGGGAAACTTCATTAGTCTTTATACAAAATGCTCAGTGGTCCTGTTCCTCCCTTACAATGTCCACTTTCTTCCTCCACAGAAACCTGAGTTATATCTGGGCCAAGAGCTGGATGGACTAGGCTTAGCTTAGACTCATTTAACTGCACTAGAGGGAGTTCAGCCAGTGACTCAGACCTCTCTGCATCAGAGTTTCAAAGCTGGTGGCATACCTGGCTGCTTAAACAAATGTCTGGGACCTCCCTACCCCAGACCAAGTTAGAAAGGGAAAAGAAGGCTGCAGTGCGCAGTTTGAGGCTGAGAACCATTGATATAGATTCTTGCTACTCAGTCTGGCCCTTGGAGCAGTGCTAGCTTCAGGTAGGGGCTTGTTAGAAATCCATAATTCTGCTGGGCATCTGTGGCACACGCCTTTAATCCCAGCACTAGGGACGCAGAGGGAGGTGGATCTTTGTGAGTTCGAGGCCAGCCTGGTCTACAAAGTGAGTCCAGCACAGTCAAGGCTACACAAAGAAACCCTGTCTCAAAGAAGATCCAAAAAACAAACAAACAAACAAACAAACAAACAAACAAAAAAAGAAATTCCTAATTCTGCCAGGCATGGTGGCGCATGCCTTTAATCCCAGCACTCAGGAGGCAGAGGTAGGCGAATTGCTTTGAGTTCAACGCCAGCCTGGTCTACAAAGCGAATCCAGGACAGCCAAAGCTACACAGAGAGACTCTGTCTCAAAAAACAAAACAAAACAAAACCAAACAAAAATCATAATTCTGGGCTTTACCTCAGACTGGTAGAACCAGAATCTGTACTTCAATATAATCTCCTACTTGAGTTATCTGCATATTAAGTCCCATTATAGGAGGGGCCAAGCATCTGGACCATGCTACTGGCTGTAAGAGACTCTTTCCTGTACCACACTGTCTTCAGTTGCCAGATTACCGGGGGGCGTATTCTTGTATCAGGAGCAAGACTTCTCATGGTGCAGCTTGAGCACAGACAGGATTGGATTGCTAGGGCTGCTCATGAAAGCACAGGCCCCTAGGCCTACCCAAGCTCTGGTGGCAGAAGGCTTTGGTAGCCTTGGGGTACACAGATTAGACCTGCTCTGCTTGGGTGTGGTGCAGTCAGAGTGGGGACAACACAGTGGCTGGCTGCAATAGTGGAATGTCATTGTAACATCTAATACTGTGTGCTGTTCAGAACTATTTCAAAAGGGACAGGGTGGGTGTTGTTATTGTCAAAAGCTGGGAATCAAGGCTTGGAATGAGCTCTGTAGCATCTTACATGGTAAACCACGAGCATTTTGGCTTCCAATCCTTTAGTCTATGTCTTTGCTACGTACAGTTTGGAGTGTGGACCAGTTCCATGGATTTTGCAAGAGAGCTTGCTAGGAACACAGACTTCCAGGTGTCACCTCAAAACCACTCACTTAAAAAATCTGCATTTTAACAAGTTCCTCTGCTGATTTGTGTGAACATGAAAGTTTGAAAATACAGATTTAAACCAGCTGGGCGTGGTGGCGCACACCTTTAATCACAGCACTCGGGAGGCAGAGGCAGGTGTATCACTGTGAGTTCAAGGCCAGCCTGGACTACAAAATGAGTCCAGGACAGTCAAGGCTACACAGAGAAACCCTGTCTCGGAAAAAAAAAAAATACAGATTTAGATCACATCGCTGCTCATGCAGCGACAATGTTAAACAAAGCTCAGACTAGAACAGGAGCTGTGGGACGTGTGTGAGCGAGGCAGAAAGTCTTGTCTATGCTCTCCCGACGGAAGGGAACATAGAGCCATGACTCCTGCCAGCTCAGCCGGAGAGCAGCTAGTGAGCTAGCCCCTTGATGCGTAACCTCCATGGTTGAGATGTGCCCATTATCTCTGTGCTGCAGAGATTCCTGGGATGTTAGCTTGCCCTGGGACTCCTCTGAGGACACGCAGTATGAGAATGAAGGGGTATGTCTTTTCACCACTTGACGAAGCAAGGTGTACCCACAATGCACGTTTATCCAGCCAGAAGAGCATCGCTGTTGGAGCTGCTTCTCCATGGAGCGGTGCTGATACCACAGCCCTTCCTTTGGCGGAGGGTTATATTGACCTCATAAACTGAGAGGTGGATGGGAAAGAACATCAAGATCATATCTCCTCTCTTGTCTAGAAAGATCAACTCATCAAGGCAGCTCATCGCTCACAGGAAAGCCAGGGACTATTTCACGCCTCTTGATTCCCAATTCACTGTTCTTTCCTCTCGTTGTTATACTGTACTGTACAGCGCAAGCCTTCTGGGTACAAGAAAAGGGCTTTCCCTTTAGCTTGGACCTGGTCCTGGATATCAGAGCTCACAGCAAATGCTGCATACGCTAACTTGTGTTACTTTTCATAGTCACAAAGAGGCTGCATCTGTCTAATGAGCCAAGGGAACATTAACTTGGGACCAGCAGTATGAAAAGGAAAGTTTTTATTAGGATGCTCAGTTTTCTTTTTTCTTTTCTAAACAGCTAGCCGGAGAAACAGAGGTAGATGTTGATAGGGGTTGGGGGATGGGTAGCTGAGGGGTGGCTAGCGAGACCGGGCTCTTGAGCCTAGGATGACCCAAGCTCTTTTTTGTAACTCAGATTCCACACTGGCTCAGGTCCAGGCAAGTGCATCAGGGCCACCTATTACTGCGTGTAACAGAGTCGATGGCCCGATCACAGCAAAGCAAAAGTACTAAGTGCTTCTCCTCGCATGCGTGAAACTGAAGGGGCGCCCTGTAGCCCTCGGTGTTCAGCTGTGACCGCCAAGGGTTGGGAGAGGTGAGAAGAGAGGTGCTACAGAGAAGTCTGAAAATGAAACCAACTTCCAAAGACCTGAAAACGCTTAGAGCAAAAGCGAGAGCAAATTGCTCGTGGCCCCCGGGAAGCGTTTTCAGAGCCCCGTGAGCGGGGGAAGCTTCAAGAGGACCACGAGCACATGCGTCGACGCTGAAGGAAGGAGACGTGCCATCGCGCAGCAGAAAAGGGGCAGGTACACTGGGACATGGAGGCTGTCCCTTTCTGCTTGGCATTTTGCAGATCGTGTGAATCTTTTTGACACTTTCCTTAACTGAATGATGTAATTCTTCCAGAAAGAAATATACAGCCTCCGTAGGGCTGACCTTCTCAACCTGACCTGTAAGCGGTGGGTGACAGACATCTCGCGTCTATCTTCCACTTCTTTCCTGTATTATAACAAAATCAGATGATGCCTAGGGAACACCCTGGAGGAAACCACAGCTGTTCACACAGCAGACATGGCCTCGAGGAGGGACACACTGCCCTCTGATGCACTGGGCTCCTTGGCTCCAGGCAGGATGGTTCGTTCTCCTCAGGGAACAGCCGCGATTCTATACCTACCCTTCCCTAGCTAGGCCACC